>NC_142791.1:19018333-19336250 GCF_988280905.1 Pimephales promelas
CTGTTAGATTTAATAATAAGGTTAAAATGGTTAAATTTGAGTTTTTTTCCGCTTTTTTCGTCTTCCGGGTTTAAAATCTTCATTGTAGTGGGTGACGTGGCAGTGCACTGCACAGTGCGTTGATGACTCATCTGTGTTATCCTATGAGAAGACACGGCCTCTTAATTATTCATGACACCACGTGGATCTTTCCAACGACAGACATGACAACCTGTGATATCGTGTAGTAACGTTAGATGAGAGAGGCAATCATGGGACGCAAACTATTTGTTTTCATGGTGCAAAGTCCAAGTGCGTTGAATATGTTCCCCGCGATGCTGCCAGGGCTAGACTCTGGCTCTGGACGGTTGGTTTGCCATTAAACACGGACACGTCTAAACCTAATCCAAACTATAGTGTGTGCCGCGAACATTTTCGCGAGAGAGCTGCGACAAGTGGAGAATGATGGACTTCGCCTTGTTGACAACTAATCCAAGTTGCATCTTGCGAGTGATGCGGTATCCCAAGGACTTTCTATCCCTTCAGAGGTGTGTGTGTGTGTGTGTGTAAAATGAGAAGTCATTTATTATGAGGGTTCAGATGGCGCGTAGACTATGCACTTTCTTTTTACTGTCTATGACTATGCACGTGTGGCAGAATGGGATACGGACACATCAGACAATTAACAGGTTTCAGGGCTTAGGCCCAGGCAGTTTGCAGACTACGCCACGATGGGACTTACACCCAAAGAATTAAGCATTAGGTTCAACCAGGCACTCAAGTTCGTTGACAAATAGCCAGAGACAGTGGTTCAGTACAAAAATAGTATTTTTATTTTTTCTCTTTTTCACCCTTAAACTCAATGAACACACTCAAGAGAGAAGGCAATAGAGCGGAGTCTTACCAGTGGGAAGCTAGTGACTCAAGCAAGGAGCGTCCATGAAAACACCCCATTCACACGTGTCAAATTTCACTCACACACTATAAGAGAAATGACCACACTTGGTGAACACACAGCCACATTACACCACGGGACCCGCCACCACAAGGGGCACTGCTCCCACTGGCAGTTCTCAGCACCTGGACAATGGACAGACATGTGGAAGTTGAACAAAATTACGCACACAGACTACATAAACAATGTCTAATAAGTCACCTGTTCTAAAGTCCAAGGTGGCACTGGCTAACAATATGAACAGAGACTCAATTAAAATAAACTGTACTGTTCTCCTTGCATGTACAGATGCAATTTAACAGCCAGCCAAACTCCATCCATAAAGTACAGATGAGTCAGGATTCATCTTAGTCTTTGCCGTTTAATAAGATGCCAGGTACATTATGAATTAGGAGTAAAACTGTAAATAATAGCAAATAAACAATAATCAGAACAATAATACAATGACTGAAACTCTTATCTGACGACATGACAAATTAAATCAGTGTCATCAATTCACTTATGGAATTATCAGGTAACAAAGAAAATAGCAACAAAGATAGATATTGATTCATATAGTGACGTTATCACATGAAAGTAGAACGGAATCAACACATTATATGCTATGTCAAAGGAAGGCTAGGCTAATAGCTAAAGGCTATCACAAAAATAACATTAAGTCAAAGCTCCAAATAAACTTATCGCAAATATAAGCAAATATATATCATCAAACATTATGCAATGAAGAATTAACTTACAGATGATGCTTTTACAAACACAAAACAAAGGATGGCTTCGAAAGATTGAAGAGAAGCTGACTGCATGAAATGTGGTCACTTATATTTCTAGACAACTACCACAGGGGGGCGCCAGAACTAAACCAACTATACAAAACAATTCGAGTGACAATTTAACTTGAAGCAGAACACTCCCCGCCAGACGTCCTAAGGATGTCTCATTTAAGTCTTAATTTTCCTTAGGCAACAGCAGAACAACTTCTGTAATTGGTCTGAGATACTTTACTTCCTTTCCAGAACCATTTTTAGTAACTTTTAACTGAACCTTGCGTACTCTGCCATCAGTGCTTGGAAATACTTTGGACACAAGAGCCATTGGCCACTTGTTACGAGGGCTCTGATTGTCTTTTAGAAGTACAAGATCTCCTTCTTGAATGTCGGGTTGAGTACTATTCCATTTGCGGCGAATTTGTAGTGTTGGGAGATATTCACGTCTCCAGCGATACCAAAAATTGTCCGCAAGACTCTGCACCTGCTTCCACTGTTGTCTGAACATGTCACTATCTGAGAAGTTCCCAGGAGATGGAGGAGCACCAACCTTCTGAGTCAGAAGCATAGCAGGGGTCAGTATAAGAGGTGAGTCAGGGTCTGAGGAGATTGGAACTAAGGGCCTTGCATTAATTATTGCAGAAATTTCGGCCATGAATGTGCATAGGACCTCGTGTGAAAGGGAACGAGACCCATACTGCATCAACATTGAATCCAGAATCCTTCTCACTACACCAATCAAACGTTCCCAAGCTCCCCCCATGTGTGAAGCATGGGGCGGATTGAATTCCCATGTGCATGAGCAATTGGTGAGGTATTCTTGCATCTCTGGGTCCTTCACCATTTTGGAGAATCCCAGTTCTTTGCTTGCAGCTACAAAGTTAGTTCCACAATCTGACCGGAATTGTTTCACGGGCCCTCTAATGGCAAAGAACCTCCGTAGTGCATTTATACAGCTGGATGTGTCAAGGGATTCAATCACCTCGATGTGAACAGCTCGTGTGGACATACAAGTGAAGAGAATAGCCCAACGCTTGCTCTCTGCATGACCTCCTCTTGTGCGACGAGCTGAGACTGAGAAAGGACCAAACACATCCAAGCCAACATAAGTGAAAGGTGAGGATGCACTGAGACGCTCTTCCGGAAGATCTGCCATTTTTTGACTCTCCGTCTTCCCACGCAACTTCCTACATGCAGCACATTTATGTATGACACTACTAACAGATCTCTTTCCATTAATCAGCCAGAATCCTGCAGTGCGCAGAGCTCCTTCGGTGAAAAGACGGCCCTGATGCTTCACTTGATCATGGAAGTGACGAATTAGTATGGTGGAGATATGATGTCGTCCAGGTAAAACAATGGGATGTCTCTCATCACGGACCACAGGTGCATGTGCTAAACGACCACCAATTCTGATTAGCCCATCTTCACCCAGAACAGGATTCAACTTAATTAGAGGACTATTCTGAGAGATTTCAGCATGTCTCATAAGAGCACTGTACTCTTCGGGAAAGACAGACCGTTGGACTGAAAGAAGGATGACCTTTTTGGCTTGGGCCAACTCACTCAGGCAATAAGGTTGATGACATTTATGCCAGCTTATGCGTTTGCAGGTCTGTTCTTCAGACATCGAATGAAAGGATCGGGCAACATGGATCAAGCATGCCACTGCTTTTAACAGAGAGTTCCATGTGGAAAAACGCTCAAAGCGCTCTGGGTTAAGTGGTTTCTCAGTTATACCTGTGGCAGCAGTGCTCACTTGAGGTAAAGGACGAACCTCGGAATCTGTCTCTGGACTCACCAGCTCAAAGGTGTCTTGCAAAGTTAGATCACTTTCTAAAGGTCCATAAAGAAAGTCTGGTCCTGTCAGCCACATGGTGTTTGCAAGAAGAGAAGCTGGAACAGACCTAGAGGCACAGTCAGCTGGATTGTGCTCTGTAGGGACAAAATTCCATTGCTCAACCTTCGATGATTGCCTGATTCTTTGAACACGATTGTGCACATACACATAGAACCTCCTACTTTCATTGTGTATGTAACCCAATACGACCTTGCTGTCGCAGAAAAACTTCACAGAGTCTGGTTTAAAATCAATCTTATCCAAGATGAAATCTGAAATCTCGACAGCTAACACAGCTGCGCAAAGTTCTAGCCTAGGGATAGTAGGTTCATCTGGAGGTGTCAATTTAGCTTTACCTAAGACGAAACCAACGTTGATCTGTCCATCTTCATGAATAGTCTTGAGGTATGCTACTGCTCCAATCGCTTTGAAAGAGGCATCTGAAAATATGCACAGCTCTGTAAATTTCGCTTTTGACAGTGACTTCAAGCTATATGTCCTCTGAACATGAATTCTCTCCAGGTCTTGCAATGAATTTCTCCACATTTCCCACTCTCTGCATTTCTCTTCCGACAAGGGCTCGTCCCAGTTATCTATTCCCTTTGACAGCTCTCTTAACAGGAATCTTCCATGAATTGTTACAGGTGCTGCAAAGCCCAAAGGGTCATACAAGCTGTTCACAGTGGAGAGAATGCCACGACGAGTCAAAGGTTTGTTGTTTTCTGGTGAATGGAATGTAAAGGTATCTGTTGATATTCTCCAGCTTAGGCCAAGACTACGTTGAGCAGGTATGGTTTCATCTCCGAAATCAAGATCCTTGACACCTTCAGCACGGTCTTCACGTGGAAAGGCTGCCAACACCAGTGGGCTGTTTGACATTATCTTGTGGAGTCTTAGATTCGATTCTGCCAGGGACGCTTGTGTCCTCTGAAGTAAATCAACAGCTTCGGAGGCAGTCGGAAATGATCTTAGACCGTCGTCCATATAAAAATCTCTCTTCACAAAGTTGTAGGTGTCAGTTCCATGCATAGGCTCTCCTTCTTTGGCAGCCCTATGCAATCCGTAGATAGCCACTGCTGGGGAAGGGCTATTTCCGAACACATGGACTTTCATCCTACATTCAATTACATCCTTGTCGAGATCATTATCCCGGAACCATAGGAACCTCAAATAATCTCTGTGGTTTTCTTTCACTGTGAAACAGTGGAACATCTGCTGTACATCTGCAGTCACGGCAACAGGCTCCTTCCTGAATCGAATCAGCACACCTAACAAGCTGTTGTTTAAATCTGGTCCTGTCAAAAGGACGCTATTAAGAGACAGACCCTGATATTGGGCGCTGGAGTCGAACACCACTCTGATTTGGTTGGGCTTTTTTGGATGATAAACCCCAAAGAATGGTAAATACCAGCGTTCCTGGTCATCGCTTAGGGGAGAAGCATACTCAGCATGATCATTATCAAACAACCTTCGCATAAAGTCTGTAAATTGCTGTTTCATCTCTGTTTTCTTCAGCAAAGTGCGACGAAGAGAGCAGAGCCGAGTGAGAGCATGCTCTCTGTTATTGGGAAGTTGAGGCCTTGGGTATCTAAAAGGAAGTGGACCCACCCAGCTATTGTCACTATCTCTGGAAAACTCCCTGTCCATGATCTCCAGGAAGAGATGATCCTCAACAGATAGAGCATGCTTGTTGTCATCCCTTGTGCGCGTGAACACCGAACAGCCAAGATGATTTTCTCTGCTTGCACCCTTGTAGAAATAAGGGATACCTTGTACTTCAGCTGTGAGACCCAAGTTATCCTTCAAGTTAACGTGACTTTGACATGGTGGAAAGTATGAGGTTCTACCATTGTCCAGCACATGTGTCTTGTAACTCAACACACTTGGTTTGTGAGAATTACCCAAGCATACATCTCCAACTATAAGCCAGCCCAAATCTGTTTCAATCGCAAAGGGAGCATTATGAGGCCCATTTATCTGGCGTCTCACCTTATGGACTCTCAGAGCATCACGACCCAACAGCATGAGGATCTGTGCACTGTCATCCATTTCTGGAATCTCAGAGGCTATCCTTCTAAGATGAGGATGACTTTGAGCAACCTCTGGAGTAGGTATTTCTGCCCTGTTATCTGGAATATCATTGCACTCGATTAGAGTAGGTAGAGCAATGTTAATATCACCGCTAACTGGCTCTATCTGAAATCCGTCGGCTCTCCTTCCAGATGCTTCAATAGTTCCGGCACAGGTTTTCATGAGATAAGGAGAAGCTGGACTATTAATGCAGAAAAGCTCGAAAAACTCTGATCTTACTAGTGACCTGTTGCTCTGGTCATCGAGCATTGCATACATTTTGACAGCGGCTTCTGGATTGCCATTAGGATACACTCTAACTAAGCATATCTTAGAACAGGATTTGGCTGACAAACCTTCCCCACAGACTTTGGTACAGGCACTGTTCACAGAAGGTGACGGACGTTCTTCCTCCCCGCCATGCTCTGAAGAGGTTGAGATTTTGGAGACCCATGGTGCTGGTCCTGGGTGGAGGGCAGTGGCATGGTCCTCACTACCACATTCTGTACACTTTTCTGAAGTTTTGCAATTGCGTGCAATGTGAGAAGAAGATCCACAACATCGAAAGCAGATACCATATTCCTTTAAGTAGGCCTTTCGTTCCTCCAATGGCTTCATCCGGAAACCACGACACTTTTTTAGTGAATGAGGCTTGTTATGTATCGGGCAGTTCTTAGGGTTTTCATCACTAATGCCCGAATCCTTACTGGGGTAGGCCTTTTGAGAAACGTCGATTTTATGAACAGAAATGGGCATCCTCTGATGTGTTTGTTTTTTGAGGAATTTCTCATCTTTAGGAGGACCGGCAATTGTGAAGCTTGGATCATTTCTGGCTTTTGCCTCATAACAGACGAAGCTAACAAAATACCAGAAAGGAGGAAAGGAGGCATTATACTGTTCTTTATATTTCATGCCGTGAGAGAGCCATTTCTCTTGAAGAAAGTGCGGTAGCTTTTCCACTATGGGGTTTATTCCTCTTGCAGTATCCAGATATGATAGCCCGGGCAGATAGCCATCTTGCTTAGCCGCCTTTAGTTCTGTCAGGAGATCACCTAATTCTCTTAACTTGATAAAGTCCTTATTAAGAACCCTGGGGAAGTTTTCGAGCCTTTGCAGAAGAGCATTTTCAATTATCTCAGGTGCACCATAACATTCCGTTAATCTTTCCCAGGCGACGTATAGTGCTGCCTTAGGATCTCTGACATGAACTGACCGTAACCTTTTCACATGGTCAGATGATTCTTTGCCAAGCCATCTAATAAGCAGGTCCAGCTCTTCACCAGCTGTCAGGCCTAAACCCTCTGTGGCTCCAACAAAAGCTGATTTCCATGCTCTAAAACTCTCAGGTCTGTCGTCGAACTTAACGAGACTTGTATTTACAAGCTCACGACGTGCTAAATATTTAGCTAAGTCCATCATACCTGAGGCTTCTGGCTGGTGAAAGGGTACTGGCTGTGGCCATGCTGAGATAGGTTCCCTCTGAGAGAAACATGAAGCATGATGATCATATGTTTCCTGTTTAACTTCATTTCTGAATGACTGATCAAACGTCTGAGATGGCAATTCAGTGAAGGCATCCTGTGCACATTTCATTTTAATGGTACTATGAGCAGAGCAATTGGGGTCTGAGGCCTCAGGGTACAGCTTGTCACTGTAATTTGAATTTCTGCATGTATGTTTCTTTGGGCTCATGTAGTTCCACCCCACTTTGTGTTTCAACATAGTCTTTGGTGCGCTCCACTTTGCTATGTGAAGACACAGAGAAGCTACCACTGGAAGCACTGTCCTCAATTGCTGCTACCGCTGCTTCTAGTACTTCTGCCTGGGCCAAAGCAGCGGCTTGTTCCTTTTCATGTTGGAGCACCTCCAAATCTGCTTCCATTTTGGCTGTGTCCAGTTTATGGCTCATTTCTAATTTAATCTTATCCAGTTTGATTGCATTTTCTTTCTTTACAAACAATACGCGAGTTCGTGCCGCTTCTGCTTGGGCTCGAGCAGTGGCTGCAGCCATGCTAGCTGACATCCTTGATGATCTTGATGATCGTGATGATCGTGATGAATGCGAGCGCTTCGAGCCCGCCTCAGAAGCTCGGTCTTCTGTGCTCATGGTTTTCTCTGCGTTTCCTTCAGCAGAGACTGTAGGTTTCTCTTCATGGATCATGGTACAAATATGACCGCAATCTTCTGCCATGTAACTTGATTTGCTTGTAGGATTATCATCTTTTTACTGTACTGTTCTCCTTGCATGTACAGATGCAATTTAACAGCCAGCCAAACTCCATCCATAAAGTACAGATGAGTCAGGATTCATCTTAGTCTTTGCCGTTTAATAAGATGCCAGGTACATTATGAATTAGGAGTAAAACTGTAAATAATAGCAAATAAACAATAATCAGAACAATAATACAATGACTGAAACTCTTATCTGACGACATGACAAATTAAATCAGTGTCATCAATTCACTTATGGAATTATCAGGTAACAAAGAAAATAGCAACAAAGATAGATATTGATTCATATAGTGACGTTATCACATGAAAGTAGAACAGAATCAACACATTATATGCTATGTCAAAGGAAGGCTAGGCTAATAGCTAAAGGCTATCACAAAAATAACATTAAGTCAAAGCTCCAAATAAACTTATCGCAAATATAAGCAAATATATATCATCAAACATTATGCAATGAAGAATTAACTTACAGATGATGCTTTTACAAACACAAAACAAAGGATGGCTTCGAAAGATTGAAGAGAAGCTGACTGCATGAAATGTGGTCACTTATATTTCTAGACAACTACCACAGGGGGGCGCCAGAACTAAACCAACTATACAAAACAATTCGAGTGACAATTTAACTTGAAGCAGAACACTAGCAAAGTTTGAAGTAACATGCAACCATCAGAGATGGGGAGGTCTGTACTGAAATGGCATTAGTAATAGTACACCAGCAGTGTTAGAAAGGGGAAGAAGAGAAGGCCTAAGCCTGTTTGGAGGCGGTTTGTGGCTCGGAGAGGAGGAAGCCAATCACTTCAAATTACCAGGGGAATCTCTAGATTCTGTGGCAAATAGTAAGTGGATGGGTTTTAATACCTTTTCTAGTTTGCCTGGGGTGAAATGAGGTCATTCTGGCCGGAGTCAGCATCGTGGTTGGTCCTTCTGTCGCCCCACACATGACAGCAGTGTCCCAGGCCTTTCGGTGCATCTGTACAGAGGTGCGCCCTCTCAAGCAACTTGACCTTGAACACAACCGGCGGTGCCAGATTGGTGATATCGTGTTGCGGGCCGCACCAACAGAAGATACAGAAAAGTCCGAGACTCGCGCTCAGTCAGTGATGGTGACGCAGATCAGACGAACCAGCTCGCTGGACCCCAGGCAGAGATGACTGTCAAATCATCACAGCACGAGAGAGATTTCTACTTGCAAACACAAAACAGAATGAAGAACAAGTGTACTTCAATGTGAATTAAAGCTCCTTTATCTAAATCAAATTGAGCGTTTTTTTGTAGAAAAATCAAAGGCAACAGCTTTACTAAAATTATGGTATAAACAAAAAGGAAATTATGACAATGTTACTTATCAGAATAACCTAGCCTCCATTCAGGAAAGGGATAGAGTGCAGCAATGAAGAACACAGGAGGAAGCGAGCTGTGGTGGCGGGTTTTGGCCACTAAGGGTTTTGGGCCACTTCCTGCTAGTGTTTCACCGGGCTGACAGAGAGCTTGATTTAAATTGCATTCAAACTGATTTAAACACAATTCAAATTGAGCAAATGCATAGGGGTTAAGTAACCATTAGATTAGTAAGGATACAGTTGTACCGAGACCAGATCAAAATTATTAAAAATAATTTGAGGAGGAAATATAGAAATAAAGCCATAAACAATTCCCAACGGGAAATGAGAGAATT
The DNA here is from genome assembly GCF_988280905.1 of Pimephales promelas. NCBI lineage: Eukaryota > Metazoa > Chordata > Actinopteri > Cypriniformes > Leuciscidae > Pimephales > Pimephales promelas. The sequence continues at coordinate 19,027,852 of NC_142791.1, forward strand.
AATTCAAATTAACTTCGAAATTTGTCTGTTTCAAACCAAATTTGAATAAGAGTAGGGAATTAAAGGTTGGTGTCATATTTGATGATAATCGCGATAACAGTGAGGGATCAGTGATAACCAGAATACAACCAACAGTGAGAGCCATGCAGAACAGAGTGATGTTAGCTGACGACTTAGCAAGGGGACGGCCACAAGGGGGCGCTTTCCTGTAAGTGGTCATCAGAATCTGCTAAGACTCTAAATTTTAAATTCAAACGTGGTTTGAACCAAATTCAAAACAAGTGCACACAGTCAAGGTAAAGAAAATCATGTTATTACAACGAGGCTGTAAATTGCACATGCATTGAAAGTTAGAGAAACTAGTTCAAAATTTCAGTAAGAAAATAGGAATTTTCTAACAGAGAATTTTGAGGAAAAGATGACCTAGCTGTTAGTGTCCACACGATGGCGCCACTGCGCTCACACGGGGTAAAGTCAGGACACCGGTGGAAATTTGATACTGCAAAGCACTCAAGGGCGCACCCTAGTGTCTGGCAGTAGTATTACAACCACCTGCTGCCCCTGTGATATTCTCAGAGGGAGAATAATCACAAATATTACGGAATTTTAAATCTCGACGGATTTCTTTCCGGTACGATATTTTACAAGCACGTTTGGCAGGATTTTTTTCTTTTCGCTGCGTTGTGCAAAAGAAAACAGGAATTACTCGTCTGTTTCAAAACTCCAAATAACATTTATCAAAACTAGTATTAATGATTGGAATGTTTTCAGTTTTGGATTTTTTGGTGCTAAATTTGTTTAAAACACGTTCGCAGGTTTTCTTCGCTGCATTGTGCAAAGGAAAACAGGAATTACTCGTCTGTTTCCTGCTCCAACAGGCATACATCAAATAGCACTTATGATAATATGCTTGACGGTTTTATACATTGAGTAGCTAAGTCAATGTTTTTTTTAACCAGGAGCTTATCGTTACTCTAACGATTATAATATAAGGCCTTTTAAGAACAGTAAAAGAGCATCGTTTTACCGATCTTGTCTTCGACTCTTTCAGAAGATTATCGTTCATTCAGAGGAGTTATAATTATTAAAAATGTTGTTTATGCGCAGAGGTTTCTCTTCCATCTGTGCCAGAACAAGTTTAATACTATGGGAACTGCAGTTTATTTTTAACAATTAACAGTGACTAAAATGTTTGAACATTTAGCAGCTTGTTAAATGTGCTTGACTGAGGCGGCTTTCGTGCCCAGCTCAATCATATCGTGAGTTCGCAAAGCGTTCACTCCGATGCGCGTGTGTAATATTAAATATTACATAAACAATATTAAATAACAATATACACAATAGCTTGAAATTGATTGCTCATAAACAAGTTTGAAATGCTCCACATTCTCCACCATTCATGTAAAGACTCTGGGTCGGTTCTGATCAGGGGGGGAATTTGCATATCATAATTAATAATTGATAATTAATAATTATTCATACAGATTTGGATCAGACCGGTCTTACATGTTAATTTATTAATTTTACCCATATGCATACATGTGCATCCCCGCAATCAACCACAAATTAATTGTTATTGATTGCAAGGACCACGTTTTACAAGACAGGCAAAATCAATTAGCTCAATTAAGTTATATAGCTTGTGAAAACAAATTCTGTGGCCACTAGAATCTGCCTTCCCTGCTCTATAACCAAATACCCTCTTAGGTATTTATAGTTCTGTAAAGCGTGTAGCTTTAAATTGACATTTCATTGACCCGCAAGACAATCAGTCAAGGTAAGCATATTTTGTATTTAATAAAGTTACTACTTAAGCATTCACTACGTTACAATGATACATGTATTTACAAACATTAAACACAAACTAAGACGACGCAGAGCGTTTAGACAATGGATACGCGTAAGTTGAGTGAGTTGGAGAGAGAGAGAGAGAGAGTGAGATAGAGTGAGTTGGAGAGAGAGTGAGAGAGAGTGGGTTGTTTGCCACACAGTCAGTTAACCTTTCTGAACACCACGAAAACACTTTAATGCTTCTTAGAAGCTCTAAAAGAAGGTATACTTGCAGGGCACATTTGGTCTGTGTGAGTCGCGGGCTCGTTGCTCGGCCCGTTCTGGCCACATATGGCCACATCGGCTGGAGGTGCGCCGTGAAGCGCGGCCGCGGCGTGTTTGCGCGGCCCGTCCCGGCTCGTTCATGGCTGCTTTGTTCCGTGGGGAGTCACGTGGCGTTCGTCGGCATTTAGCGCCAGTGTTTGAAAGGCTGAGAGTCTTTGAGCTGACGTTACCCGAGGAGATAGTTCGGCAAAGTCCACTTCCTTTCCTGGAAGACGAACTTGGTAGTCCACTTGAGGAAAAGATGAAACTTTTAGACGAACAAAAGGAAAGATCCATGGGTGGATGAGAGTCCCGTGAGGTTTACATGTTGAGCGCTGGAAAGTTCAGAAGAGAGCGAGGGCGGACCTGCGTTCTCACATTTATCACCTTGGAGAAATCCATCCCCTTCCTGTTGGCTTGAGCCAATCGGAAGCCTTCTTTTATGGTCCTTTGTTCCTCAGCGCGCGCTTCTCGTGGAAGGGGGTGTGTTCGATGAGGGTTTTGCAATATCAATTTGATCTTCATTGGCAGTAAAACGAATTAAAAATACACTTTACTTTACATCTCTATGCATATTCGAGTGTTTCATTCAATAAGCATTCTAGAGATATCAAGGAACATTATGTTATATCAAAGGAATATACACTTATGTTTCAAATTCATGACGAAGGTATTTTTAATTCCTATTTAAACTGTGACCAAACAAAGTTATTTCACTGTGACATGGGGAAGACACATATACATAAAAACCATTGAAAACATTTTGTTGAATGTTTTTTAAACACCAAAAGTCCTTCTCTTTGTTCAAAAACATTCCACACATTCCGATGTGTGGGGGAAGTGAAAGGTTTGTGTGTGCGTGTGTGTTTCAGAAATTCGCCTGGCCAAAATCCTTACACACATCTATTTGCCCTATATACATAATACATTATAGACTTCTGTAATTCAATGTTAAGGCCAATTTATACTTCTGCGTCGAGGGTACGCCGTAGTGTACGGCGTTGGCTTCGCACGTAGGCGACGCCGTCGTGAGCATTTATACTTCTGCGTTCAGGTATTGGTTGCTCTGCAGTACTGCTCCGAAACGCTAGTTGGCGGCGGAGGGTTTTAATGTTCCACTGTGTTTAGATTCCTCGCGGCTAGGTTACTACAAGCAATAGCGACTGAAAGAGAGCTGATCATGTTGGAGTTGGAGCTTATTGGGGTGGAAAAACAGTTCATTTTAGTGAAATTACTAAAACTGAAAGGCAGAAATGAGAGAAGACGTCGGAGGAGATGGTACGTGTGGAAATGCGTGAGAAGGTACGTGCGGAAATGCGTAGGAGGAAATGCGATGCTACCAAGCCGACCAATCACCGATCTTGCGCTCCGCGTCGTCGCGACGTGTAGTTACATTTTTGAAGAGGTGCGCGTCAGGCAACGCGGAAGGGTACGCGGTATGGGACGCGTCTGTGCGTATGCTACGCCGTACCTACTGCGCGCACCCTACGCAGAAGTATAAATTGGCCTTTAGGCTGTCAGGAGTCTAGTTTTGTTCCTCTGCTTTTTCTCTCTCTTTCTCGTGTGCTCTCGCACACCATTCAGCGCTCTCTCTCCTGCTCTTCTCACACCTGTTCCCCTTTTGCCCTGATTTTCTGGCTATTTAGACCTCATGTTCTTTTCCCCTCTTGTTGGTTTATTGTTTGTTCGTTTATGTTTGTTGCTGACGCCTGTATGCTGACGCCTTTGCAAGTGTTTCTTGTCCTGGGTGTACGCATATGTGAGATGAGTCACTGCTCCGGCTATCCTGTGTGTATTATGTTATGACTAGAGTTAGCCATTCTTCCCCACTAGATGGCGCTGTTTGCTTTAGTTTTAGTATATGTCTATGTAGTTTTAGTTGAACTTTCATTGGAAAAACTTTATTTGTTGTACTTCATTTTGCCAATCACGGAAACTTCAGTAGCCATTTTTCCAGTTATGCGCAGCAGAGATCGTGTGCTGTTTTCTCTGGATTCCAGTGTTGTTGTGTAATGCCCCAGAGAAGCTTTGCTTGTAAGTTTATTTCATATAATTGTAATATTATATACTTCGTATCTGTATCTTATTAAGATGAGTATATTGGACGCACGTTAGCGGTTCCACATGCTTTATACGGACATTTCAAAGATCGCCATGTGATCTCGTAACAATTACTTTAACAATGTTAATGTAAATTTGTGTAAGTAGTAATTGTATTTTGGTTATATTCTAATAAGTATTTTTGTATTTCTTTTCAGTTTCACAAAAATAATGTAACATTGAGAGAAACTACATGATTGCACTCAAGTAAAGAAGATAATTGACATCCTCTGAGTGGTCTTTGAAGCCTCTTCATCACGTTACATAGTGTTTAGCTATCTGTATATGCATGCCCGACGTACACGCATGCAGAGGACAGAATGCTGTGTCAAGCCTGTTTCTCCATGCTGCGGTTACTGCCTGTTGGAGTCTGCGCTTGCCTATTCCTGCTAGCTCTACCTGACCGCTTACCTGCGACGATCATCCTGCCTGGTTTCTGTCTGGAGATTGTTTTCCTGTTCTGCGTTCATCAAGACGACCTGTGATCGGCAGACAGCCTGTGTTGATTTATCCTCTTTTCAATAAATCATTAACCAGCTTTCGCTTCTGGGTCTATTTCGAACTGTTACATAGGCTGCATAGATTAGGTTAGCCGGAACTGGGTACACTTCACCTAAATCTCGATGTACTAGTTACATCATAAGAGGAATGGCATCTACGCTAATTTGAGTGTCTTTGTTTATTCCGAGATTTTCCCGCAGCCTGCCGGACCTAGGCCGGAACTAGGCCGTATCCAGATCTGACGAGGAGCTTAGCCTGGACCCGATGACAATGCAGTGCTGAAGTGCCAACTAGCCTCTCCCTATGGAGGATCCCTTTCCCACCCTACAGATAAAGCGTTCTGAATTTCGTTTTGCGTACCTAACCCATAGTTACAAAACAAAACTAAATTCTGTATCAAATTTATAGACAAGACAAGTAGTTTTTTTAGGCATGGTTTTGTAGGGAATTACAAACCTGCGCACATATATTCAAACGCACATAACTATAGAATCAATTCTTAATGCGCATGTAAACGCCATCAGTGTTTATCACTGGTTCACGTTTAAAGTCTGTTTAGAGCAGCCCGTTCTCATCCTTTAGCGTCACATAGAACGCTATATGACAAACCGGTGCTATACTACGCACATGGCACCCTTTATCGTTGATATTCACGCGAACCCAAGGCGTCATAAATCCTTTAGTGTAATATATAAGACTACCCTACCCTACCCCACACCTAAACCTAACCATCACAGCGCGTGTTATATTAACCATAACGGGTGCCATGTGTGTAGTATAGCGCCGTTTTGTCATATAGCGTTCTACGTATATGACGCTAAAGGATTAGAATGCGTTGATTTAGAGACATTCATTTACATTTCTACCTTACAGTTACTGTAAATCCGGCCTCTAGTTCATAAGCGAAAGAGGAGAACTGGCCCCCGACTGAGCCTTTGGGTCACCTGATGGAGTTTTAGGACACCTTTAGGTCACTTGATGGAGTTTTTTGGTTCCTTGCCGATGTTACCTTTGGCTTGGGGATATTCAAATTAATTAACCAATCATTAATACCATTGATCAGCTCTACCAAACGTGGATGTTTTTCCACTAAGAAACAAACAATGTTATTATGTTTTGATTGATACTCTGAAGCTGCTTTGATCTATAGCCGCTTTCCGACCAAGTAGTTACAGGAACTTAGTTATAGGAACTGTCCACTTCTAAACAGTTCTAAGAACTACTCTCCCCCAAACTCGGTTTTGCTGCTTGCGTTCGCACTGGCCAAGTGGCCATAGGAACTGGTAGGAGGGGTAACGCAAGCACGACGGTCTTTATCACTAGACTTAGTGCGGCCACATACAACAACAACAAACCAGCGTGGAGGAGGCTATTATTATTGCAATGTTCCTGTTCTGCCTTGCCGGGACCTTAATAACGGAGAACGAACGGCGCCGTTTAAAGGCACTCTATGCAAGATCTGTACCTTAATATAACAGCTTCAAAGTCGTTTCGGTGGTTAACAAAGTCATAGTAGGGCGAATCATCCTGGTAGTAGAGCTTGGGGGGGACGCCGCGGGAAAAACTAGCCATGCTAGTTTGAGAGCGGCGCCCCTGACACATAACGAAATGGTTTACGGCAACGACGTCACATACATCAACAACAACATACTGTGTGAAGCTACTTGTGCGCATCCAAGAAAACTCGGTCAGAAATGTCCAGAAAAAGGGAAAGAGAATCGGACCGTGCTAGAAACTGCACAGGATCGAGTCCACTCGGTCGGACTTTTACTCCTTGGCGCGAGCTTAAAAGCAGCACTGGATTGTAACAGCGATGCTGACCTGCCGATCTTGTTGATGGACTTGTAAGTAAATATCTTATTTGTAAACGTGTTTGCGTTCTATGTTGCTGCACTAGCTTGTAGTTTGTCATTTTTTTAGGTGCTGTTCATTCATCCGTTGTTGATAATTAGACCAGTTCAATAATTCCCACACGTCTAGCTAGCTTTCGTTTACCAAAAGCTGTAAGCAGACTTCCTAACAAACAGTCGTTTCTCTTAGTTTTGTTGTTTTTTTCATTATGTGTTATTGCCGAGGTTGCCACAAGAGCTAGTTTGCCAGCTGAACTCAGGTGTTGTGATGTGTATCACGTAATGTTAATCCTGTGTCTGGTTCGGATTTCTTATATCGTGCGTAAGTTACTGTTCTAAACTTTATCTGACTAACTTCCTGACTAACAGTCACTTCCCGACTGTAATTTTTCTTCAAATTGTGTTGATTATGAATCAATTAAATCTTGACTCTGTTGATGTTGATTCCTGCGATTATAATGAGGGCATAGTCAATTTCTCACATTATTATTAGGACATATAAGCCTAGAGGTTGTAAATAGTGTAATTGAACAGAATTTGCTAACTATTATGATAAATTGTAATAATCGTGTCTAATGAAATCATAACGGCCAATGTTATGAAATAATGCGAAGTACATTTAACTTTATTGATGTCATCTGACATTTTGTAATGTTTACATTACAATCAAAAACACAAATGAAATTTTACATTAGTCCTACACGATAGGCTATTTACTTGTGATTTAGCAGAAATCATGTAAAAACTTTATAAGCCAGCAAACGCGATAGGCAACTTTATTCTTATTCCAAAGAATTGACAGTAGTTCAGTATGCAGTAACAGGGGAATAACGGTTATTTACGACAGTGCAAGTACACCACAGCGGCTCTAGAGGTCACTGTTTTACAAAAAAAACCGGAGAGTGCATTGTGTGCCTTTAAAGATTATGCTTTATGCATAATCTTTAAAGATTATGCTCATTACAAATCAGTTTGACTTTATTTCCCTCATACAGAAGGTATTCTCAGCAATAAGTTCTTTATGAGGGAAATAAAGTCAAACTGGTCTGTAATAAGTCAAGTTGCTGAGATCCAGAGAGACCTGTTAGGGTTTAGTGGTTAATGACATGTGATGTGTTTTCAGCTCATTTAAATAAGGAGATTTTACAAGGAGTTTTTTGTTTGGCAGCTTTAACTGTTTTGTTATTGTATTAAAGTCCCTGTAAAGTCAAAATTAAGTATGTGTTCTGAGTTTGTCACACCACAGAAAAATGTGTTATTAGCCACCCAGCCAAATTTGAATGATAAAAAAGCCGGCAAGTACATAAAATAAGCTATCAAAATCTTGAAAAAATGAGCAGTTATCTCTGTTCTCCACTGGCTGTGCTGAAACCACGCCCACTAGTGGGAAAGCTGTCGATGGTGATATTAGGTGAAACTGCTTTCGCGACGGGAGGATGAACGCTGAAGCAGGAGATAGTCATTTCGGCAGTGGTGGAGGAAGTACTGAATCTCAGTACTTAAGTAAAAGTACAAATACCCAGATAAATATTTACTTTAGTAAAAGTAAAAGTAACACAATGACAACCATACTTAAGTAAAAAGTAAAAAGTACTTTATTTTAAATGTACTTTAAGTATTAAAAGTAAAAGTACTTGCATAACAATTTATGCAAGGAGGGCGTTCTCGCATTTAGCTCCAAAACTCTGGAATGGCCTTCCCGATACGGTCCGAGCCTCTGACTCGCTGACACAGTTTAAAACTAGATTAAAGACGCATCTCTTTAGTCAAGCATTCACATAATGCTTACCTTCTAGTCCTCTGTTATGCCATACGGAACCGTTTGCCACTGAAACTGCTTAACGCACCAGTGGGGCTCGACAGCCTTTTAGACAAACGGGTCGGCGCGTATGGTTGGGTTGCGGAGAGTTCGGGTTACGGAGAGTTTGTGAGTTATAACGGAAATTATTATGAACATCAGCTATGCTAATTATTTCCCATCTGCCTTTCTGCTGTTATCTCGGGACGCTTGTCCCGAGAAAAATGGCGTTCGTCAGGTCCAGTTTTGTGTCCAGCCTCTCACGGGGATTTCGGATGCCCCAACGCCTGTGATGAGACGACTCAACGCCTGTGATGAGACGACTCAACGCCTGCGATATGTTATGGCGCCGTTTGATTCATAAACAATATTTATATTTAATATTTATATTTAAACAATATGAATGTAAGCCAGAGGAGAACTGGCCCCCGACTGAGCCTGGGTTCTCCCAAGGTTTTTTCTCCATCCAATCTGATGGAGTTTTGGTTCCTTGCCACTGTCGCCTTGCTTTTGGCTTGCTTTGAGCTTGCTCAGTTGGGGTTATTTATTTAGTGTTTAGCAATGTTGTTGATCTGTGTTGTGCTACTTACATGTTATCACTGTGAAGCTGCTTTGATACAATCTGTATTGTGAAAAGCGCTATATAAATAAATGTGAAATGTGAAATGAAATGTGAAAACAATTTATTATTTTAATGTCTATTTTCTAATGATTAATAAAACATTTAATTCTAACTCATTCAACCTATAGCCTACTCCTATAATGATGTTCAATAATGATGGACAAAAATGTCACCATTTCTGAAACAAGCTTGCAATTAGGCAATATCATGCTTATCCTTACTATATGTTATAACTACAGTATGTTTGGCAGTACACGCGATTCATTTATGGTGTAATTCTGAACCTCTTGGCTTGCCATAATCCTAACCAAACCAAACATTTATTACACACGGTGTGTTTCACGTAAAAACTAATTTTCGCGTATGAGTTGCATGATAAACACACTGCGTGTGAGACGCATTTAGTGACCGGGTTGATATACTGTATCTATGGCAACCAAACGTCACTGGTGAGACAAATGTGCAACGAACGGACGGTCAGATTACGTTTTGGCAGGGGAAAAACTGATCAGAAAATGTAACGAAAATGTAACAGAAGTTGTAGAAATGTAGTGGAGTAGAAAGTATAATAATTGCTGCAAAATGTAACGAAGTAAAAGTAAAAAGTAGGCACTATTTATTTTACTTAAGTAAAGTAAAGATACATGAAAAATGTACTTAAGTAAAGTAACGAAGTATTTGTACTTCGTTACATTCCACCACTGCATTTCGGCCCCGTTCACCAGTAACAGCGGATCATCAGTGAATCCCAGTTGTCTCTGAGGAAAGTTTATAAAACTATCCAGTGTAAAATGATCACTACAGAGGCGGGTGTTGGCGGTGATCCTCAGCTCTTCTTCATCAAGGTTGGTTCTCTAAAAACCTCTTCTTGATGTGATGTGATGTGATCGTTTTTAGGGAATTTAAATGAGGATACCGATCTGTTTTGTACATCATCGCATCCAGGTAGCCTATGCATGTCCGTGTCGAAGGCATAGCTAGGTAGCAAACTGTAGGCTCAGCTGTAGTAACTAATAGTACTGACAGTCACTCGCGATTGAGCGGTGAATGCGAATGTGCTCGGGGAGTGTTATTGTGTGTTAGGGGAGAGATCAGACTCTTTGCGTCATCAAATAGGGGCGTGTCCAGGAGCTCATGGGCTCCAGTGTGTCATCGAGCCCTGTTTTAGCCCTGCCCAAACAATCCGTAAAATTGCAATGGTGAAAAACTGTTTAACGGTCTAACTCCACATTTCAGTACTTTACAGTTCACAGTCTTTATAATATGTTTTAGCAATACATATGCATAATTTATAATGTGTTTAGAACTTTTTTGTAGAACTGCCTTTACAGGGACTTTAATTACAGATTATATTTCTAAATTGTATGTAATTTAAGAAAACGTCTCGATTATGTATGGTAACCCTCGTTCCCTGAGTAGGGAGTGGAGACGTCTCGGCGGAGGAGTTTCCAACGAATTGAGATCACATTAGGGAGACCAACTGCCTTCGAGTGAATTAAATACGAGCCGATATATATATATTGGCATGCAGGAATTGTATGGAAACGTACACCTGTACAGAAGAAATTCATATTTTTGTCAAATTAGGGACCGTTCGGTATTTATGGAAAGGTCCACCGGAGGAAATGGGGGGATGGTCATCCAACTTTTTTTATCCAACACCCAACAAAAATCCGAGTGGCACTGTGTGACAGCCCGCGCGCGCTTCAGTACGTGCTCAGAAAAAGTGCATTAGAACAGAACGGCAAAGAAATGTTTACCCGGCAAAGCTTTAAAGCACGACCCAGACAGCAAACTGACATTGAATCAACGTGGAAACGACGTCTCTCATGACATTGAAACAACGTTGATTTTGCTCATCGAATTAACGTTGAACCAATGTCAGACGCGGCATTCTTCAAAGCTAAATGAAAATCAAAAATTGGTTTGCTTTCATAACGTTGAAACAACGCGTTGATTTCAAGTTGATTTTCCGTTAGTTTTGAAAGAATGACGTGTCTGACGTTGGTTCAACGTTAATTCGATGAGCAAAACAATGTCAGATCAATGTTGTTTCGATGTCATATTTCCACGTTGAGTCAATGTTAGTCTGCTATCTGGGGAGCAAATACATTCTACATTTTTCTACAAGCCACTTCTACATTTTACTCTTAAGCGTACCTGCACTTTTTGTTGTGTACCGCTACTTCTCGCATGTAGCCGGTACTCTATTCCACTGACAGAAAAAGCGCGATGGCCGTTTAACCCCTTATTTACTACACACATCTGCAGCGCATTACGGCTGCAGAACGGCAACCAGAGCTGATCGCGGGATTCGCGGCCACCGCAAGCGTGAGTAGCGCGTATTTTTTCCGGCTCGCATGTTAATCAATGAGTGCATAATGCATTCACACCGCGAGGAGGAGCGGCGCGTAAGCAGCAGTGAAGCGGGGACGGCGCCGAGTGTATTTTTGTTGTGCTCACGCTCATTTAAGGTGAAAGCACACTTTTGATGGAGAAAATAAATATGATTTCACACAAAAAGTGACCAAAATGCACAGAATTTGCAAAAAAAAAAACTGGAGTATGCTACGTCAGAAAAGAAAAAGACTCAAACATAGCTATTTATACAAGATTTAGCCATTTAAACTTGTCTTAATTATTCAGTTTGGGTATGTTTTATAAATAAATAAATCGAGCAAGCTAGTCAGAATATAAGCTTATATAAGTTTATTTAATAGCCTACACAGACAGGTAGCCTACATGCCCAAATCAAACCTAGGCCTACTATTTTATGTTTGCTGTCTTGTAAACATATCGAAGTATGACTGTGTGGCGAGGGGTGCGTGGTTTGGCGAGATCTGCAGCGGGAGAGCGAGGGCGGAGCCAGGCGGTGAGTAAGCGGGTCAAGTTCAAATGACGAACACCTGTCTGTGATTGCAGTAATTGGCGTGAGGAGACCGCATATAAACAGCCCTGGCAGACAGCACTTTTGAGAGAGACTGGGAGCTCGTGCACGGACCGGCCAGACACGACGAGTGACGTCTTCATTGAGATTGAGCCTATTGCGAAGCTGTAGCCAGCGGGAAGAGTTCGTTTTGCCCATTTACTTTCTGTTTGTGATTTGTTTATTTGAGTTACGTTATTGTGAGCGCGGAGGGCGCTGTGGAAAGAGTGAAAAATAAAAGTGCACGAGCCCCAGATATTGCCGACCCTGTGTCTCCTTCCATCACCTACACTTCACACAGAACCTGATCTGTATCACACTGGTGCCGAAACCCGGGATGGAAGGGGAAGCCGCCGCCAGACAGTCCATGCCAACCCCATTTGCGGAGGTCATCCACGCGCTCGCGGGACTCCACCAACAACATCAGAAGGCGTTGCTCAAGCTGGAGGAGCAGCAGCAGCGCCGGTTCGAGGCGCTCCTCCAGGGCCAGAAGGAGGACCGTGAGCAGTTCCGGAGCTGGTTGGACCGGGAGGTTCGAGACCCTACCGCGGCTGCAGCCATGCCTCTCCATAAGATGGGTCCCCAGGATGACCCGGAGGCGTTCCTGGACCTCTTTGAGAGGACGGCTACGGCCGGGAAATGGCCATCGGCGGACTGGCCCATGCGGTTGATCCCGCTGCTGTCAGGCGAAGCCCAGATCGCCGCTCAACAGCTGCCAGTCCAGAACCTCCTGGTCTTTGAAGACCTGAAGCGCGCCATTCTCCAGCGGGTCGGCCGGACCCCGGAACAAAGTCGGCGCCGGTTCCGGTCACTGGAGCTCGGCGAATCCGGCCGACCCTTCGCCTTCGCGCAACAGCTCCGGGACGCGTGCCGCAAATGGCTGGTGACCGAGGGCCGCGACGTCGAGGGAGTCGTGGAGCAGGTGGTGCTGGAGCAGTTCGTGACACGACTCCCGAAGAAGACTGTGGTGAGCAGGACGGCCGAGGGACGTGAGAGAAAGTCGCGAGGCCGGTGGTGCGATTGCTAATGAGCAGCACCTGTGAAGCACACCGGTCTCGCATCTCTCACGAAGGAGCGGAGCCATAAAGGGGGAGCGACGGAGTGGATGAGCGAGAGAGGAACAGGCCTGCTTTTGTTTTATATTTTATTTGGTAAGCCAGCAGTCGTCCGTGAGGGGCTGCTGGCCGGTATTTATGTTTTATTTTGGGTAGCCAGCAGTCGTCCGTGAGGGGCTGCTGGCAGGTATTTTGTTTGTTTATTTTATTTAAATAAAGTTTTATTTTATTATTATTATCCGGTTCCTGCCTCCTTCTTCCCTGAACCGTGTTACACTGGTGCCGAAACCCGGGAAGAGGGAGGAACGCGCTGTCCGAGGGTCCTCGCCGCGTTGGGGAATCCGCGGTGCCATCGAGCATGGTGCGCGAGTCGCCGCCGCTCGCCGTGGGCCGGAGCCTGCTGCCGTCCGCCGCATAAGGGGAGGAGCAGGGAGCGGGGGACTCGCGGCCATGGACGCTCGAGGCGGGGCGCTGGGATGAGTTGCCGGTGGGACGCCCGAGCTCGCCGCCGACCGCCTGGAAAATGGAGGGGCGGCTGCCGTTCGGGAGGGAGAGGAGGAGTCACCGCCGCTTGCCGTGGGCCGGAGCCTGCTGCCATCCGCCAGTGAAGGGGAGGAGCAGGGAGCGGGGGACTCCTGCCGTCTGCCCAAGGCACCCGAGGAGCCGTCGCCGTCCACCGGGGGCGGGGGAGCGTCGAGGCGTTCACCGAGGGCCATCCAGCGTCGGCGCCGGGCACCGCGGAGGAGATCGCCCAGCTGGTGAGGGACAAGATGGCAGCGCGTTGTGGGAGCCGGACTATTTTTTTTTTTTTTCCTCTCTCCCCTCTCTCGTGTCCGTCGCTCCTCAGGCTTCCGTCTCCGTTTCCCTCGGCTCGTCGATCCATACCCCCCAGGGATCGCCGCCGCCGGGGGGGGAAGTAGGCACAGTCTCGGGTGTACCCCCCGGCCTGTGAGGGGTGATGGGGGTATGTGGTGAGCAGGACGGCCGAGGGACGTGAGAGAAAGTCGCGAGGCCGGTGGTGCGATTGCTAATGAGCAGCACCTGTGAAGCACACCGGTCTCGCATCTCTCACGAAGGAGCGGAGCCATAAAGGGGGAGCGACGGAGTGGATGAGCGAGAGAGGAACAGGCCTGCTTTTGTTTTATATTTTATTTGGTAAGCCAGCAGTCGTCCGTGAGGGGCTGCTGGCCGGTATTTATGTTTTATTTTGGGTAGCCAGCAGTCGTCCGTGAGGGGCTGCTGGTAGGTATTTTGTTTGTTTATTTTATTTAAATAAAGTTTTATTTTATTATTATTATCCGGTTCCTGCCTCCTTCTTCCCTGAACCGTGTTACAAAGACCTCCCAGTGGGTCCAGTGCCATCGCCCGACGTCGCTGGACCAGGCCATCCAGTTGGCAGAGGACCAGATGGTGGCGTGCCCGGGGGTCGGCGAACCCTCATCTCTCTCTCTCTCTCTCTCTCCCCCCCTCTCTCTCTCTCGCGTCCTGTTCCTACTCCCAGGTCCCGAGGCAGCATCCCACCGAGACCGGCTCCCCGATGGAGAACTGGACCGGGACAGGACCAGAGCTGGAGGACCCGTACCCTACCTCGGGAAATGGCTCCCTCCTCCAGCGCCGTAGAGGGCCCCGGGCCCGCGCTCTCCTCACGCCCGTTACCGGACCCGCTTCCTGCCACCGGGGTGGCGGGGAAGCCTGGGCCGGCCTGCTGGCGGTGTGGGGACCCCGGGCATTTCATTGATCGGTGCCCCATGATGGAGATCGGGACGCTGATCAGGGTCCCCGACGAGCCGCGGGCCGCCCTCGACCAAGCAGGGTTATACCAGATTCCAGTAAGTGTAAAGGGGGGTAATTATCAGGCGTTGGTGGATTCAGGTTGTAACCAGACCTCCATCCACCAAAGCCTGATCCATGCGTCGGCATTGGATAAGAGCCGCATGGTTAAGGTGCGGTGTGTGCACGGGGAAATAGTGGGTTATCCCCTGGTGCCAGTCACCATTCAATTTCGGGGCCAAAAGCATAGAGTTGAGGTGGCAGTTAACCAGCACCTTCAGCACCCGTTGATTTTGGGGACTAATTGGCCGGGGTTTAAATCCTTATTGGCGTTTCTGTGCACGGGTGCTCCGGGGGAGTATAAAAAGCAGGACGGGGGAGCGTCGGTGCAGGCTGGGGAGGCTGTCCCGGGGACCGCGGGTCCTGCTCTGGAGGAACGGAGCGCGTCTGAAGAACTAATTTTTTCAGAGCGCGATGATTTTCCTCTAGAGCAGTCCCGGGATGACACGCTGCAAAACGCGCTTGAGCAGGTCCAAGTGATCGACGGGCAGGCTGTCCATCCGAACCAGCCGCTCTCCTATCCATATTTTGCTGTAATCAAGGATAGGTTGTATCGGGTGACCCAGGACCCACATTCAAAGCAAGATACAACTCAATTGTTAGTTCCAAAGAGCCGCCGGGAAATGCTTTTCCAGGCGGCTCACTCTAATCCAATGGCTGGTCATTTGGGGCAAGCAGCTACACTAAATCGTATAATGACCCGATTTTTTTGGCCAGGCATTCACGAGAATGTGCGCAGGTGGTGCGCCTCTTGTCGCGAATGTCAGTTGGTAAATCCACCGGCCAACCGAAAAGCACCATTGTGCCCGCTCCCTTTAATAGAGGTCCCCTTCGAACGAATTGGCATGGACCTCATCGGGCCATTAGAACGATCTGCACGGGGGCATCGCTTTGCATTAGTCCTGGTGGATTATGCAACGCGATACCCCGAAGCAGTGCCGCTCCGCAACATTTCTGCTAAAAGCGTCGCGGGTGCACTGTTTCAATTAATCTCCCGGGTGGGGATCCCGAAAGAGATTCTCACCGATCAGGGCACGGCGTTTATGTCACGTACTATCCGCGAATTATACGAATTGTTGGGCATTAAATCGATTCGCACCAGCGTCTATCACCCACAAACAGATGGTTTGGTGGAACGGTTTAATCGCACATTGAAATCCATGATTCGTAAATTCGTGCAGGAAGACGCCAAAAATTGGGATAAGTGGCTAGAACCCCTCTTGTTCGCTGTACGGGAGGTCCCCCAAGCCTCCACGGGGTTTTCCCCCTTTGAGCTGCTCTATGGACGCCAGCCCCGCGGGGTACTGGATGTCTTTAGAGAGGCTTGGGAGGACGGACCTTCAAATAGCAAGAACGAAATTCAGTATGTCCTGGATCTGAGAACAAAACTCCACACATTGGGGCGGCTCTCTATGGAGAATTTGTTACAGGCTCAGGACAAACAAAGTCGGCTGTACAACAGGGGGGCTAAACTACGCAAATTTGCACCGGGAGATAGAGTGCTTGTATTACTTCCCACATCCAGCTCTAAATTACTCGCCAAGTGGCAAGGACCCTTTGTGGTCACACGGCGAATTGGGGATCTTAACTATGAGGTTCTTCGATCCGACAGGGACGGGACACATCAGATTTATCACCTCAACCTCCTAAAGAAGTGGAGTGAGGCGGAGTCTGCGATGCTGGCGACGGTAGTGAGTGGGGAGGAGGATCTCGGGCCAGAGGCGAATATAAAGTCACGATCCGCTACTCTGGCCATTTGCGGAGATCACCTCTCACCGTCCCAGATCGCGGACATTCGAAATTTGCAAACAGAGTTTGCTGATGTGTTCTCGCCCCTTCCTGGTCGCACGAACCTCATACAGCACCATGTTGAGACCGACCCGGGTGTGATAGTGCGCAGCCGGCCGTATAGATTACCTGAACATAAAAAGAAAGTGGTACAGGAGGAATTGGAAGCGATGTTGGATATGGGGGTAATAGAAGAGTCCAACAGTGACTGGGCGAGCCCGATAGTTTTAGTGCCTAAAACTGACGGCTCCGTGCGGTTCTGTGTGGATTATCGCAAGGTGAATGCTGTATCGAAATTCGATGCATATCCAATGCCGCGGGTGGACGAATTGCTTGATCGGCTCGGCACTGCTCGCTTTTATTCGACACTGGATTTAACGAAGGGCTATTGGCAGATCCCCTTATCTCCAATGTCTAAAGAAAAAACTGCTTTCACGACGCCGTTCGGATTACACCAATTTGTTACGCTTCCTTTCGGTTTGTTCGGCGCACCGGCTACCTTTCAGCGTCTGATGGACAGAATCCTCCGGCCGCATGCTGCATATGCCGCGGCATACCTGGATGATATTATCATCTATAGTAACGACTGGCAGCGGCATATGCAGCACCTGCGAGCTGTCCTCAGAACGCTGCGAGGGGCTGGGCTCACGGCCAACCCAAAGAAGTGTGCAATTGGGCGCGTGGAAGTTAGGTATCTGGGCTTTCACTTGGGTCATGGACAGGTGCGTCCCCAAATTGACAAGACGGCAGCGATTGCGACCTGTCCGAGACCTAAGACCAAGAAGGAGGTTAGACAGTTCCTGGGGCTAGCAGGATATTACAGAAGGTTTGTACATAATTATTCGGACCTTGCTAGCCCGCTGACTGATTTAACTAAAAAGGAGGCGCCAGATACCGTTCAGTGGACGGAGCAGTGTCAGCAGGCTTTTACCCAGATAAAGGCAGCCCTGTGTGGTGGCCCGCTGTTACAGGCTCCTAACTTTTCTCTCCCTTTTTCCCTGCAGACCGACGCATCGGACAGGGGGCTGGGCGCCGTCTTGACCCAGGAGATAGAGGGTGAGGAGCGGCCGGTGCTGTACATTAGTCGCAAGCTCTCGAAGAGGGAGACCATGTACAGCACCATTGAGAAGGAGGCTCTCGCCATTAAGTGGGCTGTTCTCACTCTCCGCTATTATCTCCTGGGCCGAGAGTTCACCCTCTGTTCGGACCACGCTCCCCTGCAATGGCTCCACCGAATGAAGGATACCAACGCGCGGATCACCCGTTGGTATCTAGCGTTACAGCCTTTCAAGTTCCAGGTGATCCACAGGCCGGGTGCACAGATGGCTGTGGCTGACTTCCTCTCCCGCAGGAGGGGGGGGGGGGGGGGCTGCAGGCCGGACGGCTCCCCGGCCTGAGTCGGGCGGTGGGGGTATGTGGCGAGGGGTGCGTGGTTTGGCGAGATCTGCAGCGGGAGAGCGAGGGCGGAGCCAGGCGGTGAGTAAGCGGGTCAAGTTCAAATGACGAACACCTGTCTGTGATTGCAGTAATTGGCGTGAGGAGACCGCATATAAACAGCCCTGGCAGACAGCACTTTTGAGAGAGACTGGGAGCTCGTGCACGGACCGGCCAGACACGACGAGTGACGTCTTCATTGAGATTGAGCCTATTGCGAAGCTGTAGCCAGCGGGAAGAGTTCGTTTTGCCCATTTACTTTCTGTTTGTGATTTGTTTATTTGAGTTACGTTATTGTGAGCGCGGAGGGCGCTGTGGAAAGAGTGAAAAATAAAAGTGCACGAGCCCCAGATATTGCCGACCCTGTGTCTCCTTCCATCACCTACACTTCACACAGAACCTGATCTGTATCACAGACTGAAAAGACAATATTGAGAGCTGTTTTCTTGGTTGTTTCTGTTGTTTACAATTTGACATGTAATTGTTGTAACAACTTCAAGAATCAAGTTTATTAATGACCAGCAACTTCTAAAAAGAGAATGTTTCTTTTTAAAGAAATGCGCACGCACACACGACTTGTTTAAATACAATTGTGTTAATAAATAACAATAAATTGTTGTTGTAAGAGCAATATTTAATAAGTCTTGTTTTTCACTGTAAAAATTACAGATGTCATGATTTGCCAATGCAAGAGCATCAGTGATGGTTTGAGCTCCAATATCATGACAATCCTGATTGTATTTGATGGACACGACACTGCCGAGGACTACCAAACCCTTCTGGAGGATCATGAGCACCTGATGCTCAAACCGTGTATCAGCATGATCATGCACCAACACACACAGCAAGACTTGTGACAGAAGGCTTTGATTAAGATGAAAGTGACGTTGAACATGCACAGTCACCAGATCTAAATATTATTGAGGTGTTTTGGAGGAGCGAGTCCACCACCATCATATAGTGACCTGGACACTGTTCTGGAAGAGAAACGGCTCATAATCCCTCTGGTCACTGTGAAGGACTTCTATCTATCATTCCCAAGATGAATTGGTGCTGTATTTGGATGCAAAATGAGGCCCTCACCATACTAACAAATTATTGTGTTGTAAAACCAGGTGTTTCAGTTTCATTGTCCAACCCCTGTATGTTGGCTAGTTATAAACTCTTTAGACTTTTAATGATTAGTGTTTTATTTTTAAAGTTTGTGGATCGTGTAAAAAACAAAAAAAATCCCTTATTTTGGGGATGGATTCCGGGAAATCTCCCTTATTTTCAATGTTCAATGTTGAGTTGACAGCTGGACTGGATACGGTAAAAGTTTAATATGTCAACTTGCTCCGCTGAGTACGTCACCGTCTTTGTTGCTCTGATTGGCTTTAGCGCTATCCAATTGCGTGCAGAGAGAATTTGAAAGACAACCGTTTATCCCGCCCCTCGGATTGAGCCCTGTCAATGAAGAGTTTCCAGACTAATGCCAGGCTAATGCGAGAGAGTACCGGCACCTTTTTTTCCCCCACTTCAAGCACTGCATGTTACATAAACACGTCACCACTGCATCAGCACCGAAAACATGATTTTAAAAAAAATTCAAATCAAAACTCGTGATACAAACCGAATTGTAGGTTTGGTCTATCGTTACAGCCCTAGTAAGATGAGAAAGCAGGAGTTTAGTCGTTTATCATGGCTATCTGAACATCTTTGCCAAGCGCAAACCAGTAACAGAAGTAATCAATAAATTATCGGGGAGGGTCACGCCTTTTTTTCACAATCATTTTGGAGGGTCATAGAAAAAAATATTGCTGGCGAAGGGAGGGTCAAGTCTTTTTTGACTACAGATCTCAAATCTCCTCCGGTGGCCCCTTAAATAAATAACGAACAGTCACTTAAAAAAAAACTTTTTTTTTACTTGGTAGGAGGCGCCCCAGTGCCCATAATAGACCAGCCGTCTCTGATACGGGTGAAACGTCATCCTGAAAAGGACGCGATCTTCACCCGTGTTGCTCTTTTCACAGAAAATGCTCTCTTATTGTGCTGAAGCACGCATGAATAACGCGACAACACAGCGGGGAAACTGCAAGCCCGCTGTGCGCACTCAACCGATTACCAGCTGTGCAACATGGCATCATGACTTTGCGTAAACATACACGCCAGTTTTGAGTCAAGTGGCGTGTTATCTATACGCATTTTGAGCTATCCGCGTGTATGTCCACGCCGAAACGAACCGTCATCTTTTGCGTGTATGTCTACGCCGTTAAATGTCAGAGTGATTCTGTGTGTATGTACATGCCGTTAAATGTCAGAGCAAAACGAAGCAAAATGTAGATCTACATCTGGGGAGCGATACTTTTTTTCCTAGGATGGTAGGGGAAGAAATGTTATTAACCCCAGTGACGGGTAGGTTGAGGGACGAGGTTGGGGTAGGTCATATATTTATATATATTAAAGTCAACAGACATAAAAAACAGCAGATCGCGTGAAGCAGCAGCTGGTACCCGGGGGATCGCGAAGATCGCTGAAGCGCCGTCACACCAACACCGAGAGGTCTCTGAGAAAACAGCAGACTCGTTGAGCGTGAAGATAAATTGTTAATCTTGAAGCTCATCCACTCAGAAGACACCTATTTCGGCTCCAAAGCTAAAAGCAATTGTGTGTGCGTTCGCTTCTGCTTTTATACCCGCATTGATAGGCGGGACACAGAATGCAAATCCCGCATGCCAATATATTTATTGGCTCGTTTTAATTCACTCAAAGGCAGTTGGTCTCCGGTTTGGAAATCGTAAAAAAGGGTCAAATGACAGGCAGCAGCGGCTGCCAAACAAAAAGCGTAAAATAAAGTAAAATATTCTAATTTAATAAAGTGCAAAAAACTTTTACCGAAATTTGATGTCACCATAATTGAGATCAGTTGGGCTCTTAGTTTGGGCTCTTGACCCTTAAGTTTTTAACATTATTGTTTCTCTAGCTGCTTTAACTGTGTTTTTGATACACATTTGTTGTGGCAATAAATCCAGGAGAATGGTGACCTTATTCACTGATATGACAGTGACATTTCTGAATATATTAGTTAAGATTACATTATATATATATGAACTTTAGTTTTAAAAAAAAGACTATGATTAAAGTGTGTATGTCAGGTTAATTTTTTTTTTTAGATTTATTAAATAATGTTTAGATGTCTGAGTGAAAATGTAATTATCATTAAAATTATTACTGTAATTGCCCTACATTAAGCTTTATAGCCATTTCTGTCAAGATCATATTTTTAAAACACAGTGGAGCTGCCAGTGACATCAGAAGAGGGAGATGTGACAAAAAAGTTATATTCAAGTATGGAGAGTTTTGAGTCTGAGGAGATCCAAAATCCCCCTCAAACCTACGATGGCCCACAGCCTTACAATTTTGAGCCTCCCAGGCGTGAGACAGATGAGGAACCAAACAGAAATTTAAATAATTCCTATCGAAGAAACATAAATATCTGTGTGAAGAGAACCAGTGGAGAGTTGGTCAGGTAAGTATAGGCATAACTTAGAGGTGGAACGGTACATGTATTCGTATATTAAACCGAAATGTAAGGGCGTCACGGTTCGGTGCATGAATATACACGGAGAATACAGGGTTGAAATAAATAAAACTTGCGTGCAAATTAATTAATTCGGAACTACTGTTAGATACGCGGTAGAGATGTGGTAGCCTATAAGAATAGGTCGGTGTGAAGAGGTTCAGTGTGTGTGGAAAGAAGAAGACAGGGTCGGCGTGACTGGGACTCGCGTTTATTCAGAAAAACAAAAAAGAAACGAGGCGCACAGTAGCGCATTCGCCACCATAAACAAAACACGCGATCCAACACTTGCTTCTCAGTCTCGGTTGCAGTAACCGCGTGCGAAGTCCCAGTCCAACTCTCTCGCTCTCTCATTTGCCGGTTATATACGGTTTCTCCACGGAAAATTACTGCAATCAAACACAGGTGTATATCATCTGCACTTGATCTACCGTGCGGCTCCGTCCTTTCTCTCCCGCAGCCGCTACAGACTTTACAAACTCATGCCCCCTCGCCACTGTCAGGTTTGCCGAAGTGCGTTTAATTTATTTATTTTTGTCCCTGCGTGCCGATCGGAGACGGAGTTCACTGCTGATATTCTGAGAGCTTTCTAGTCTCGCGGCTGTTATCAAAAACTGGACTCTGTGACCGGTTTTAACTGTGTTTTTACACCCAGCACAAACGCAGTAATTCACCATCGTGATAATACGCCTGCATATATACATTTCTTCTTCTTCTTCAGGGTTTAATTGTGGTTGGCAAACCTGTTTCCTGCATATACCTAACTAACTACCTAACTTAAATAACTAAATAAATAAATGTCCTAATCAAATAATTCTCTCGCTCTATCATTCGTACAATTACCAACACAGGTCACTGACTCACTCTCAGCGACCTGGGGAGACGTCTCCCTCTTATGATGTCTAGTGATTCGTTTGGGGGGAGGAGCAGTTTTAAGTGAGTACTGAAAATAACAAACTTACTTGTACTCGAAAAATATACAAAACAATACACCAACTTGACAAACGTGTTTTTCCCCTAACTATTTTGTGTTAATCATAATTACAAATTTAACCTGACATACACACTTTAATGTCATAGTTTTACCCATGAACCTTGAAATATTAAAAACATCAGTATTATTAAAATCTGAAAATAGAATAGTATAAAGACATCAATAATCAACATATGAATCTCAACAATGGTGACAATCAACAAAGTCTTTATGCGACTTTACAGTACTTCAGAGTTTATCACCATTGTTGTGATTCATACGCTGATTCTTATTTCTGTGTGAGTCTGTATAATCCTGTCAAAAAGTCTGCATGATGAAAGAAAAGGGCACGGTAAGGGAAAGGCTTAAAGCTTTATTTATTTATCTTAATAATACTGGTTTAATGGAAATAGTATAATTGCCCTTGTTTTTTTTTTTATTAATTAAAAGAATCCTAGACGTTCATGGTATTACACACTCCTGTATAGTTGGTGGCCGTATACTACAACATAGTCATCTGCCAAGAAACAGAAGAAGAAGTAACACTGATCTTTATTTAACTGACAGTAACTGTGTAGTAGCTGATGCAGTGTTGTATATTCACAGTAAATCATGCATGTAGTTACCTACAGGTATTTTAGTGAAAAAATCTGGAAATATGTGAAATAACCGTGTTTATGGTAAAAGGCTTAATGAAGATTTCTGCTTTTACACTTATTTAAATTAGGATATTTTACATTCATTTTATGGTTTTGTATGGCAGCCAGCCATTGCTGACAGTCATTGACTGTTTTTTATGGGATTGTTTTTACAGTTAGGATGTTTGATCATAATAATCCAGAAAATGGCTGTAATATAATAGTATTTTTCTGTAAAACATTTAGAGTAACTGAACCCTAAACCAACTTTTTTTAGTTAATGATCTGTAAGAATGGATCTTTATTAATACCAGTCATTGATTCGAGTAACTTTTTTGACATTTGTGTTTAAAGTGTTTTATTTCTATAATATATGGTGTAAAAATGTCTTAGTGCTGCCCTCTTCAGGTTGAACGGTGGCTACTGCAGTTGAATTTTCCTATTGGATGTTCCGCACTTCGTGACGTATGCAGGTTTCAGCTCACCACGCTCTTGGTACGAGCGGCAGTATAAAAACCAGCTTGTTTCGTCAAAACCACTGTAGCAAGAAAGGAGTTGGAATTGCGAGTATTGAAAATGATCAGGATAGAGTGTTTTAGCATCTATTTCGTCCCCTCTATCTTCGCTGGGGTCTGCCCACTTTTTCAGCATTTTTCAAATATTGCCAGTGGGTGGAGTCAGGCTCTGACCATGGGTTTAGTTACCCTTACCCTTGTCCTTAATTTAAATAACGATATTTTACTTTAGTTTTACATTTTTTGTTTGGAAGCCGTATAGCTGCCTGCCAGTCATTTGACCCTTTTTTAAGATTTTATTTTTTACAGTATATGAAAGAAATAATGTTACACTGGTTTGTAGACTGGTTTAACACTCTGTGTGGCTGGAGATTTTTAGTTGTAGTTCTTGCGTTTCTCTGTGGTTCAGTGATTTTCATCATCAGGTGTTCACTCACTTATTCATTCACTCCGTCAACTGGGCTATATTAGTGAGCTAATGCAGGGAATAGTGACTGAGGGTGTAGGGTGTGATTGGGAACACAGCCGCTGAGTGCCGACTTTGAGCACTGTTAATTCACTGTATATTCCTATTTTCTCCAAAACGACAAATATTAACTAGAATGCATTGTTTTCTACAATTTTTTTTTTTTCTCCCTGCAAGTGTTACCAGTGTGGCCAAGGCCAGTTCCGGGACTGCAGTTGTTCTGCCTCTACAGAGACGGGGAGAAGACCTGCTTGCACTCCTTTGCAAGTTGACTTCACTTTTACAGTGTGTTCCTGCTGTTCTGCTTCCTCTAGTGTGCCAAGGCTTTCACAACTTCACTTCTGCAGTAAACAGAAATTTGTCCAGGGAAGACGAGCCTCAACAACAGTGCGCTGGAATTTACAAGGTCTCGTAGCGTCGATGGCCTTTTGTTGAAGTAACATTCAAATGCAAATGCTGGGAGGGGTTTAATGAAATCAATAAAACTCTGTGACTGAAGTGATTAGGGAAAGGTTACTCTTGATTTGCGTGTCAAGACGGTGCACACACAGAGCTGTGGAACTCATGACACATCACAAACACATTTGTTTTACAGTTTTTTTTTCAATTGTTTATACACAATTTTGAAAACCGGGTTCTTTTTTTCAAAATATAATGACAATTATCCAAACACCACACTCAATTTGCATAATTCCTAGATTGTTTGCAAAATGACACACTTCTGTCAAAACATACACACTTCAGTCAAAAGATATACACATATTTGTGAAAATGCTATTAGTTTTCATTTAACCAACACAATCCTCAATGATCAGACAATATTGCAGCCAGTTTCACACTGCTGTGATAAATAAAAAAACACATTTGTAAAAAACTATTTTTAGGAAATAGCATGTGCTAGATTTTGGCCAGACATTGTTATGTTAGGGATAATTGAAAAAAAGATGAAAATGAAAAAAAAAAGTGACAAACTCACAACATTCTTCATGATTAGTTTGAGATATAGGGAGATTATACACAAATATATAAACTTACCAAGCACTGCACAACACTGATGCTGCAGACTGAAAATTTCAAGTATTTATTTCAATACTTACAGTATTTCTTAGCATAATCAGTTACAACCAAAAATGAAGTCAATGAAACAAATAATAATATACAATTATTGCATGAAGTACATAGAAAAACTAATGTAAAAGCAACAAGAATATTGTAACTATTCAGTTACAGTATCAACCAGAGATTTGGTTGATCTCTTTGTCCAGCGTCCATCAGTGTCAGTCCATGGTTGATAACATGGTAACATGGTCAATAAGTGTTTCACGGATTTCTTGAGTCAAATTTGGTCGTCGTCTTCTTTGTTCAGGTTCTATCAACTCTTCAAATCCTTCTCTACCTCTTCCTCTACCTAGGCCTCTTTATCTATCTCCTTCTTTTCCTCATCCTCTATACCTCTTTCTCCTGTTCTTCATCCTCTACCCCCTTCTCCTCATCCTCTTCCTCCTTCTCCTCCTCCTCTACCTCCTTCATGTCCTCTTTGAGCTCCCCTTTTGAGCATGTCCTCTTTTGAGCTTCTAGATCCAGACTCACCTGCTGCCTTTTATAGCACACCTGAGTGCTGCGTTTTCAAATTAGCACATCTGTGCTTCCACACCTGGTGGATGTGAATATCCAATTCGTTCATTAGTGTGGTCAATGGCAAACTGGGGCTTTGTAATGACAAGGAAGTAACCTCACAATCCTTATCTGTGTCTAAGGTGTGAAAATGTGTAGAGTTTTACAAATCACTGTGTGTAATGTTTTGCAAAAAGGGTGAAGCTGACAACGTGCTTACAATTGTGCAAATCTAGGCTGGTGTTTTGATCCTTGAGTGTAAGGTTTGCTAATAGTGGGAAAGTTTTAATTTTAGTGTGTAAGCAATTAAAAAAAAAATGTAAGATGGTGATTTGTATCTTTAGCCTCAGTGTGCCATTAGGAAATATCAGGTTTAGATGTTTAAAAAATATCTTTTGCAAATATTGTAAAACTCCCATGTGAAAGTCAAAAAAACTTGTATCAGACATTTTGTATCCCATTTTGTCTGTGTTTCTGATCTGACGCTGATGAATCAGGTGTGTTAAATAAGACAGCTTCACAGTATCAATCAAAAATAACAATGTTAGTTTCTTAGTGGAAAAACATCCACGTTTGGTAGAGCTGATCAAGGGTATTACTGATTGGTTAATTAATTTGAATATCCCCAACTGAGCAAGCCAAAGGCAACAGCGGCAAGGAACCGAAAAACTCTATCAAGTGACCTAATGGTGTCATAAAACTCCATCAGGTGACCCAATGGAGAAAAAAAAATACCTTGGGAGAACCCAGGTGTTACGAAGCTGGAGACGAGATGAGATCCATGTGCAGCTTTATTTAGAATCATCAAACAGGCAGGGGTCAGGAAACAGCAAAACAGGGATATCAGAGAGTGAGCGCAGAGAGTCGTCAGGTAACAGGCAGAAGATCAGGGCAGGCAGCAAACAGGCAGAAGTCAGGAAACAAACCAGGATCAAAACCAGAGAAATCAGAAACAGGATATACGCTCAGAAATTACAAGCCGTGGCAATGCAATACTTCGCACTGGGTGAGTGTAAGAGTGTGGCTTAAATAGAGAGTCTGATGAGGTGCAGGTGTGTGTGTAATCAGTCACCGGGATGAGGCATTATGGGAAATGGAGTTCTGGAGAAGTGATCAGTTCTGATGTGGAGTGCCCTCTGGTGATTCTCTGGGGCACTCCAACTGGTAATCGTGACACCAGGGGGCTGTTTCATAAAAGCCGCTTAGAAAAGCGGGGATTAAAGTCCAAAACCTGACTTGAATGAGCCGAGTTAAACATCCGCGCTTAAATTGGTTCCATAACAGTAAGTTGAGGATCATATGATCTTACTAATTTGAGTCAGGTTTAAATAGTCTAGATAATTGCGCGTGCACGCCATTCTCTTAAAGTCCTGAAAAGTCGAGCATGGATCAATCAATTTACTGTGGGCTACCATGGCAACAAAAGGAAAAGATAGAGCAGCGATGCTCACGGAAACATATAATGGAGAATTTAAAGATGTCATCACCAAAAAAGTCAATACAGCGGCAATAAAGAAAGCAAGAGAGAAAGTTTGGCAGGAAATTGCTGATCGTCTCAATGCGTAAGTAGCGGTGAACTATTTAAAATACTTCAACATTTCATGTGTGTCACAATACATTGCAAAATTTGTGTGTGAATAACAGTATGCTATAACGTTAATTGCTTTCACGCAGCAGCAACTTAAGTGAAGGAAAAAGAACCTGGCAGCAGGTGAAAATAAAATATCAAAATATAGTCTGAATGGTAAGTAAATCTTATGGTATATGTAATCAATGCCAGCTTGAAGTTACAACTATTCAGGTTTTTTTTTTTTTTTTTATTATTATTTTCTTTATTGAAGCGACCAAAAAGAAGACTGAGGGAGGGGGGGTCATCATCTAAAATGATATCATGTAGTATAAGGAGTGAGTAGCTATATAAAAGGTGTGTGTGTGTGTGTGTATTTTACATTGTAGGCCTAAGTACATCATAGCAGTAATGTCATGTGGTACTTGTGCTATTGTAATGGTGCATTTTGGTAAAAAAAAAAAAAAAAAAAGTTCTATCAAGATTCTGTATGCTTTATGGATCCACCAGACATCATGTTGCCTGTGAGTATGAGACCTTTTAAATCAGTTATGTAAGCTAATGAGTTTAACTGAGTTTGAGAAGGCCCATCAGTTGAGGAGGATGAGGAGACTGTCTGTATGTTCAAGGAGGGGATACTCCATCCATGCTATACTGTATTGAATATTAAAAAGTGTACTTGTGTGATAAAATTATCATAATGTGTTTTCAGGATGCTGACACTGTCCTAGAGTAGAGTATTAAGAAATTAAAACAATGTGACAAGAGTAATGAAATAACTTAAATGTTGCTACATAACCCAGAAAACATAAAAGGAGAGTATAAACGATACTGCCTTAAATAAATGGAAGCAACTGATATCGACATCCAGTATAAAAAACTAAAGATGAGGAAGTTGGAGCTGGAAATTCAACAGCTACAGAAAAATGCAAGTAGAACTACCTTTTTTTTAAAGGAAAGGAAAAAAAAAACATTATATTTTTGATCATTCACAACATTTATTTGTGTGTTTTCACCCCTAACAGGCAGATTCACTCTAAAGACAAATCACATTAAATACTTTGACTTCCTGTGTGTTTGTTCAACTAAGGAGAAAGTTGAGGGGCCAGTGGAAAATTTTAAAGGCTACACAGTCATGATTTAGACCATATTAAACAAAATAATTATTTGTATATGTGTGGGCTTGGTAATCTACAAATATATGCAATACCATCTCTTGAGAACCTATATCGTTCATATAGTTAGCTGTCATTTAATGCCAATGGGTCTGACCTGTCTCTGAAAGTTCTCTCTCTTTGAAATGCCCTCCGCA
Organism: Pimephales promelas; assembly: GCF_988280905.1. Taxonomy (NCBI): domain Eukaryota; kingdom Metazoa; phylum Chordata; class Actinopteri; order Cypriniformes; family Leuciscidae; genus Pimephales; species Pimephales promelas. The sequence continues at coordinate 19,056,494 of NC_142791.1, forward strand.
AGACTATAGCTCCCTCATCCAACACCTCATCTATGAAAGGACACGCCATGGTTAAGTTTGGAAACGAGTTCAGCTCCCTATTTATATACTTCATTAATTACCAAACTCATTAAACAAACTCACCAATTAAATACACAAGTTTTGAACATTTATTCATTTGTTCAAATGCATTTATACCATATAATTTCTTACATTTATTAGTAAAGTACATTTCCTTATTTATTTTTTAAAAAAAAAAGATGCATTAATAGTGGTTAAGTAAAATAAAATGACATCGAAATACCAGCAGGTGAGTATAAATTGTATGCTCGTTAAGCCTGAACTCAGACTTAGCCTGACAGTTAGCCTGCCCCGGACCAGGCTAGTTTCCCAGCATAAGTTTCCAGGGTAACTGAGTTTGAACTATTTTAAGTTTGCTTTATGAAACAGAATTCACCGACAATAAGTTTGACTAACCAAAATAAGCCTGGCTTATTTTCTAATCTTGTTTTATGGAACAACCCTCTGGTTGCATTGTCATCGGGTCCAGGCTAAGCTCCTCGGCAACATACGCCAATACTGATATTTAATTCCAAAAGCAGTTGAAATTAAGGTCTTACCAAATATAAGACGACTTTTATTCCAACTGCTATTGGTATTTTAAATGGGGATTTTATGATGAATATTTTTTTAAGAAATGTGTAGGTTTTGATAGGTTTCAAAATGTCTCAGGTTACGTATGTAGCCCTGGTTCCCTGAGAGGGAACGAGAGCTGCGTTGTCAAACGCGATGGGAACGCTCTGCGTGATTGCGTCGTGAAGCGTCTGTACAATCAGTCCAATGAGAGAGTAGGACGTCAGGTGACGTCATTGACCAGGAAACTATAAACCACCCTTGAGATCAGACTGCGACAGCTTCTGGAAAGGCCTGAAGCAAGTCGATCAGGGCATGCAGGAAGTATGGCAGGCGAACGCAGCTCTCGTTCCCTCTCAGGGAACCAGGGTTACATATGTAACCTGAGACGTTCCCTTTCAAGGGAACTTCGAGCAGCGTTGTCAAACGCGATGGGAACCCCATACCCACTACGCCATGCTGAGAAATGCCCATTCTGTGTGAAGTCCTTGCGCACACTAAGAAGCAAGCAACCTATCCCCAGGAGTGGAGAGGCCAAGGTCATAAAATCTGACAAATGTATGCGAAGAGGACATCCTGCCGCATTACAAATATCAAGAAGGGAAACACTCGGAATAAAGGCCGTAGAGGCTGCCATACTTCTAGTAGAATGGGTCTGAACAGCCATAGGTGAAAGCTGTTCAGCCGCTTCATAAGCCAATGATATAGCCTCGACTATCCATTTGCTCATAACCTGTTTAGATGCAGGGGACTCTTTCTTAAGTGACCCAAAGCAGACAAATAACTGTTCAGACTTACACCACAGGGCAGCTCTGTGAACGTAGGCATCTAATACCCGAACTGGACATAACAGGTTCAGTCGTTCCTGATCTGGGGTATTAAAAGGTGGAGGATAAAAGGCCTGCAGCACTATAAGGCCCCCCAAAATTAACTGGGACCTAAGGAGTATAACCCGGTCTAGGGTATAGAAATGCTTTCACCATACCCGGTGCAGATTCCAGGCATAAAGGAGCAACCGACAAAAGGAGCATAAAGGAGCAACCGAAATCTCCTAATCTCCGATAAATGAAACAACAAGGAGAAATGTTTTCAAAGTGAGCAATTTTTCTGAAACCTCTTCAATGGGCTCAAAGGGAGCCAAAGCCAGACCCTCAAGTACAAATGGCCAAATCCCAAGCCGGTGCTCTGAGTGCAGTGCAGCTCTCAACCTCATGTACCATAAGAAAAACTAGTAATTAGAGGATCTCTCCCGATAGAACACATGTGTCAAACTCCTGTCATTTTATGTGGCCCGATCAAAAACTACATCTCCCACAATGCATGCCGATTTTGAAACCCGCGAAATGACGGCACCGTGCCGCTAGATAGCAGTGTTTCCATATCGACGCTTAACGGTGGAGTCGAGAAAAGCTAAATAACCCAAATTGTAAATTTATCAACTAAAATGTCCAAAAAGAGAAAAATTGATGCAGAGGGGAGGCAATTTAAAGAATGATGGGAAAGTGAATACATGTTTGTTCTTCAAGGAGAAAAACCGGTATGTCTTCTGTGTGGCGAGGCTGTGTCGGTGATGAAGGAATACAATTTACGCCGGCATTTTGACACCAAACACGGAGCTAAGTATGCTAACTCTAGTCTCCAAGAAAAAAATCAAATTGTTCATGAATTGAAAGGAAGACTACAACGGCAGCAAAATATGTTCACAAAAGCCACAGCAAAAAATGATGCAGCCGTGAAAGCTAGCTTTATCGTGGCTAAAGAAATCGCTCGCGCTTCCAAGTGTTTTTCAGAGGGAGCATTTTTGAAGAGGAGTATGCTAAAGGTATGTGAGCAGGTGTGCCCCGACCAGATACAGAATTTTAAAAATGTCAGCTTGTCAAGAAACACCATCACAGACCGAGTTAAGGAACTGGCAGGCAATATGACAGCACAGCTGGCCGAAGAGACACGCAGTTACCAGATTTTTTCATTGGCTGTTGATGAAAGTAAAGACAATACGGATACAGCGCAACTATCCATTTTTATAAGAGGCGTAAAAGCAGACTTTTCCATCAGCGAGGAGCTCTTGGATGTAGTTGCAATGCATGGGACAACGAAGGGGAAGGACATTTTTGATGCGGTGGAGAGGTCCGTAAGTAAAACTAAATTACCTTGGGAAAAGTTGGTGGGGTTAACTACCGATGTCGCACCTGCGATGTGTGGAGAAAAAGCAGGCTTGGTTGGACTAGTGAAGGAGAAAATGCAAAAAAGTAACTGCCACACACCTCTGATAACTTATCATTGCATTATCCACCAAGAAGCTCTGTGTGGAAAGGTTCTAGAACTGGATGATATAATGAGCACAGTCGTGAAAACAGTGAACTTCATTCGAGCGCGCGGCCTGAATCACCACCAGTTCCAGCTGTTTTTAAAGGAGGTGGGCTCGGAGCATGGAGATATGTCGTACCATACAGAAGTAAGGTGGCTGAGTAGGAGCGCGGTCCTCAAACGATTTTTTGAGCTGAGAGAAGAAATTGCGCTTTTTATGCAAAGTAAAGGAAAGCCTTTGCATGAACTGTCTGATCCAAACTGGCTGTGTGACTTTGCTATGTTGTGTGATCTAGCTGAGCATCTCGCTCATCTGAATCAGAGGCTGCAGGGACGCAAACAAGTCATCACGCAGATGTCCGACATGATCACAGCTTTCCAGAGTAAACTGCACATGTGGAAGTCCCAACTGGAACAGGATAATCTTGCCTACTTTCCTGTCTGTCAGTGCATCTCCGCCTCAGTCTCTGGTGCTTTTTCATGCACTCGGTTGGCTACCAAAGTGAACCAGTTAATTAATGAATTTGATCGGCGCTTTTCTGACTTTAAAACACAGCACCCAGGCTTTGCCATCTTTTCCAATCCTTTCACCGCTGACGTTGACAGTGCACCCCATCTCCTTCAGATGGAGTTAATAGAACTTCAAAGCAATAGTGCCCTGAGAGCAAAGTTCCAGGATGCTGCAATGGAGGACTTTTACAACCTACTGCCCCCTTAATTGATGCCACAGTTTCGGCTTAATGCTGCCCACATTCTGTCCATGTTTGGGAGCACCTACTTGTGCGAACAGATGTTTTCAATAAGGAATCTAAACAAGACCAAGCACAGATCACACATCAACGATGACAACCTCCACGCTGTTTTACGGATTGCTACAGCACAAGACCTAAAGCCAGACATTGACGAACTGACCAGAAGAAACCGGTGTCAGACATCCAGCCAGAAGACAAATATGTAAGCATTTTTATAAACCTGAATTGCATATATATATATATATATATATATATATCACCTGAATAAGTACTGTGTAATAATGTGTGAAATGTAATGTTTGAGCTTGCATTTTGATTTGTGTTTGTTATTTTCAGAACATGAAGTGGATAGGATCTGAATGAAATTAAAGGATCGTTGGTGTGTTGAGGTCAAGCAGCATCACCTCATCAACTTCACTCAGAACTTGACCAATACAGTTGTGAACTGAGACAACCCCTGTTGCTATTTTGAGTTAATTACACATGTCACAGGTCGAGGGGAGGAACGCTCGGGTGACCAACCACCCCCCCTCTAACTGAGTCACCACCGTGAGGAGCCGACACCACAGGCACACAACGGAAGACCCGGAGACAGAGATAAATTTCAAAGGAGTAACAATCTTTATTAAGCCAAAGGTTTCTAACAGTTCAAGAGACTCTCGTCGATGTATGATGATGGAGCAGGGGGGTTGAAGCTTACTTCTCCCCAGCGGTGCTGCAGACTTCCAGACCCAAGAGAAAGTATGTCAGGTAAGGATTCTTCACGGTACAAAGTACTCTCGTTGGTGCACAGTAATGAAGCAGTGGATTAGAAGCTTACTCTTCCCCAGCGGTGCTGCAGACTTCCAGACTCAGACAGTAAGTATGGCGGGTAAGGATTCTTCACAGTACAGAGTACTCTCGTTGGTGCACGATAATAAAGCAGTGGATTAAAAGCTTACTTTTCCCCCAGCGGTGCTGCAGACTTCCAGACTCAGACAGTAAGTATGGCAGGTAAGGATTCTTCACAGTACAGAGTACTCTCGTTGGTGCACGATAATAAAGCAGTGGATTAAAAGCTTACTTTTCCCCCAGCGGTGCTGCAGACTTCCAGACTCGGACAGTAAGTATGGCGGGTAAGGATTCTTCACAGTACAGAGTACTCTCGTTGGTGCACGATAATAAAACAGTGGATTAAAAGCTTACTTTTACCCCAGCGGTGCTGCAGACTTCCAGACTCAGACAGTAAGTATGGCGGGTAAGGATTCTTCACAGTACAGAGTACTCTCGTTGGTGCACGATAATAAAGCAGTGGATTAAAAGCTTACTTTTTTCCCCAGCGGTGCTGCAGACTTCCAGACTCAGACGGTAAGTATGGCAGGTAAGGATTCTTCACAGTACAGGGTACTCTCGTGGGTGCACGGTAATGAAGCAGTGGGTTAAACGATTACTTTATCAGCGTTGCTGTATACTTCTGGGCTCAAACAGTAAGTAGAACAGGTGAGGATAGTCACAGTACACAGTACTCTCTCTTCAGTTCACAATAGGGAGACAGTGAGTCATAAGGTTACTTTACCAGTGGTGCTGTATGCTTCTGGGCTCAAACAGCAAGTAGAACAGGTGTGGATCTTCACAGTACAAAGTACTCTCTCCTCAGTTCACAGTAGGGCGACAGTGGGTTAAACGATTACTTTATCAGCGTTGCTGTATACTTCTGGGCTCAAACAGTAAGTAGAACAGGTGAGGATAGTCACAGTACACAGTACTCTCTCTTCAGTTCACAATAGGGGGACAGTGAGTCATAAAGTTACTTTACCAGTGGTGCTGTATGCTTCTGGGCTCAAACAGCAAGTAGAACAGGTGTGGATCTTCACAGTACAAAGTACTCTCTCCTCAGTTCACAGTAGGGCAACAGTGGGTTAAACGATTACTTTATCAGCGTTGCTGTATACTTCTGGGCTCAAACGGTAAGTAGAACAGGTGAGGATAGTCACAGTACACAGTACTCTCTCTTCAGCTCACAATAGGGGGACAGTGAGTCATAAAGTTACTTTACCAGTGGTGCTGTATGCTTCTGGGCTCAAACAGCAAGTAGAACAGGTGGAGATCTTCACAGTACAAAGTATTCTCTCCTCAGTTCACAGTAGGGCGACAGTGGGTTAAACGATTACTTTATCAGCATTGCTGTATACTTCTGGGCTCAAACAGTAAGTAGAACAGGTGAGGATAGTCACAGTACACAGTACTCTCTCTTCAGTTCACAATAGGGAGACAGTGAGTCATAAGGTTACTTTACCAGTGGTGCTGTATGCTTCTAGGCTCAAACAGCAAGTAGAACAGGTGGGGATCTTCACAGTACAAAGTACTCTCTCTTCAGTTCACTGTATCACTCTGGGCTTCTGACGGGGGCAGATATAATAACCTTCCACGAACGTGTAAGCATGGATGGGGGCCACTTCTCAACAAAGACACAGCACACTTGTGTTCACTTCAATTCCACAGCAATAAATCAATGTGTATCAATAAGGCAAAAGCACTGCAATTCACTCACACGATAGGGTTGGACAGAGGCCCCACTCCGGCCGTTGCGCTCGTTTACAGGGTTTTCACTTTTAATTCCTCCTCATCACACTCTGAAACACATAGCTCCTCCAACAGTCAGATCCACATTCACTGTATCCTCTTCAAGTGGTTCAAATGTTCATAAGATGAAAACAATTCACTTATCTTTCCTCTCTCCTTCCACAGCACAGATCCAGCCCTAGCTCGGCCCAGCAGTCTTCCCACAAACGATCAATCTGACCCAGCAAACTCGAATGGGCGATCTCCACACTCCAACGATTTTTCCAAGGAAGCCTGTATCCAGCACTGCCCAGAGTCAACCCTTTGGAATCTTGACACACTGTACACCCACCAACCGCGCTGCAAACACTCTCTAAATGCTCCTTTTATATTGTGGCTTATGAAACAGGAAGCCTGTGTGAGCGCCGCTCCTCTCTCTCTCACACCTGCAATGCATTAGCGCTAATCAGTACGGGCATGTTTCCATCACACCCGGAACCGTAGTGGAGTGTTGCACCCAATACGTTCCCCTAGGAAACTCAGGACTCTCAAGAAGGTTCCGTTACTGAGCGATTTTGTCACCCGTGACATCCCCCCTTGCCAATCGGTTCCAGTCCCTGGAACTGGCGTCCCTCAATTCCATTCGCCGTACCTCTCAGGTGGTTGTCCTCGGGTGTTCCGTTGAGATCGTCGGGGTGGCGAGGGCAGAGCCGCTCTGGCTTCAACCTCAGGGTCCCTCGGGACCACAGCCCACCCTATCATAGGTGCCTCTAAGGCGGGTGGTGCACTTGGAGCCTCAGCCGCTAGTTGCGGGTAATTCGGACAGGGACGGAGCAGGTTTCGATGGAGCACCCGTATTGGTCCGGGCTTCCCTTCGGGCCGTACAGAGTAGACGGGGGCATCAGGCCCTTGTCGTTGTTCCACCACATATGGCGTCGACTCCCAGCGGGCACTGAGCTTCCCTTTCCCTGGGCGCCGGTTGTCCCATACCAGCACTCGCTCCCCAGGTAACAAAGGGGCCTCTCGGGCAGTCCGGTCGTATAGTCTCTTATTCTTGGTGGCTGCTGCACTCAGATGGTCTGAGACTCGTCGGTAGGCATTGAGCAGTTGGTGGTGGTGCCGATTTACCCAGTCAGTGGTACTATACCCTCTTTCTGCAGCCTCGGTCCCCATGAGCAAGTCCACAGGCAAGCGGAGATGGCGCCCAAACATAAGGTAGGAAGGAGCATACCCGGTGACACTGTGCACACTGTTGTTGTATGCTTGTAACAGCGAGGGAAGACTCTCGGCCCATTGGCCCTGTTGTTCACTCTCTAGGGTCCCCAGCAACCCCAGCAAGGTCTGGTTGAATCTTTCGCACCCTCCGTTACCCTGAGGGTGGTATGAGGTCGTATGGGTCTTTCGGCAGCCATAGAGGCGGCTCAGCTCTTGGATGACCCGGGACTCGAAATTTGAACCTTGGTCCGAGTGTAGGGTTTCTGGGCAGCCAAAAGGTTGTATCACTGTTCTCCAAAGGGCATTGGCTGTGGTCACTGCCGTTTGATCGACGGTGGGGACAGCCCAGGCATATTTAGTAAATAGGTCGGTCATGACCAAAATATTCTGGAATCGGTCTGTTGGTCGACCCAGAGTCAGGAAATCTATTCCTACGATATGCAGAGGTGCTTTCGGTCGCAGGGGGACCAATGGGGCCCGGACTTCCTTCCTGCGTTTGAACAATGTACACCGTGGGCAGCTCTGAACAAATTCCTCAACTTTCTTTTCCATCCTAGGCCAGTGGAAATACCTAGCAGGGACAGTGTCCTCTCTTGGCCCTGATGGCCAGTATGGGTGTGATAGGCATTCAACAGCTCCGAAACTTGGCCCTCTGGTACAACAACTTGGTGTACAGTCTCCTGTGTGCGGGGATCCCGCCTTGAACGACAAATTACTCCTTCTCGCAGTTGCAGCCTCTTCCACTGTCTCAGAAGCTGTTGTACCCCCACCGTCTGAGACCGTCTTTCCTCTGCCCTCGGCATGTTTCCCTGTCGGAGGTACATCAACGTCTGACCCAAATCTGCATCTCTCTGCTGCAGCTCTCTCCACCGTCCGGGGTCCCACCCCCAACTAGATGGAACAGACTCCGGGGCCCCGGGAGCTTCCACCACGGCCACCAGCAGCTCATCTTCGGTACCAAGGGCACCGAGGGGTGCTTGATCGTCTCTCTGGGTGGCTGGGAGTCTGGACAGGGCATCTGCATTTACGTGCTCTCTGCCGGGACGATATTTTAGCTGGTAATCATAATTTGCTAGCTGTGCCACCCAGCGCTGCTCCACTGCCCCCAATTTAGCGGATTGCAAGTGTACTAAGGGATTGTTGTCTGTAATCACCGTTACCTTGGCTCCCCACAAGTAGTCTTTAAACTTCTCCGTCATGGCCCACTTCATCGCCAGTAGTTCAATTTTAAAGGAGCTATAGTTTGCAGCGTTTCGTTCGGCGGGATGTAAACTTCGACTTGCGTAAGCTATCACTCTCTCCACTCCTTGATGCTCTTGGGCCAGCACAGCCCCCAATCCTGCATTGCTGGCGTCAGTGTACAGGAGAAACGGCTGGGTGAAATCTGCATAGGCTAAGATTGGGGCCTTCAGGAGTTCCTGTTTAAGGTTCTGGAAAGCGGTCTCACAGGTGGAATCCCAGTGTACTGAGGGGGAGCCTTTACCACGGGCACGTCCAGTGCCAGCCAAGAGTTGGTTCAGTGGCTTAGCAAGCCCAGAGAATCCCTTTATAAAGCGACGATAATATCCCACAAAGCCCAGGAACGACCGCACCTGTCTTACTGTCCGGGGTGGCTCCCATCCTTGGACCGCCGCCACCTTCTCTGGGTCCGGGGAGATCCCTACCGCACTAACACGATGTCCCAAGAACTGCACCTCTTTCCGCAGTAACTGGCATTTTTCCGGCCTAAGCTTCAGCCCATATTTCTCCATGGCCCTGAAAACTCCTTCCAGATGATGCAGGTGAGTGTGGAAATCAGGGGAGAAGACGATCACATCGTCTAGGTAGACCAGCGTTGAGTCGACTAATTGTCCTCCTAGGCAGCGCTGCATCAGGCGTTGGAAAGTCGCAGGAGCGTTGCACAGACCGAACGGCATACGGTCCCATTCAAATAACCCAAACGGGGTGGTGAAAGCTGTCTTCTCCCTATCTCGGTCATCCACCTGCACCTGCCAGTATCCACTTGCCAGGTCCAATGTCGAGTACCATGCCGCTTGGGTAAGACTGGTGAGTGAGTCTTCAATCCGTGGCAACGGGAATGCATCTTTCTTCATTACACTGTTAAGTTTGCGATAGTCGACGCAAAAAAACCTCCAGGCTCCCGTCTTCTTCTGCACCAGAACGATGGGCGCAGCGCAAGGACTACTGCTTTCTCGGATGATTCCTCCCTCCAGCATACCTTTCAACAGGGTGCGGACCTCGGTATAGAGAGTGGGGGGCACCGGACGGTACCGCTCTCGACTAGGCGTCGCCTCACCAGTGGGTATTTGATGCTTCACCACCCCTGTGCAGCCATAGTCCTCTTCATGATTTGAAAACACATGTTGCCACTTCCTCAAAAGCTCCTGAAGCTGTACCACTTGCTCCTCTTCCAGATTCTCACCCTTCAGGGACTCTCCCATCAGATGGGCCGGCATCCCTCCTCCAACCGAACCCAGTTCTACCTCAACAGGGCGGACGGCAACTTCCACCACCGCAGGGCTCACCTGTCTGAAGCAGACAGCTTGGTGCTCGTGCACCTGGGCAGGACGTACCGAGGAAACTCGGGCCAGACGTTGATGTCGACGAAGGAGCACTGGGTAAGGATTTGTGTTCCGTACTTTTACTGAGACTCGCCCCCGATGGACAACCGCCAGTCCGTGAGCCACTTCAACTGGCTGACAATCTTCATGAGGCTCTACCAGGACACAGGTGCCTGACCCACGGGATCTTGCGGGTACTCGGATCCAAAGAACGGTCTCACTCTGAGCTGGGATGGAAAGAGCATACCTACAGGCAACTCGACCGATGTCTTCCCTCTCTTCTATGTGATTAGCTACGTGCACTCTTTTACAATCGGCCAGAATTCGGTCCCAGTCCTGTTTTGCCGGTGACGGAGACATCCGAGCCGGCGGCCCCCGAAACAATTCTTCCCAGCAATCCAGTATAACGTTCATCCCTAAAAGTGCTCGATGATTTCCCAAGCAATGATCTCGGACAATAACTACCCCTTTTTGTTGGACGGGGACCCCTTGGACAAGAAAGTCTACCACGATGTACCCTGTGTAGGGGATGTCCAAACCATTGGCCCCCCGTAGGGTCAGCCTGGAAGCTTCAGTTGCTTGGAGCCGATGATCTGCGAACAACTCCTGGGCCAGGCTCTCCGAGAATAGCGTAACTTGAGACCCTGTGTCAACCAAACAGTCTATTGTGACTCCATTAGCTTGAACCTCCATGGTAGGGCAATGTCCCACCCAGTCATCTCGTGCAACAGGAACAGAAAAAGGGTCACACAAAGGGGTCCCGGCCACTTGACCCACAGTGGCCGGTGGAACTAAAAACCCCCTTGAGAACCCCGATGAAGCCCACACTGGCGACTGATATGTCCAGGATCTCCACAATTTATACAAATGGGCCTTCCTTGGTCGTCCCACTGGAACCGGGGGCCCACAGGACGTAGGGGGCGGCGCAGAGGACCTCGCCCTTCCTCTGAATACGACCTCTCTCGCCCCACTGCTCCGCCTTCAACTCGTCCTCGACGAAGCTCACCCAGCAGGTTCCGGGATAATTCCGCCATCTGTCCCTTGACATCCTCCAACAGTTCGGCCCTCAGTTTCTGCTTCCAATCGCTCGGTTCGACAGGCGCAGGTCCACTGGCACTACTTGCTGCCACACAGACTGGTGTGCGAGTTACCTCTCCCTGGTCCAGTTCTAACGCCAAGGCCTCTTGTCGCAGAGCCTCAAAGGTCATAGTGGGGTCTCGTCGAAGCTGGAGTCGTATGCCCTGACGTACTGGCCCTTCACGCAGCCCCAAGACGAATTGATCTCGTAACAAGTCATCCCCTTCACCCAGTCCATGATCCGGTCGCCCCTTCAGCCGGCCGAACTGCTCCCGCAACTTCAAGGAGTATGCCCGCAGTGTCTGCGTAGGCCTCTGTTTATAGTTAAAGAACTGGGCACGAAGAGTGGCCACTGGGGTGGAGTCTCCATATAATCCGAACAAGAAATCGAAGATAGTTTTTGCGGTAGCACGTGTGGCTTCCGATGCAGCCAGAACTTCCCTTTTGGCTTCTCCTTCCAGCGACCCCAACACAAACTGTACTCTCTGTGCTGCACTCAGTCCCTGTAGTCCAGCCAGATACTCCGTCTGCGCCTTCCAATCCTGTAAGCTTAACTCCGATCCCGGTCCTCCATAGCGCTGCGCCCAGGGAGCTCCCATGAAGATCGGCATGACTTGAGGACGAGCCGCAGGTGCCTCTTCGTCCGCCATCGCGTACCTGTGGCCGCTACAACTCACGGTGTGTACCCTGCCGACTACGCCACTTTTGATGTCACAGGTCGAGGGGAGGAACGCTCGGGTGACCAACCACCCCCCCTCTAACTGAGTCACCACCGTGAGGAGCCGACACCACAGGCACACAACGGAGGACCCGGAGACAGAGATAAATTTCAAAGGAGTAACAATCTTTATTAAGCCAAAGGTTTCTCACAGTTCAAGAGACTCTCGTCGATGTATGATGATGGAGCAGGGGGGTTGAAGCTTACTTCTCCCCAGCGGTGCTGCAGACTTCCAGACCCAAGAGAAAGTATGTCAGGTAAGGATTCTTCACGGTACAAAGTACTCTCGTTGGTGCACAGTAATGAAGCAGTGGATTAGAAGCTTACTCTTCCCCAGCGGTGCTGCAGACTTCCAGACTCAGACAGTAAGTATGGCGGGTAAGGATTCTTCACAGTACAGAGTACTCTCGTTGGTGCACGATAATAAAGCAGTGGATTAAAAGCTTACTTTTCCCCCAGCGGTGCTGCAGACTTCCAGACTCAGACAGTAAGTATGGCAGGTAAGGATTCTTCACAGTACAGAGTACTCTCGTTGGTGCACGATAATAAAGCAGTGGATTAAAAGCTTACTTTTCCCCCAGCGGTGCTGCAGACTTCCAGACTCAGACGGTAAGTATGGCGGGTAAGGATTCTTCACAGTACAGAGTACTCTCGTTGGTGCACGATAATAAAGCAGTGGATTAAAAGCTTACTTTTTTCCCCAGCGGTGCTGCAGACTTCCAGACTCAGACGGTAAGTATGGCAGGTAAGGATTCTTCACAGTACAGGGTACTCTCGTGGGTGCACGGTAATGAAGCAGTGGGTTAAACGATTACTTTATCAGCGTTGCTGTATACTTCTGGGCTCAAACAGTAAGTAGAACAGGTGAGGATATTCACAGTACACAGTACTCTCTCTTCAGTTCACAATAGGGAGACGGTGAGTCATAAGGTTACTTTACCAGTGGTGCTGTATGCTTCTGGGCTCAAACAGCAAGTAGAACAGGTGTGGATCTTCACAGTACAAAGTACTCTCTCCTCAGTTCACAGTAGGGCGACAGTGGGTTAAACGATTACTTTATCAGCGTTGCTGTATACTTCTGGGCTCAAACAGTAAGTAGAACAGGTGAGGATAGTCACAGTACACAGTACTCTCTCTTCAGTTCACAATAGGGGGACAGTGAGTAATAAAGTTACTTTACCAGTGGTGCTGTATGCTTCTGGGCTCAAACAGCAAGTAGAACAGGTGTGGATCTTCACAGTACAAAGTACTCTCTCCTCAGTTCACAGTAGGGCAACAGTGGGTTAAACGATTACTTTATCAGCGTTGCTGTATACTTCTGGGCTCAAACGGTAAGTAGAACAGGTGAGGATAGTCACAGTACACAGTACTCTCTCTTCAGCTCACAATAGGGGGACAGTGAGTCATAAAGTTACTTTACCAGTGGTGCTGTATGCTTCTGGGCTCAAACAGCAAGTAGAACAGGTGGAGATCTTCACAGTACAAAGTATTCTCTCCTCAGTTCACAGTAGGGCGACAGTGGGTTAAACGATTACTTTATCAGCATTGCTGTATACTTCTGGGCTCAAACAGTAAGTAGAACAGGTGAGGATAGTCACAGTACACAGTACTCTCTCTTCAGTTCACAATAGGGAGACAGTGAGTCATAAGGTTACTTTACCAGTGGTGCTGTATGCTTCTAGGCTCAAACAGCAAGTAGAACAGGTGGGGATCTTCACAGTACAAAGTACTCTCTCTTCAGTTCACTGTATCACTCTGGGCTTCTGACGGGGGCAGATATAATAACCTTCCACGAACGTGTAAGCATGGATGGGGGCCACTTCTCAACAAAGACACAGCACACTTGTGTTCACTTCAATTCCACAGCAATAAATCAATGTGTGTCAATAAGGCAAAAGCACTGCAATTCACTCACACGATAGGGTTGGACAGAGGCCCCACTCCGGCCGTTGCGCTCGTTTACAGGGTTTTCACTTTTAATTCCTCCTCATCACACTCTGAAACACATAGCTCCTCCAACAGTCAGATCCACATTCACTGTATCCTCTTCAAGTGGTTCAAATGTTCATAAGATGAAAACAATTCACTTATCTTTCCTCTCTCCTTCCACAGCACAGATCCAGCCCTAGCTCGGCCCAGCAGTCTTCCCACAAACGATCAATCTGACCCAGCAAACTCGAATGGGCGATCTCCACACTCCAACGATTTTTCCAAGGAAGCCTGTATCCAGCACTGCCCAGAGTCAACCCTTTGGAATCTTGACACACTGTACACCCACCAACCGCACTGCAAACACTCTCTAAAAGCTCCTTTTATATTGTGGCTTATGAAACAGGAAGCCTGTGTGAGCGCCGCTCCTCTCTCTCTCACACCTGCAATGCATTAGCGCTAATCAGTACGGGCATGTTTCCATCACACCCGGAACCGTAGTGGAGTGTTGCACCCAATACGTTCCCCTAGGAAACTCAGGACTCTCAAGAAGGTTCCGTTACTGAGCGATTTTGTCACCCGTGACACACATACTACATTGTGAATGAAGCAATGTTCTGTGTGTTTACAAGTGTATGTGTCCATCCAGCAAAATGTTTACTGTAATCAAAACCATATCTCATTAGTTGGATTGGATATCCCCTCTGCAAGGCTGTCCAGCCTTTTGTTTTTGTAAAATGCCACATCTGTCACGCATGTTTTCAGCCTCTGACACTTACTGTATGTGTTGGACCATAGTTCTGCCCCTCTCAACTGTGACAAAGTTTTGAACAGAGTTGATTTAATAACTTGTGTTTAATGAAATTTGTCTTTGTTATTCACTTGACAAGTATGATCTTTTCTTAACCTGAAAAATTAAATGAATTAGATAAATTTATGTTCTATAACACAGAGCAATGTCCTTACATATATTTTACATTTATTTGAATGCGTTTGGATTTGTACACTTAAATAAATAGTTATCAAATCGAATAATTTTATAATAATAATTTGTTATATAGCACTTTTCTAGGTACTCAAAGCGCTTTACATTGAAGGGGGAATCACCTCAACCACCACTAATGTGCAGCATCCACCTGGATGACAAATGCAGAGAGTTATTTAACAATATGTTAAGTAGTAGCTACATTTACACAGTTTTATAGTTACAACTGGCCCTTTGAGGCAAACCATAATGCTGATGTGACCCGGGGTAAAAATGAGTTTGACACCCCTGCTCTAAGGAGAGGAGGCCTGACACATGCTACCGCTCCAGCGCTCAGGGAGCGAGGGGCCCAGGGTCCTCTCCCTCCACTCTATCTTCTCGAGAACAGAGCGCGCATGCTCTTCACCCAGACAAAGCCACAAATGTAGCGAGTGCCACCACGTGTGAGAACCTCTCACATGGGTCGGCACACTTCCCTTGTTCGCCATAGTTTCGTTTGACTCACAGTGTCAGTGAAACAGTCCCTGAAGACGAAAAGAGGATGACTTGTTCTCTAGGTGCTTTTCTTATAGTTCCTGGTCACGCTAGAGCATGACGTCATGGCTGACGCTGGCCAATACAATTGTCATGATTCTACAGTGTTTCAGTCATCAGTCACGCTAAAGCGTTCCCCATAGCATTTGACGCAGTTCGAATTCCCTTCGAAAGGGAACCTCCTTTTCCCACATGTTTTCTAAGTACACTCATCTAATGAGATTTTGCAGTGTAAGTGTCATGAGTCTGGTTCTTTCTTTCTTTCCTTTGTCTCCCTCTGCCGGTTAGACATCATCATTTCTTCTCTTTCCACACGCTTACACTTCTATTTTCTCCTCCTTTCATTACCGTCAGCTGATTCTCATATTCTCATCAACTACACACCTGATCTCTATCTTCTCCTCATCTCCACGCTACTTCTAGCCCTCTATTTCTTGTCTGAATTGTCGGATTATTGTTTGACCCTAACGTATGTTGGATCGCTGTTGTTTGACTTCTCTGAGTAATTTTTCCACCAGTCCTGTTCTGTCCTGTCCCGTCTGGTCCTGTGTGTCTGAGAGGATCATTGCCTACCGCTGTGCTATACTGCTTCTGTGTTACTCTCAGCAGTCGCCGAGGAGAGTAGCTGAGGGTCTGACTGCAAGAGCGCTGTACCAGTTCCATAGCTCCCGACCACTCTGGGTGGCCAGCTGAGGCCCCTTATCTCCGTCTGCAGAGCTACTTTCTGTTCCCTTCTGTGTAAAGACATTTTCTGTTCATTCAGCCTGTGAGGCGGTGATTCATTTCTTATTAAAGTTTTGAGTGTTTTCTGCAACCTACTCTGGACTCCTCTGAATCTGTGACAGAATAATCCGAACCACCAGGATGGAGCGGGCTGGCGATCACCCCATTCAAGCAGCCGTGGAGATGCAGGGAGCACTGTTGGGGAGGCACGACGAGGAGCTCACCTCGGCTCGCCGCGCTGTGGACTCTTTATCAGTACAAGTAGCCGATCTTTCCCAGCAGCTTCATGTAATCCGTCTGGAGGTTACTCGCTCTGTTAACCCGGAGTCACCTGAACCACGGGTAAATAATCCTCCTTGTTACGCCGGCGAACCGACGGAGTGTCTGCCTTTTCTGACCCAATGCGAGGTGGTTTTTTCTCTCCAGCCAACGACCTACGACAGAGAACGCTCTCGCATCGCCTACGTAATCTCCCTTCTAAAGGGCAGGGCCCGCGAATGGGGAACCGCGGTCTGGAACGCTGAGGGAGAATGTCTGAGTCATTACTCACGCTTTAGGGAGGAGATGCTGCGTGTCTTTGACCGCTCCGTTCATGGCCCCGAAGCCTCCCGTGCACTTTCTTCATTGCGTCAGGGACGACGCACCGTTTCAGATTTCTCCGTGGAGTTTCGAACCCTCGCTACTTCGTGCGGGTGGAATGAGCCGGCTCTGGTGGGTCTTTTTTACAGAGGGTCTCAACGCCGAAATAAGGGACGAGGTTCTGGCCCGGGAGGTTCCTACTAGTCTCGATCTTCTGATGGACTCGGCGTTACGGGTGGAGAAGCGCTTCGAACTGCGTCAACGCGCGCGCCACTCCAGCAACATGCCTTCACCGGTGAACTTAGTCAACGCTCCGCTGTCTCCTCCTGATTCTGAGCCTATGCAGCTGGGAGGGATAAGAATCTCTGCTACCGAACGCCAGCGCCGGATAATCAACCGTCTCTGCCTCTACTGCGGTTCTGACAAGCACTTTGTTACCGCGTGTCCGGTAAAAGGCAGAGCTCACCAGTCATGAGAGGGAGACTGGTGAGCGCATCCTCCTTAGACCCTCTTCCACGCTCCCGCACGACGCTGCCTGTGAGTCTCCGCTGGGCTCGCTCTTCTGCCACCTGTTCTGCTCTGATTGACTCTGGGGCCGAGGGAAATTTTATGGACAGGGACTGGGCCCTCGAGCAGGGGATTCCACTTGTTGATCTCCAGGACCCTTTCTCTGTCTTCGCCCTGGATGGCAGTGTTCTTGCCCAGGTTTGCTGTACCACAGCACCGGTGAGTCTCACCGTATCTGGCAACCACACAGAGACAATTTCCTTTCTAATTTTTAGTTCCCCTCACACTCCCTTAGTGTTAGGCCATCCGTGGCTCAACGAACACAATCCCCAGATTGATTGGTCTAAGAATTTTATACTGTCCTGGGGGCTTTCCTGCCATGTTAAGTGTCTTGTGTCTGCTGTTTCTCCCGTGTCCTCTGTTTCTGTCTTTCAGGAAGATCCGGGGGATTTGACCGGGGTTCCGGAGGAGTACTTCGATCTGCGGGCGGTTTTCAGTCGCTCCCGGGCCGCATCTCTACCTCCCAACCGGCCATACGACTGTAGTATAGAGCTTCTCCCGGGAACCACGCCCCCCCGGGGAAGGCTCTATTCTCTTTCCGCACCAGAGCGCAAGGCTCTGGAGAAGTATCTCTCTGAGTCGTTGAACGCGGGTCTTATCGCTCCTTCTACTTCTCCAGCTGGGGCAGGGTTTTTTTTTGTGAAGAAGAAGGATGGTTCGCTGCGTCCTTGCATAGATTACAGAGGTCTGAACGCCATTACCGTTAAGAACCGGTACCCGTTACCTCTCATGTCTTCGGCTTTTGAGATCTTGCAAGGAGCGCAGTTCTTCACAAAACTAGACCTCCGTAACGCCTATCATTTGATCCGCATCAAGGAGGGTGACGAGTGGAAGACGGCGTTTAATACCCCTTTGGGGCACTTCGAATATCGCGTCCTTCCGTTCGGTTTGGTTAACGCACCCGCCGTGTTTCAAGCGCTCATAAATGATGTCCTCAGGGACATGTTAAATCTGTTCGTGTTCGTCTACCTAGACGATATTCTCATTTTCTCTCCTACTCTCCAAGT
This sequence comes from Pimephales promelas, assembly GCF_988280905.1. Taxonomy (NCBI): domain Eukaryota; kingdom Metazoa; phylum Chordata; class Actinopteri; order Cypriniformes; family Leuciscidae; genus Pimephales; species Pimephales promelas. Next base: position 19,074,601 of record NC_142791.1, read on the forward strand.
TCATGTACAGCACGTTAGACAGGTCCTTCAGCGTCTTTTAGAGAACCGTCTTTTTGTTAAAGCCGAGAAATGCACCTTTCACGCCCCTACGGTTACGTTCCTCGGCTCCGTTATCTCCGCTCAGGGGATTAGTATGGATCCTGTCAAGGTTCGTGCAGTTATTGACTGGCCTATCCCCGAGTCTCGTGTCGCTCTTCAGCGGTTTTTGGGGTTCGCAAATTTTTATCGACGGTTTATCCGGGGTTTTAGTCAGATTGCGGCTCCCCTCACCGCGCTCACGTCGGTTAAGTCACAGTTCTCCTGGACTGTTGCCGCTCAGGCGGCTTTTGAGCGTCTCAAATTTCTCTTTTCTTCCGCTCCTATTCTTATCACTCCAGATTTGGAGAGACAATTCATTGTCGAGGTCGACGCGTCGGAGGTGGGTGTGGGGGCTATCCTCTCTCAACGCTCCCCCGTTGATGAGCGGATCCACCCCTGCGCTTTTTTCTCACATCGTCTTACCCCCGCCGAGCGGAATTATGATGTGGGGAATCGAGAGCTCTTAGCTATTCGTCTTGCTTTGGGGGAGTGGCGTCATTGGCTGGAGGGATCGGTTGTTCCGTTCATAGTTTGGACCGACCATAAGAACCTCGAGTACATCCGTTCTGCCAAGAGGCTTAACGCCCGTCAAGCTCGTTGGTCCCTTTACTTTACGCGCTTTGATTTTACCATCTCTTTTCGGCCGGGGTCCAAGAATCAGAAGCCTGATGCTCTCTCACGTCAGTTTCCTTCCCCTGAGACCATGCCTACGGAGGAGGGGATTCTCCCCCAGGGGGTGATAGTAGGCGCGGCCATCTGGGGAATCGAATGTCTGGTTAAGCGTACGCTGTCTCACACTCGAACGCCGCGGCTTTGCCCTAAGGGTCTTTTATTTGTTCCCCCATCTGCCCGCCGCGCCGTAATCCAGTGGGGACATTCTTCTAAATTGTTCGTCCACCCAGGGGGTCAGGGGTACGATCGCCGCGGTCAAACCGAGGTTTTGGTGGCCCTCTCGCGAACGTGACATTCGGCGTTTCATAGCCTCCTGTTCGATCTGCGCCCAGACTAAGGGTTCTAATAGACCTCCGGCGGGGTTTCTTAGGCCTCTTCCTGTCCCATCTCGTCCATGGGCTCAAATTGCACTTGATTTTATCACTGGGCTTCCTCTCTCCAGGGGTAACCAGGTCATTCTCACTGTAATTGACAGTTTTTCCAAAGCCGCCCATTTCGTCCCGTTGCCTAAACTTCCGTTCGCCAAGGAGACCGCTCAGGTCGTTGTTGATCACGTTTTTAGGATCCATGGTCTCCCGGAGAACGTAGTGTCGGATAGGGGACCGCAATTCTCGTCTCTCTTCTGGAAGGAATTCTGTCGCCTCATTGGCGCGTCGGTCAGTCTCTCCTCTGGGTATCATCCCCAGACGAACGGTCAGGCCGAACGCGCTAATCAGACGATTGGCCGCCTGTTACGCTGTTTAGCTTTTCGCAATCCCGCGTCCTGGGCGGAACAACTTTCGTGGGCTGAGTATGCCTATAACTCCGCTCCAGCGTCTGCGACCGGCTTTTCGCCCTTTCAGAGTTGTTTAGGATACCAGCCTCCGCTTTTTCCGTCCTCCGATTTGGAGTCCAAGGTGCCTTCCGCCCTAGCTTTCATCCAGCGCTGTAAACGAACTTGGAGAATGGTTAGAGCTGCACTCTGTAAGTCACGCTCTGTCACTCTTCGAGCCGCTAATAAGCGTCGAATCAAGAGTCCGCGATATGCTTGTGGTCAGAGGGTTTGGCTTTCGACTGCCAACCTCCCTCTTCAATATCCCTCACGCAAGCTCGCTCCCAAATTCATTGAACCATTCCGCGTTGTTAGGGTCCATAGTCCGGTCGCGGTCAGACTGAGATTGCCGGCCAGTCTGCGTCGGGTCCATCCGGTGTTCCATGTTTCTAATTTAAAGCCCGTAGTTCGCGCTCCTCCGCGTCCTGTCTTGTCTCCGGTCCGTGTCGAGGGTGCTCCCATTTACCGTGTCCGCAGATTACTCGACGTTCGCCCCAGGGGGAGGGGTCATCAGTTTTTGGTCGATTGGGAGGGGTATGGTCCTGAGGAGAGATGCTGGATCCCCTCCCGGGACGTCCTGGACCGCTCGCTGATTGACGACTTCTTTCGCGCCCGTCAGTCATCCTCTGGTGCGCCAGGTGGCGCACCTTGAGGAGAGGGTACTGTCATGAGTCTGGTTCTTTCTTTCTGTTTTCTTTCCTTTGTCTCCCTCTGCCGGTTAGACATCATCATTTCTTCTCTTTCCACACGCTTACACTTCTATTTTCTCCTCCTTTCATTACCGTCAGCTGATTCTCATATTCTCATCAACTACACACCTGATCTCTATCTTCTCCTCATCTCCACGCTACTTCTAGCCCTCTCTTTCTTGTCTGAATTGTCGGATTATTGTTTGACCCTAACGTATGTTGGATCGCTGTTGTTTGACTTCTCTGAGTAATTTTTCCACCAGTCCTGTTCTGTCCTGTCCCGTCTGGTCCTGTGTGTCTGAGAGGATCATTGCCTACCGCTGTGCTATACTGCTTCTGTGTTACTCTCAGCAGTCGCCGAGGAGAGTAGCTGAGGGTCTGACTGCAAGAGCGCTGTACCAGTTCCATAGCTCCCGACCACTCTGGGTGGCCAGCTGAGGCCCCTTATCTCCGTCTGCAGAGCTACTTTCTGTTCCCTTCTGTGTAAAGACATTTTCTGTTCATTCAGCCTGTGAGGCGGTGATTCATTTCTTATTAAAGTTTTGAGTGTTTTCTGCAACCTACTTTGAACTCCTCTGAATCTGTGACAGTAAGGGCCAATCCCAATTCTACCCCTTACCCCTTCCCTTTCCCCTAGCCCTACCCCTTCGCCTTCCCCTTGACCCTTGAAACAGAGTGGCAATGCGTAGGGGTGAAAATATTCCCCTAAGAAATGGGACACCACTACGCCTCCGTTAAACGTCATTATAAGTCGTCGCTAGTGCCTACGTCACAGGAGATGCGCCGATGTTTATCACAACTTCCAAGATGCCGTCGACAGCTGCAGTTATCTGTCGCATGGGTTACAGCTATTTTCTTGCATCTTGTGAAGTTCGCAGGAAACAACGGAGACGACGAAAATATGTTGCGGGACTATCGTTAGCAAACTACAGTAATTTTAGCGATTTTTTTTTTTTACAAACATTTCTGTGAAGAAACTGACCGTAAATATGAACACAATATTGAATGTAACATAAAGCAAATCATTATTTGTCGTTATAATACTTATTAAAGCCACAAATACTTAAATTTATGGGTCTCCTTTGTCGCTTGGGCAGCCAGCCTGGGTTAGCAGTGACGCTTCTCATACCCCTTCGTTTGAAGTGTGCTCCCGAAAAATCTTCGTTTGAAGGGCTATCTGGCCCTTCACCCTAGCCCTCCCCCTCCAACCAAAAGAGAATTGGGACAGCCCTACCCCTTCACGTGGACGCGCAAAACGGAGGGGAAGGAGAAAGTGAAGGGGTAAGGGGTAGAATTGGGATTGGCCCTAAGAGTAGCCTAAATATGTTTTTCAATTTTTGGTATGTATTATTCAATATATTGTAAATATAACAAAATATATCAATGTAATATATTATTTAATATATCTTTCAGTATATTTACACCATATATTATAATGATCATAAATATATGGAAATAAAAAAAAAACATCATACAAAATAGAGAGAGTTTAGGTGATAACTATGCTAATATTTAATTTCTATAATACTAATTTATCACTAGAAATTAGATTGCGTTATATTTTGTAATGGAATGGAATGCAGAGGCGAAGGACACACCTCTGCTAATATCAGATGAAGGCATCACAGCATGTGACACGGTTCAGTTCAAAAACAACATCCAACAAACTTTATTGTCTATTTCCACAGGGGTTGAAAATTGTCTTTAGACAAAGGCTCAACAAACAATGCAAACAACAACAAAAAAATAACATAAGTTCCTACATGTGAAACAGCCAAACAATGGAGTCACTTGCTGCCGATCGTAGACGAGGTCCCTCAACTCCTCAATTGTGAAGTAAGTCTTCTCATCGGTTATACTTGTCCTAGAGCTCTTGCTCCCAAACGAGTAATCTTGGGCAAAGAAAACGTCTCAGGTTACGACTGTAACCTATGTTCCCTGAGAACAGGGAACGAGACAATACGTCGAATGACGCTATGGGGGAACGCCTCAGGCGTGACAGGTGTCTGAAATCAAATATCAACTCACAGTAATCAGGTTGACCGGCGACAGCCCGTGCATCATCAGCTTGAATGATGAGCGCGTCAATCTGGATGTATAAGAAGGGCGCCTTGAAACCGTGACAACATCCTATCGTCTGAAGGGACTGTTGCAGGCAGGCCCCGAGGCATGGCAACGAGGCGTATTGTCTCGTTCCCTGTTCTCAGGGAACATAGGTTACAGTCGTAACCTGAGACGTTCCCTTTCGAAGGGAACTCAACAATACGTCGAATGACGCTATGGGGAACGAAATACCCACTCCGCCATGCTGAGGGGAGTGCATGCCGAAAGGCAGTGACAACTGTCAGAACCAGTAATTCCAAGGAACACTGAAATCACTCACCCTATGTTACATCGGGCTGTCAGTGACAGCACTCCCTACCGGTCATAGCCCAAGCTAATGAACCAAGAAAAACCAGAACGTAATAACGTGAGTAAATCAGGGCCAGCTCAAAGGCTTTAGGACCACAACTTCAAAATAGAAGGGGTCCCTTCTAGGGAGTGTGGCTAGGGGGCCAAAGGGACCCCCAGCCAGTCACTATTCAGGAGAACACTCCTCCTGAAATGCCCCCAGGCTGGCCTGGTGATCTGTACTAAGACACACAGTCTGGCCATAGCCTGTCCGTCCAAGACAGAGCCTCTGGAAATTGCCTAGAAAAGGCATCCAAAAACTGAAGGCCCGCGAAGCTGGCGGAAACCATCGAGTTTCGGATCACAGAGACGGGATCCTCTGGAGAGTGTGACTCAACCTCGAACCAATGGGAATCGTACACTCAATCCACGAGTTTCCACCCAGTGCTCGCTTTTGAGCACTGAGGAAGTAAGAGAGGGATCAAAATCAGGAAGGTCAAAGAGACCTAAGACCTGATGACCCCATGTGTGGGGAGCTCCGATACATGAGGGCTCATGTCAGGAAGGCCGTACGTTGTGCGGCCTGAAACCCAACGACCACAGCATGTGGAAGCTCATCCTTCAGGAAAGCCAGAGGCTAGAACCTGACAGACCCACAATGTGGGGCTACCTTCGAAAAAGGTCTAATGAGACCTAAAACCACCAGTTGTGGGAGATAGCTCGAACAAGGGAAGTGCCTGTCGTAATGTATTGCGACAAAGACACATCTAGAGTGGGACCCAAAGTGAAGAACCGGAGTCTGAACCACATAAGAAGGGACCGAAGCATACTGCGCGTGACCCTCACCATAAGAAATGGATTTTGAAAAGTGCACAAGACATCTCGTCGGGTGACTTACCACAATAATAGGTGAAGTATGGGTTTGTGTACTTCACTCTGAATTCAGGAAGGCCTGGTGAGGCCTGTAACCCAGCAACCACAATATGTGGGAGCTCATACCCAGGAAGGCCTGTTGAGGCCTGTAACCTGGCGACCACAGTGTGTGGGAGCTCATGACCAGGAAGGCCTGGTAAGGCCTGTAACCTGGTGACCACATTGGGTGGGAGCTCGTACTCAGGAAGGTCAGTGAGACTCAGCCTGGTGACCACAACCTGTGGGAGCTTACTCCACCAAGTGGAAGCTACTTCTTCCAGAAGTTAGCCAGAGAAGGGCGTCCCTGTAGCCAGTGACAGGACGCCACTTAAAGTGGGACCCAAGGGAAGACCGGGGTCTGAGCCACATAAGAAGGGACCGAAGCATACCACGCGTGACCCTTACCATTCAAAATGGATTTTAGAAAGTACACAAGACATCCCGTCATGTGATTTACCACAATAATAGGTGAAGTAGGGGTTAGTGTACTTCACTCTGAATTCAGAAAGGCCGAACTTGAGGCCTGTAACCTGGCAGCCACAACAAGTGGGAACCCATAATCAGGAAGGCCTGACAAGGCCTAACACCCGATAGTCCCAATGCATGGAGAGCTCACATTCAGGAAGGCCGCTGAGGCCTGCAGCCTGACATGTGAAGACTCACCACTACAACTTAGCGACCACGAAAAGTGGGGGTTTCACATTCAGGAAGGCCTGGTGAAGCCTGCAACCTGACATGTGACAACTCACAACCAGGAAGGCCAATGAAGCCTGAAGCCTGGTGACCACAGAGTGGGAGCAAAGTGCTCAGGGAAGGTGGTGAGGCTGTAGTCTGGCTACCGCATCATGTGGGAGCCCACATTCAGGAAGGCTGGGTGAGGCCTGTAAACTGACTACCACAGTATGTGGGAACGCATAACCAGGAAGGCCCCTTTGAGGCCTGTAACCTAGCAACCACCATGTGTGGGAGCTCATCACCAGGAAGGCCTGGTGAGGCCTATAACCTGACCACCACAGTATGTGGGAACTCATAACCAGGAAGGCCCCTTTGAGGCCTGTAACCTAGCGACCACAATGTGTGGGAGCTCATAACCAGGAAGGCCTGGTGAGGCCTGTAACCTGGCGACCACAGTATGTGGGAGCTCATAAACAGGAAGGCCTGTAACCTGGCGACCACAATGTGTGGGAGCTCATAACCAGGAAGGCCTGGTGAGGCCTTTAACCTGGCGACCACAGTACGTGAGAGCTCGTATCCTGGTGACCACAGTATGTGGGAGCTCATAACCAGGAAGGCCTGGTGAAGCCTGTAACCCAGCGACCACAGCATGTGGGAGCTCATAACCAGGAAGGCCTGGTGAGGCCTGTAACCTGGCGACCACAATAAGTGGGAGCTCATAACCAGGAAGGCCTGGTGAGGCCTGTAACCCGGCAACCACAGTATGTGGGAACTATAACCAGGAAGGCCCCTTTGAGGCCTGTAACGTAGCGACCACAATGTGTGGGAGCTCATAACCAGGAAGGCCTAGTTAGGCCTGTAACCTGGCGACCACAGTATGTGGGAGCTCATAACCAGGAAGGCCTGGTGAGGCCTGTAACCTGGCGACCACAGTATGTGGGAGCTCATAACCAGGAAGGCCTGGTGAGGCCTGTAACCTGGCGACCACAGTATGTGGGAGCTCATAACCAGGAAGGCCTGGTGAGGCCTGTAACCTGGCGACCACAATGTGTGGGAGCTCATAACCAGGAAGGCCTGGTGAGGCCTTTAACCTGGCGACCACAGTATGTGGGAGCTCATAACCAGGAAGGCCTGGTGAAGCCTGTAACCCAGCGACCACAGCATGTGGGAGCTCATAACCAGGAAGGCCTGGTGAGGCCTGTAACCTGGCGACCACAGTATGTGGGAGCTCATAACCAGGAAGGCCTGGTGAGGCCTGTAACCTGGCGACCACAGTATGTGGGAGCTCATAACCAGGAAGGCCTGGTGAGGCCTGTAACCTGGCGACCACAATGTGTGGGAGCTCATAACCAGGAAGGCCTGGTGAGGCCTTTAACCTGGCGACCACAGTATGTGGGAGCTCATAACCAGGAAGGCCTGGTGAAGCCTGTAACCCAGCGACCACAGCATGTGGGAGCTCATAACCAGGAAGGCCTGGTGAGGCCTGTAACCCGGTGACCACAATCAGTGGGAGCTCATAACCAGGAAGGCCTGGTGAGGCCTGTAACCTGGCAACCACAGTATGTGGGAGCTCCCACAGATGTCTCTCCGTGGCCACCATAGCACCGACAGAACAGCAGATTGCTTGGTGGCCCGGAGTCCCGCAACAGATCGGTCTGGTAGGCCTGAGGACCACAAGGGCGTGCAGAACCGCACCTGCCTGACCTGCTGCCGTGTACGCTCTGTCATTCAAGCATGAAGATGTCTTGAGCAGCTTGGATGACAGGGTCAGAGCTCTTAGTGAAGAGGACCAACCAGAGACGAGATAGTTAGCCAACGTCTCGTCCACTGGCGGCCTCGACACTTATCCGTTCTCCACGGCTCCCTCCACAGCAGCGAAACTAGCCCGCTGATGCAGATAGAGACGTGAGGAGAACGGATTCTTCCATACCCTCTCGATCCCAGCGTGGAGATCGGAAACGAATGGAAGGCTCATCCGGGCTGGTGGCTTATGGGTGGGGAGGAACCAGCCATCCAAAATACCATGAGCGGGTTCCTCCCAGACGCGCCTCCACTGCAACAGCAATCTGTCTGAGGCGCGCCCCATAATGTCAACCAGCTCAGCGTACACTGGGCAGGAGGGCTGAAATGATTCGGTCTCAACCAAACTGACATCCTTTTCTATATATATATATATATATATTACAGCCAACTCCTGCCCTGCCCAAAGAGAACAGTTACAGATTCACCAAAGAGAGAGAGCGCTCATTTTCTCTCTTCTTAGATGTTCAGCATTAATCTGTAACTCACCCTCGTCAGCTGGTAGATCATCCGCGAGGTTAACGCCCCTCTCCCGATAATCTGCCAGCTCCATCTGAAAGCTCCACGAGCTCAACCGCCACTGAGCCTCAGCCCGAGCCGCGCCCACTTCCCTCGAGAAGTGGGTCAGACGAGAGCAGAGAGTTCTGAAAGGAAAACTCTCAGTTCGCGCAAAAAACTCCCTCGAGAGCTTCCCGCACATGCTCTTCTTTCAGGCAGAACACGCACAGATCGTGTGAATCCTCCGGTGTCAAATATCTGGACACAAGTCGGCACACTCGCGCAAAGTGTTTCTCCACGTCTCTGCGCGCTTAATCATTGATACTATCACACAGACAAACAGTCCCTGAAGACGAAAAAGATGTTGTCACGGTTTCAAGGCGCCCTTCTTATACATCCAGATTGACGCGCTCATCATTCAAGCTGATGATGCACGGGCTGTCGCCGGTCAACCTGATTACTGTGAGTTGATATTTGATTTCAGACACCTGTCACGCCTGAGGCGTTCCCCCATAGCGTCATTCGACGTATTGTTGAGTTCCCTTCGAAAGGGAACGAGCCCTATGCCATTCACACTGATTTGGGATGGAGCATAGTTGGCAACTCAACACCATGCATCGAAACAGATTCTGCGAGCAGTCTCTGTCACCGAATCACTGTTAAAGAAATACCTCCCTCCACTCCAGCAGATGTGATACGTGCTTTAGAGAGAGATTTCAAAGAGACTGACGGGAATGAAAAGACTGTGTCGCAAGAGGACTTAGTATTCCTTCAGAAACTTGAGCATGGCATAACGCAAACTGAAAATGGACATTTTGAAATGCCATTACCATTTAAAGAAAGACCACAAATGCCAGATAACAGACAACTCGCTGAAACCCGGCTAAACCAGCTCAAACGCAAATTCCTGAAAGATGAGAAATACAAAAGGGATTACATGGAATACATGAGTCTTCGACTGCTCTGCAAAACACAAGTGCACCTGTCTTAATGAGCATTTATTGAATGGTCCTGACATGATCAACAACCACTGGTGTGCTTATGCGCTTCAGACAGCACCAAGTAGCTCTCATGTGCGACATTGAAAAAATGTTCCACCAGTTCCAAGTCAAAGAGAATGATCGAGACTACTTGCGTTTTCTATGGTGGAAAGACGGAGATATGAACAACCGACCACAAGCGTACAGGATGACAGTACACCTCTTTGGCGCTGTTTCATCGCCCGGCTGTGCGAACTATGGACTTAAACATTTAGCCAAAGAGAACAGTTCTGCATATCCAGTTGGCTCGCGATTTGTAGCACGAGACTTCTATGTAGACGACGGAGTCACCAGAGCAGAGACAGTAAAGGATGCTGTACGACTGGCAAAAGAAAGCACGTGAACTATGTGCGAAGGGTGGACTAAGGTTACACAAATTGTCCAACAACTCTGAAGTTTTAAAAAGCATTCCAGCTTCAGAGCATGCAACAGAGACAAGAACAAAGGACTTGACGTTTAATGAAACACAGACAGAAAGAGCAATTGGGATTTATTGGGATGTGGAGAAGGATTGCTTTACATTCAACACCACACTAAAGGACCAACCACCAACCAGACGTGGCATCTTGTCTTTGGCTTCTTTGCTCCCTATGTGCTGAAAGGAAAGGGAATTCTTCAAGAAATGTGTCGTCAAGGAACAGACTGGGACGATCCTCTACCTGAACATCTTAAGCCACTGTGGGAGGGCTGGAAAGGAGATCTGCACAATCTAAAAAACGTGCAAATCAGCAGATGTTATGTTCCTCCAGATTTTGAAGAAGTGGTAAAAAGAGAAATACACCACTTTTCAGATGCAAGCACCACAGGATATGGACAGTGTTCGTATCTCAGACTCATAAACAAAAGGGAAGATGTCCACTGTACCTTCATCATGGGCAAAGCACGCGTCTCTCCAACAAAGGTCAACACAATCCCAAGGTTAGAGCTTACCGCAGCCGCCGTATCAGTCGCTGTAACACGCTAAAAGAGGAACTGCTTTATGACAATATTGAGGAGTTCTTTTGGACAGACTCAAAGGTCACTCTGGGGTACATTAGCAACGATGCGAGAAGGTTTCACACTTTTGTTGCTAATAGAGTGCAGAAAATCTGCAACAGTACCTCACCGCAACAATGGTATTATGTGCCTACCAGTGAAAACCCCGCAGACATGGCATCCAGAGGCACATCTATAAATGAACTGCTCTCATCCAATTGGTTCAAGGGCCCTCACTTCCTTTGGGAAAGGAAAATACAACTTCCAACAAAAGAGACCATTGCACTTAAAGTTGGAGACCCAGAGGTAAGAAAGGTGTAGACACTGAACACAGAAACGGTTGAAAACACAAGCCTTTGTGACCGGCTCACAAAGTTCTCATCCGGGTCCCGTGCAGTCAGCGCAGTCGCACGTCTCAGACGATACCTGCTCAAAGAAAAATCAAAGACTCTCACAACAGTAACGGAAAGAAAAAACTCAGAAATGGTAATAATCAAAGACTTACAAAGACAAACATATCAAAACGAAATAGAGACATTGAACAAAGGCAAACAACTTCCAAAGAACAACAAAATGTACAACTTGGATGTTTTCTTGGACAAGGACAATGTGCTTAAGGTGGGAGGAAGGCTCCATCACTCATCTCTTCCCAGCTCATTTAAACATCCAACAATCATTCCCAGAGAACATCACGTCGCAAAGCTGGTAATTGCTCACTGCCACGAAAGGGTCAATCATCAGTGAAAGGGCTTCACAATGAATGAGATACGATCCAATGGCTATTGGATCCCAAAGTTGAGTCAAACGGTTGCATCCTACATTCGCCGGTGTGCGTTTTGTCGGAAACAAAGGAGACCTGTGGAAGGACAAAAAATGAAAGACTTACCCACAGAAAGAATTGAACACTTTCCGCCTTTTACATACTGTGGTATGGACGTTTTTGGACCGTTTCTGACCAAACAAGCCAGGAAAGAGTATAAAAGGTATGACCTCCTTTTTACATGCTTTTATTCTCGTGCAATTCATGTCGAGATGTTAGAAGACCTATCAACAGACACTTTTATAAATGGACATAGATGCTTCATCGCTCTAAGAGGCTCTGTCAGACAAATAAAATGCGATCAGGGTACTAATTTTGCAGGGGCCAGAAACGAACTGAGTGCAGCGCAAGGTGAAATTGACACTAACAAACTGACAATCTTCCTTGCGGAAAAACAATGTGATTTTGTCCTAAACACACCTCATGCTAGTCGGTAGTAGCAGGTGGAGTATGGGAACGACAGATACGGACTGTGAGGAACGTTCTTAATGCAACATTGGCTCTCTCGCACCAGGTCGACTCACCGACTCTTCCCTCAGAACCTTCTTGTATGAAGCAGCTGCCATAGTAAACAGCCGCCCCCTTACAACAGTGATCCAAACAGTTTGGAGCCATTAACTCCAAATCATCTTGTCACAATGAAAACCTCAACTTCTCTGCCTCCCCCAGGACAGTTCGTTAAGGAGGACTTATATGCACAAAAACGATGGCGTCAAGTACAGTACTTGCTCGAACAATTTTGGAGCAGATGGAAAGGGGAGTACTTGCAGAACATAATGGTCAGAAAAGATGGCACAGGCCTAAAAGAAACATGCAAATAGGCGACATAGTGATGGACAAGGATGACATGCAACCACGATCACAGTGGAAACTTGGACGAATCTTGGACACTGTAAAGGATACAGATGGTCTTGTCAGAAAAGTCAAAATAGACTTTGCAGACAGAAATCTTACCAAAATGGGTCAACGTGTGAACAAAATGTCTGTAGTAGAACGCCCAGTACATAAGTTAGTTCTGTTACTAGAAGATTGTGAAAGGTAAATTTACAATGCTTAAGTGTATTGAAGGTTTAGAGTTACAGTTGTAACACGTTTACAAAGTTATTTCTGTATTCTGGTTAAGTAACTTGAAGAAATTATTTGTGTCTTTATGTGTGTGACAGCAAATAATTTGGTGGGAGTGTAAAGGCCAAACGAGTAGTTAAGTACTATTTTAATTATAGCTATGCTGTAAGGTTTTATTATTACGGTGTCAGACTTTTATTTTGATAACCAAAGAAACCGGAAGTAAAGTGAAGTAAATGAACCGGGCAAACGGCAGAAAGGACGAAAAGAAAAGTCTGAAAAGGTTCACGGAAAAACAGTTTAAACTACAAGGTTTAGCGTCGGTCAATTGGGGAACAAGGTTTGTAGAGTTTATGAGAAATATATTTGAGCTAGTCTACTGGAAATGTTTTTTTGTATAATGTATAATTTGGTAATGCTATCGTATTGAAACTAATGTAATGAGCCGTGAAACGTTCGAAATGTGATGGTAATGCATGGTTTATTTCTTTTTACTCAGCTCTTACGTTGGTTGATGACAAGGAAAGCAATAAAAGTCGTTTAACCATCAGTTCTGGCCTTCTCAATATTGACTGGATGCTACATCCTCTCTTATGAACAGTCCAGGTGGTAGTATTGGCTTGGTTTTCAACAGAAGAAGGTGGTTTGGGGTGAGTGCTTCCAGGTCCATTGGGTCATCAGAAAGCTTTGTAATGGGTCCATCATTTAAAATTGCTTCAATTTCAGAAAATAAAGTTTGCAGTCCTTCATCATCCAGAACTTGTTGGTTAAGAACAGAGTGCAGCACATTTCGAACCATGCGGATCAGACATTCCCATACACCACCATGATGAGATCCTGCTGGGGGGTTGAAGTACCATTTTATTCCCTTCTGAAGCATAGCAGTCTGGATTTTGTCCTGATTCAAGGCATTGAGTGCTTCTCTCAGTTCTCTTTCAGCTCCAATAAAATTTGTGCCATTGTCTGATCTGAAAGACAACACTTGACCTCGTCGACAAATAAATCTTCATAATGCGTGGATGCAGGAGTCTGTGTCAAGAGAATATGCAACTTCAAGGTGTACTGCCGTGCTTGCCATGCAGGTGAAGATTACGCCATATCTTTTAACAAGACTCCGTCCTCTCTTTATCTCTATGGGACCAAAGTAGTCTACTCCTACATCTGTAAATGGAGTCTTGTCTGGTAGAAACCTTTCCAGGGGTAAGTCTGCCATTTTCTGTTCTCCAACTCTTCCCCGTTGTCGTTTACATACAACACAGTCTGCTATGATCCTTCTTGCTGCCGAGTTAGCTTTGATAATCCAGTATTTTTTACGTAGTCGAGACAGCATGTGATTTCTTCCTCCGTGGCCAAGTTGTTCATGGATATGTCGAAGCAATAGTGTGGATGTGTAAGTCTTTCGAGAGGATAACTGGATGCTTGACCTCTTCAGGCATCGCTAGTCTACTCAGACGACCTCCTACTCTCAGAAGTCCATCGTCCAACACTGGATCCATTTTGTACAGATGACTGCTTCTTTTAACACCATTTTTACCAGCCTCTAGTGTAGATAGTTCTTCTTCGAAGCTTTGTCTTTGACTGAAAGAGATGACTGCACGTTCTGCTTGCATTAGATCCTCAGGATTTAAACACTGTCTTTGGAGTGTTGCCTTAAAAAACTTGCATCTCCTTTAATTGGCTGGACTCATCTTTCAAGGTACCTGCAGCTGTCTGAATCTCCTTTTTTTTCTAGTCAGCAGCAAGATAGCTGTTTTTACTTTAAGTAGCCAAGCTACAGCTGTCATCAGACTTCTCCATAACTTATCAGAGAGCTGGTGGGGTTTAACTGATCTTTCACAATGAGGTTGCTTGTGATTTCTTGCTTGACTTCCGAATCATTGGTAGAGATTGCAGTTTCCAAATAAGGTTTCTGCCATTCTTTGTCTGGTTGACAGAGAAACTCTGGTCCCTTGGTCCACCTCTTGCAGCTTAAGAAGCGGTTTGCTGTTAGCTCACTAGAGGCTTCATCTGCCGAATTTTCCTTTGTGCTAACATATCTCCATTGTGACACATCAGTAGCATCCCTTACAAAGGAGATCCTGTTTGCAACAAATGTTCGGAAACGTTTGGTTTCGTTGTTGATATATTTCAGCACTATATAGTCATGGTCAAAATTAATGGCACCCCTGGTAAATATGATGAAAACTGGCTGTAAAAAATAATTCTGCATTGTTTATCCTTTTGATCTTCCATTCAAAAATTGGCAAAATTCTAACCTTTCATTGAAGTAAAATAATTGAAAGTGGGGGTAAATCACACTATGAAATAAATGTTTTTCTCCAAAACACTCTGGCCATAATTATTGGCACCCTGTTACTAAAAACTTTTTGCAACCTCCTTTTGCCAAGATAACAGATCTGAGTCTTCTCCTATAATGCCTGATGGAGAACACCTCACCAGAGATCAGAGACCATTCCTCCATATAGACTCTCTCCAGATCCTGCAGATTCCCAGATCCATGTTGGTGCTTCATCTCTTCAGTTCACTCCACTCATCAGGTCAGGGTCTGGGACGGTCATGGCAGAAGCTTCATTTTGTGCTCCGTAACTAATTTTTGTGTTGATTTTGATTTTTGTTTTGGATCGTTGTCCTGACGGAAGATCCAACCACGGCCCATTATAAGATTTCTAGCAGAAGGCGTCAGGTTTTTATTTTTTATCTCTTTGTATTTGCTAGAATCCAAAATACCATGTATCTGAACAAGATGTCCAGGACCTCCAGCAAATAAATAGGCCCACAACATATAAGATCCAGCAGTATATTTAACCACAGGCATGGGGTACTCTTCATCCCTGTTTGCACCAAACACATCTGCTGGGTTTGCTGCCAAAAACCCCTTTTTTATTTTCATCTGACCATAGAATCTGGTCCCTTTTGAAGATCCAGTCGTTTCTGACACCTGAATATGCTGGAGTTTGTTTTTGGAGGAGCGAGGAGCATTTTTCTTGAAATCCTCTCTAACAACATGTGGGGATGTAGGGGTTGTTTGATATTTTTTTTTTTAGGTTTTCTGACCCCAAGACTCAAGTAATCTCTGCAATTCTTCATCTGTGATCATTGAAGAGTCTTTGGACACTCAAACATTCATCCTCACCATCCATTAAGGCAAAATAGACACACGTCCTCTTCTAGTTGATTATAACTTCTTAATTATTGCCCTGATGGTCAAAATGGGAATTTTCAATTCTTTAGCTATTTTCTTACATCCACTTTCTATTTTGTGAAGCTCAACAATCTTTTGATGCACATCAGAACCATGTTCTTTGGTTTTATTCATTGTGATGGATGATTCAGGGAATTTGACCTTTGCGCTTCCTCATATTTAAACTCCTTGAAACAAGAAGTCATAGCTGGACAATTTCATGTTCCTAGTCACCCTGATGTGCTTAAAAAATTCAATATTAATGGGAACGTACTTCAGAGATATTTTTCTCATAAAAAATTCTAGGGGTGCCAACAATTATTGCCAGAGTGTTTTGGAGAAAAATATTTATTTCATAGTGTGATTTACCCCCACTTTCAATTATTTTGCTTCAATGAAAGGTTAGAATTTTGCCAATTTTTTGAATGGAAGATCAGAAGGATAAACAATGCAGAATTATTTTTTACAGCCAGTTTTCATCATATTTACCAGGGGTGCCATTAATTTTGACCATGACTGTAGTGCTATCAGTCCAGAAGATGGATTTGTTCAGTTGAAGTTGTAATTCCTTCCGAAGTATTGTATCAACTTTGACGGCTAGAACTGCGGCTGTGAGCTCCAATCTGGGAATCGTTACTTGCTTTAATGGTGATACTCTTGCCTTCCCTATCATGAAAGCAACATGCACCTCCTTGTCATGGTTTTCTAGCCTAAGATGTGAAACCGTACCGTATCAACTCTCGCTGGCGAGGAAAATTGGTGCAGCTGTGCATTTCTGATTCGACCAAAACCTTTAGGTTTAATGCAATGGTCCACTTTAAACTCTTTCATCTTGTTCAGCTCTGACAGCCATCCTGTCCACTGCTGAGAAACAGTTTGGGGTATGTTTTCGTCCCATCCAAGGTTTTTTTTTTTACAGAGTTCCTGCATAATCAGTTTTTCTGGCAGAATAAACGGTGCTAGGAATCCTAAAGGGTCGTATATCGAGCCAACCACAGACAAGATGCTGCGTCTGATGTATGCTCGTGGCTGTGCAGTAATTCTGAACATGAACACATCTGTTTCAACGCACCAGTGCAATCCTAGTGCTCTTTTCATCGGCAGGTTGTCCCTGTCCAAGTCCAACTCTTTTGTTTCTTTGGTTCGGTTTCCTTGTGGAATGGATGTCAATACTTTATGGCTGTTGCTGATCCACTTTGACAATGTGAATCCTCCATTCTGGCAGAGAGCAGTCAGGTGTCTCACCATAACAACAGCTTTCTGTTCTGTGGACATGGATTTCAAACAATCATCAACATAAAAGTTGTTCTTTACAGTGTCTATAACCTCTGGTGGAAAGTGAGTTCCCTTTCGTAGTCACTTCGAGTTACGTCAGAAGTGACGGAGATTGGGGGATTTCGCATAGAAAGCCAATCCTCTTCGAGTATTTAAACACGAGCCAATGGCATGCAATGCCTTGGGGCTGCGGAAATTTGCATAGCGTACTCCGCCCTACTCCGTGAGTATAAAAGGAGGAAGTGAACGCAACCGCAGTATGTTTTCGCTTCGGAGCCAAGAGAACCTCTTCACTCCTAAAAGCTGATTCAAGACTCTTCGAGAACGAGCGTCCTCTTCAGTGTTGGTGTGACGGCGGTACCCAGCGAGATTTTGCATTGCCTGCGATCTGAGCAGTGGTCTGCCAGACTTTGCACTTCTCCCTGGTAGCTTCAGCGCTGAAAGAGTGAATTTCTCCTTTCTCATAAAAGTGAAAGTGAAAGAGCTGCACGCGGCACGTCTTTTTAAAGATGGTTCGCCCGTGCCCTTCTGGATGTGGTAGATTTCTGTCATCATCTGATGGTCACGAACGCTGCTTTGTATGCCTGGGCATTCAGCATGCAGCAGCAGCGTTCGTGGATGACTCATGTTCCTTCTGTGGGAGCATGACCATCTCCACACTGAGGTCGAGGCTCAATGATCTCACTAGAGTGAGAGCCCCGGTCCCCCCTACTCGATCGGCTTCCTTCACGAAAGGGGGCCCATCGACCCGGGGACCCGGCGATCTAACGGTGACGGTGTGGGATAGAGCCCCGACGATTCCTCGGGCCACACCTCCCGCCTCAGTGCGTGAGCCAGCGAGCGCCAGCTCGATTCAGTCGGCTGTCTCTTCGGCGGCGCCGGCTGCTTCTAGCAGCGCTCCAGATGATGATGTGATGTCTATCACTGCATCACTAGGCGGGCTTGAGTCCTCGGGAGAGGAAGATGCGGCTGCGTTGCCCCCTTCGGGAGTGCCAGCGTTGCCCGTGTCAGATCCCGAGCTGACGGCCATGCTGTCTCGAGCCGCTGGGAGTATCGGGCTAGAATGGAAACCTCCATCCTGCCCCGATCTCTCGCGGATGGATAACTGGTATCTGGACAAAGCTGCCGCCGCAAGGCCACGGCCAACTCCGATACCTTTTTTCCCCGAGCTGCATGCGGAGTTATCGCGCTCTTGGGGGGCTCCTTTGTCCACTCGAGAGCGCGATCTCTCCCCCGCCTTTCCCCCCCTCGACGGTGGGGCCGCCCGTGGGTACACTGGGATGCCCCCGGTGGAGCACTCTGTTGCGATGCAGCTGTGTCCACAGAGCGCCTCCACCCGTGGTCCTCCTAAGCACCCATCCAAAGCCTGTGGGTTCTCGTCTGCTATGGCGGCGTGATCCTATAGAGCGGCAGGACAGGCGGCCTCCGCTTTGCATGCCATGAGCACTTTGCAGGTCTTCCAAGCGAAGGTGCTCAGAGACATGCACGAGGGGGGGACTGACTCGACGGCATTTAAAGAATTGCGGTCCGCCACTGACCTTGCTCTCCGGGCAACGAAAGTGGCCGCTCGCGCCGTCGGTCAGGTGATGGCCACTTCGGTGGTTCAGGAGCGCCATCTCTGGCTCAACCTGGCAGATACGCGGAGCGCTGAGCGGACTCGTCTGCTCGACGCTCCGCTCTCCCAGGTTGGCCTTTTCGGCGGTGCGGTCGAGGACTTCGCCCAGCAGTTCTCCACCGCCCAGAAGCAGACGGAGGCCATTAAACACATCCTGCCCCGGCGACCAGCTGCTGCCTCCACCCAGTCATCTCCCTCTGCTCGCCGCCGAGGACGCCCCCCTGCGGCTCCCCTCCCTCCCGCCCGGCCCCAGCAGCAGCCTTCACCCGGGCCCCGGCGTCGAGGAGGCCGCAGGCCGGCGTCACAGCCCCCTCAGGCCGCTCGCCCCGCTAAACGCCAGGCCAAGCGAAGATCCTGACACGGGCCGCTCAGTGACGATCTCGAGTCTTTCCCAGGAGGCGGTAGCAGGCCCCCTCCTTCCCCCGGTGGAGGGCCGGGGGAGAATCTTTTGTTCTCAGCTCCCCGCTGCTCACCCACGGGTGGGCAGCACCCTGAACTGGTTAAAGAAAGACTTGACATCCTCACTGAGCTCACAGACTGGAGTGGGTGCGCTCGATGCCCCCGTGCGTCAGCCCACACACTCCTCTCTGTCTCTGAGGGCGCGGAAGGGTGCGTGTGTCGTCCCAGGGCTACACCAATCCCTTCCCCCTCTGTCGCCAGACCCCCGGCAGAACAGACCCCCGTGGAACGCTCCGCTTTCCCTGGTCCCTTCTGTCGGGGAGCGGGCTTCGACGCATCCGAGCGGGGTAACTCCTGCACGCGTGCCAGTCGACCCGCACCGCTGCCCCTCCGGGGGGACGTCTGTGGTTCACATGACCCCGTTGGCTCATTTCCTGGAAGCCTGGCTAGCGCTTCCTGGGATATCCCGCTGGGTCATCAGAACGATCAGACTCGGCTACGCGATTCAGTTCGCACGGTCTCCTCCCCGCTTCACGGGAGTTCGCTCCACGATGGTCGGTGGCAATGCCCCAGTCTTGAGAGCGGAGATTGCGACCCTGCTGGCGAAGGGTGCAATCGAGACGGTCCCTCCAGCCGAGGTGAGGTCCGGGTTTTACAGCCCCTACTTCATTGTCCCCAAAAAGACCGGTGGGTTATGACCGATCCTGGACCTGCGCATTTTGAACCGTTCTCTCCATCGACTACCGTTCAAAATGCTCACGGCCAAACACATTTTCGAATGTGTTCGGTATCAGGATTGGTTTGCAGCGATCGACCTGAAGGACGCGTACTTCCATGTCTCCATTCTCCCTCGACACAGACCGTTTCTTCGGTTTGCCTTCGAGGGCCAGGCATACCAGTACGCCGTTCTCCCATTCGGGTTAGCTCTGTCCCCTCGCGTCTTCACGAAGATCGTCGAGGCAGGCCTTGTTCCCCTTCGCGAACACGGGGTTCGCATCTTGAACTATCTCGACGACTGGCTGATACTAGCACACTCTCGAGCTCAGGTTTGCGAACACAGAGACCTGGTGCTCCGGCACCTAGCCCGTCTGGGCCTTCGGGTCAACCGGGAAAAGAGCAAACTTTGCCCCGTGCAGAGGATCTCTTTTCTCGGCATGGAGATAGACTCGGTCGCCATGTCCGCGCAGCTCACGAACGAGCGCGCGCACTCACTGCTGGCTTGCCTTCGTCAGTTCGAGGGCAAGAGTGCGGTTCCACTGAAACTTTTTCAGAGGCTCCTGGGGCATATGGCATCCGCGGCCGCGGCAACGCCGCTCGGTTTGCTTCATATGAGACCGCTTCAGCTGTGGCTTCGCGATCGAGTCCCGAGGTGGGCATGGCATCGCGGCTCGCTCCGAGTTCCAGTGACTCCAGCGTGCCGCCGAACCTTCTTCCCGTGGTCGAACCTCAGCTTCTTACGGACCGGCGTCCCTATTCAGCGAGTTTCCAGGCATCTCGTTGTCTCCACGGATGCATCTACCACGGGTTGGGGTGCCATGTGCAATGGGCATGCAGCCGCCGGTTCCTGGACAGGAGCCCAGCGCCTCATGCACATCAATTGCCTCGAGCTGTTGGCAGTACGGCTCGCCCTACACCGCTTCCGAGCGTTGCTCAAGGGCCAGCATGTGCTTGTCCGCTCAGACAACACTACGGCAGTAGCGTACATCAACCACCAGGGGGGTCTACGCTCACGCCAGTTGTCGCAGCTCGCCCGCCACCTCTTGATATGGAGTCAGAAGCACCTGAGGTCCCTTCGTGCAGTTTACATTCCTGGAGACCGGAACTGGGCAGCCGACGAGCTGTCCCGGGTCCGTCCCATCTCCGGCGAATGGCGACTCCAGCTGATTTGGGACGAGTTCGGGGAGGCACAGATAGACCTGTTCGCCTCTCGGGACTCGTCCCACTGCGCCCAGTTTATTCTCTGACCCGCGGCACTCTCGGCTCGGATGCGCTGGCGCACAGCTGGCCACGGGGCCCACGCAAGTATGCGTTTCCCCCAGTGAGCCTCCTTGCACGGGTGTTGTGCAAGATCAAGGAGGACGAGGAGCAGGTCTTGCTGGTAGCCCCCTACTGGCCCACCAAGACGTGGTTCTCCGATCTCATGCTCCTCGCCTCGTCCTCCCCTCGTACCCTCTTGGGACCTCTCGGTAGTTTTAAGTGCTCTGCAGAGGCATCCCTTTGAGCCTTTGCAATCGGTAGAGTTAAAGTTTCTGTCCATGAAGACAGCACTCCTGGTTGCATTGGCCTCCATCAAGAGGGTGGGGGACCTGCACGCATTCTCCGTTGACGAAGCGTGCCTGGAGTTCGGGCCGGCTTACTCTCACGTGATCCTGAGACCCCGGCCTGGATATGTGCCCAAGGTTCCCACCACTCCCTTCCGGGACCAGGTGGTGAACCTGCAAGCGCTGCCCCCGGAGGAGGCAGACCCAGCCTTGGCACTGCTCTGTCCGGTACGTGCTCTCCGCACCTATGTCGACAGAACGCAGTGTTTCAGGACCTCAGACCAGCTCTTTGTCTGTCATGGAGGGAGCCAGAAGGGAAGGGCTCTCTCAAAGCAACGGCTGTCCCACTGGATAGTGGATGCCATTGCTTTGTCTTACCAGCAGCAAGGCCTTCCTTGCCCCCTTGATGTGACGGCCCATTCCACTCGGAGTGTAGCCTCCTCTTGGGCTTTAGCGCACGGCGCCTCGCTAACAGACATCTGCAGAGCTGCAGGCTGGGCGACACCCAACACCTTCGCCAGATTCTATAATCTGCGAATTGAGCCGGTATCCTCTCACGTACTCGTTTCGGCCAGTTCTGGATCCGCTCAGGTGTCTTCGCTTGCTCGCCACTCCACTCCCCGGACTGGATAAGTGCGATATTTCCTCAGTTCTTCCATTGAAGTCTTGAGTCCTCCAGCACCGACGATGCGGGCACCACTGCGTTGCTCTGGATGCTAGCTAGGTGCCTCCATGCGCACGGTTCCCCATGGTAACCGTCTCATGTGTATTATCCACTGTAAGCCTCTCTGAGCATGTGTCTTCCCTTGGCAAGCCATCTGCCACCCCTGGAGTTTAAATTAGTAGCCACCTGCGGTTGGTACTCCAGTGTTCCATATGCGTTCCTATGTGGCCATATGTGTATTCATAAGTTTTCCCTTCAGTAGGCAGCTGGTAGCATGTCCCCTTCGGGATATGTTTCCCAGTGTACCTTGGTAATCCTGTGTCAAAGTCGGATCCCCCCCAAAAAAAAAAAGAGGTAAGGCTCGGGGGTTCAGTCTTTCGCAGGGCACTGGAAGACAGCTTGAAGATGGCGTGATGGCACAGACCCCCAATCTCCGTCACTTCTGACGTAACTCGAAGTGACTACGAAAGGGAACGTCTCGGTTACGTATGTAACCCTCGTTCCCTGAGTAGGGAACGGAGACGTTACGTCTCCCTGCCACTTCTGCTGTATCGCTGGGTAGATGCCGAGTTCAGTCTTGGCTCCTCAGCGAAGACATACTGCGGTTGCGTTCACTTCCTCCTTTTATACTCACGGAGTAGGGCGGAGTACGCTATGCAAATTTCCGCAGCCCCAAGGCATTGCATGCCATTGGCTCGTGTTTAAATACTCGAAGAGGATTGGCTTTCTATGCGAAATCCCCCAATCTCCGTCACTTCTGACGTAACGTCTCCGTTCCCTACTCAGGGAACGAGGGTTACATACGTAACCGAGACGTTTTGTTGTCTTCAGCGGTCTTTTTTAGTGCAAAGTTTGCACAACTCGGTGAAGACACTGCTCCAAAAAGGTGTACTTCCATCCTGTATTTGATGAGATCCTGCTGCACATCACCATCAGGCCACCACAGGAATCGAAGATAGTCAACATGTTTCTCTGACACTTTGACTTGGTGAAACATTGCTTTGATGTCCGCCATCAAGGCAACTGGCTCTAGTCTGAATCTGTTGAGTACTCCGATGAGTGAGTTGGTAAGATCTGGACCCTGTAGCAGTTGTTCATTGAGCGATGTTCCCTTGAAGCCAGCACTGCAGTCGAAAACCACTTATTTCCTTGAGTGATACACCCCGTGATGAGGGATGTACCAGAGTGCCCCATCATTACGATTCAGTTGATCTACTGGTACCTTTTCAGCATAGCCGTTGTCAATCATTTCCTTAAGAAAAGTTGTATATTCACAGTGAAACATCTCATTTTTACCAAACTTGCGTTTCAGGCTTTGGATGCGCTGCTCTGCTATGCAACAGTTATTTGGCATGCTGGGATTTTCTTGCTTGAAAGGTAAGTCTAGGCAGTAATGACCATCTATAATTTTTGTTGAGTGATTCACAATATCCAAGAATTTTATTTCTTCTCTGGACATTTCCTCTGTTTCCTTGCTGGTTACTTCATTGAAGTCATGATTATATTGAATCGAGGGGAAACATCTGTGTCTGGGGGGCCTGTTGGTTGCGCTCACTGGCAGTTCTGGGTCAGCCCTCTGACCCAGAGTTTAGAGCAGATGTGCAATGAAATTAAATGTATTCTTATTGTCATAGTGCTATTGTCACTACTGTCGTAGATTGCTATAGCCTATATTACTATTATTGTCATGAATATTATCATTATAAATACTATCATTGATACTGCCACCACTAATACAGATACATACATATATATATATATATATATTTCTTTGTGTTTGTCAAAGTCTCTATCATATCCTCTACAACTATTCAGATACTACCGAATTGCATCACAGAAAGGATCTCGTGTGCCTACATATACCACTTTGTCGATAACTGTGTGGGGCTGTTGTGAGTTTTTCTGTTCTCTGTTGTTTTTTTTTTGTTTTTTGTTTTTTGTTTCCCCTTTCCTACTTCTGTATTGTAGATGTGTCTCACTGAATCTTACCTGGTATGTGTTACTGTTTTGTTAACCTGCAATAAAAAAAGGAAAAAAAAAGGAAAAAAAAAGAAAAGAAAACTAATGCAAAATAAAAGTTCTCAAAAAAAAAAAAAAAAAAGAAGTCATGATTATATTGTTTAACCAGTAGCTCCTCTAGATTCACAACAGACATTCGATTGACAGCAGCAACATGGGAGCCATTCTCATCCCTGACGTTGTTGTTTACTCTCAAGGGACCATAGATGACCCACCCCAGTAGGGTCCTCACAGCATATTGGTCCATCCCCTTGGCTATTGACCACCTCCCAAGGTTCCAATAACTTAGAAGCATTTGTGCCAATTAGCAGGTCAATGCCAGCATCTATTTCATGAATCCTGACATCCTTCAAGTAAGGCCATCGAATCAGGTCTTCTTGTCTGGGAATGTTGAGCTTGGAAACAGGCATGGTCTTATGGGTGAATACATTGGAGAGTTGTATGAAATCATTTTTATCCAGACTTGATATCGCCAAACTTGAGATGATGACTGGTCACAGGTTTCACTTGGTTCATTGTATGCAGAAAAATACTGGCCTTTTGTCCTGTTACATTCAGTCTTCTCATCAAGCTTTCGGTACAGAAGGTAGATGAGCTTCCATGATCCAGAAATGCAAACGTTTGCAACACTGTGTTTCCCTTGTGGGTCTTTACTTGTACTGGAACAATAGAGAAGAGACAGGCTTCTTCACCGCGGCCCCAATATGCCCACATGTAAGAGGTGAGAGAACAGCATTGCGCCCAATTGATCTCCCATCATTCAGTTCTGTTTTCTTTCCCATGTCCTTTGTTCAATGTGAAGTATTTCAGGATGATTTTTGTTGCACACGTTACAAGTCAAACGACTATTGCAGTCTTTGCTCATTTGTCCTACCTTCAAACATCCAAAACAAACTCCCCTTTTCTTTAAGAAGTCTATTTTATCCCTGTGCCCCTTTTACCTGATTTGTGGACATCGCACCAATGTATGACCATCTCGGTCACAGAACAAATAGGAATTTTGGGAATTAGTGGCATATATTTTTCATTCCATTTGTTGTCATCTTTTCTTGGTTTGGTGTTTCTACAGGTGTTAAAAAGTAGTTGTAGTTGCAAAACTGCTTCCTCTTGGTCTCCGCTTGTCTATTGCTTTGACAAAGATGGAGCTTTTGACAGATGTAGTTGTCTTAGAATCCTGGATGTTTCCAAAAAGTGGATCCGACAGTATCTTTACTTGTCTCTCCATGAAGTCTACCAAGTCAGAGAAACTAGCTTGACGTCCATTTTGTTCCTGGAGCTGACATGCCCTATTCCTCCACTTATCTCTGAGCTTGTAAGGCAGTTTCAGAAGAATGGTCTTCATACTGGAAGCAACATTCAACTCCTCCATATAAGTAAGCTATACCATTGCATTGCAACAACCTCTCAGGAATAATGAGAACGCTTTCAGTGCTTTCACATCCTCTGGCTTGATTGCTGGCCAGGCAAATGCTTTGTCCATGTATGCTGTGGCAATCTTATATTCATCACCAAAATGTTTTTTAAGTAGATCTTTTGCTCTTTTACAACCCTCAGCTGAAGACATAGGTTGGCAGCTGTGGACTAAATCTTTTGGATGGCCTCTGGTGTATTGCTCTAGGAAATGCAGGCAGTCGCTTGGCTCATCTGTCTTTCTTTCCACTCCTCTCTCAAATGCCCTGACATAAACAGGAATGTCTCTTGGTGGTAAAGTAGAAGAGAGATTTTGTTGAGCGAGAAGAGCTGTGATGTCATTTTGCCTCTGAATTATGTGATAGATGTTGTCCTGATTACCATCATTAAATACAGGTTGTTGTATTAGATGAGTCATATACTGAGCTCTAACAGATGGTCCATCAGCTCTTTCCTTTGTGAGATTACAAATTTTATTAACATGGTTAATTTAATGTTTTAAATGGAGAAAGTCTGAAAACAGTAGGAATTCCCAGTGTGACCCTCCTGACTGTCCTTTAACCACACGGGAAAGCCATGCTTTTCCTGTTTCTCGTCTCACCGTGTGAAAATGCCTGTTTGATGTTAGAACAGCTGCTACTGTATGTTAATGTCTGACACCATTTGCCTTGGAAGTTGGAGTTCCAGGGTCACATGCATTTCCATTTGCTTTGTTTCAGTGTCTCTGTTATGAAGTGGAAGGATGATGAACCCAAACGCAGACAGTGTACAATGAACTCAGGGTTTATTAGGACAAAAAAGGAAAACAAAGCCCACGAGGGGGCAAAACAGACGAAACAAGGGAAGTTAGACTGACAAGACTAGACTAGAGAATGACTGAACAAGAAACCAAAAACACTATGTATAACACTACAAATGACTAACAGCGACTCTCTATGACAAAGCTCTCCACAAAAATACTCACAGGTAACATTAGGCAACATTTGGCAATGAACCGACACAGGACAGCAAACACAAGGGGATTAAATAGGAAACACTAATGACGAGGACAGGTGAAACTGACTAGACTAATCACAAGACAAGGATAACAAGGGGGCAGGGTAACGTAATGAGACAACACAAGCACATGGCCCAAACAACCCATGCGCTTGCACACAAAACATGATTCTGTCATGATCCGGCCTCTCGGCGGCTGGCGCGGGTTCGGCGCTCTCGGCGGCTGTAGACACGGGACAAGACAACATGCCAGATCTGGCTGGAACCTCCAGAATCTTGGCTAGACTTGACAGGTACTTGGACAAAGTTCTTGCCGCAACGGCAATAGGCAACTCCTGATCTGCTGACACTGACCGCAAAACAGCCTCAGCAGCCGAATCAGCTGCAGCCCTCTCGGCGGCGCTTACGACAGCAGACTCAGGAACTGTGACTTCAGCAGCTGGTTCAGGGACAGCGCTTACAGCCGCGGGCTCTGGGACAGCGCTTGCGGCAGCGGGCTCTGGGACAGCGCTTGCGGCAGCGGGCTCTGGGACAGCGCTTACGGCAGCGGGCTCTGGGACAGCGCTTACGGCAGCGGGCTCTGGGACAAGCGGAGATGAAGGACGAGAGGCTCCCCTCCTCCTCCTCTTCTTCCTAGGCCGTGGCACGGACGTAGTAGACGGACCCTTGACTGGTTGGAGAAGCTCAATGGGGGCTGTAACTGGTGCAGGAAGGGCAGTCTCAGACAGCGTAGACTCCGTCGAGGATGATTCCGAAGGAGAATCCCATGAACTCCGTCTGCCTCGCTTGCCACGGAGATCAGGAGGTGTGGACGAAACCTCAGGAGAAGAAACCAGATCCGCTTGAGTAACCACAGCTAGAACACGACCCTCCGGGATCACGGGCAGCTTGGCGGATGGCGACAACAAGGAGGGACCCTGCGGCTCCTCTAGACAAAGACAATCCACCATGTCCCGGAATGGGCGATGAACCAGTCTCTCTCGTTCAGCCAGAGGTGGGGAAACGTTGAGGCCAGCTATGAAGTAGCGATTTAGGAGGATGTCAGGTAAGAAAAACCTCCTCCTTTCAGCGACTTCAGCGTACTCCTTCAAAGGCAGCTCACCCTGAGGGGGAATTGGGAGCTTGCCCCCTCTCGAGTCAGAAATGGTCTTGAGCCACCAATCTTCTAGAAGATCCAACTGCTGATCTCCAGATGAAGGCAAACAGTCTGCTGGGTTCTGCTTTGGTCGGTTCATTCCGTTATGAAGTGGAAGGATGATGAACCCAAACGCAGACAGTGTACAATGAACTCAGAGTTTATTAGGACAAAAAAGGAAAACAAAGCCCACGAGGGGGCAAAACAGACGAAACAAGGGAAGTTAGACTGACAAGTAGTGATGTGACATTTGAACCGAGGCCTCGGAGCTTGTGTCGAGAAAAAATCGGCGTGCCAGATGAAGCCGCGATTCGAGGCTTGTGTTGTTACCGTGAAAATCACGTGACTGATGACAAACGAGGCCTCGGTTTGTGTAAAAACGTCATCGGTTCGGTCTGCGGTTCGGCTCGCGCCACCCTGTGGCTGTTTCATGAGCAGAAGAAGCAGTTGTAGTAGCGTCAGAGTCAGAGAAATCTCATTATCGTTATTGTGTCATATATGTGCTAGGGCTGTATATTACTACACTGGTCTATATCAGGTTAGAATAGTTATTAATAATAATTAATATTTGTCATTATCAATTATAGTAACCATATTATAGTCTTGTTATATTAATTAGATTATTTCGATTGCTTTGGATTTTTGGTTCTGGACTGGACTAAACTGCTTTTTGATTTGGATGCCCTTTTGGATTTTTTTTTTATTTTTTTATTTTTTTATGACATCTTCCTTTTTCATGGTAATGGAGCCAACAAGAAAAAGGAAATCCAACCCTGTCTGGGCTCAACAGAAGCATCAGCATCTTCATTTTTACCCGCTGACACACTGACGTCCTCTGTTCCTTGTGAAATTATATTTTTCCAAGGGTGGAGAGGTTTTGTCCAAGAAGAGGAATTGTCTAAACCCCAACACAGTTAAAAGAATTCATTTTCTCAAAAAAAAAAAAAAAAAAATCTGTAACCCTTTCCTTCATCCACTCCAAACTGCAGTGTTTACTGCAGTTTGCTTACTTTATTACACTCCCTCGAGTCACTCCACCATAAGCACTGCACTCAACACCTGTCACTTTTTTTGTTCATAGGGTCACTCCATTTAAAAATAATAATAATAATAATTGTGTGTGACACTTACAGTCTATGGTGTGACAGTTGTCTCTGTACAAAATGCAGACAGAGAAAGATACACGTTTTAGTTAATATCCAGGCAATGGACAAAAGTTTGCACTGATCTCTTTATTATTGCAAATGAAAGGTTACAGAGACATTAACAGTGAGAAGAAGATAAATAAATAAAAAGAGCGGGAGGGGGGCGGGTCATGGGTTCAGAATGATTTAATTTGTCTGCTATTTCTTTGCACAGTAGCTAGGTGTCACTAGTGAGCAATGATGAATGAAGCTTCGAGTAATGAACCTTTGGGTGAAGCAATGGGCTGCGAGGTCTCAGTGGTTCAGGAAGCCTCATTTTGCCATCACTACTGACAAGACTAGACTAGAGAATGACTGAACAAGAAACCAAAAACACTATGTATAACACTACAAATGGCTAACAGCGACTCTCTATGACAAAGCTCTCCACAAAAATACTCACAGGTAACATTAGGCAACATTTGGCAATGAACCGACACAGGACAGCAAACACAAGGGGATTAAATAGGAAACACTAATGACGAGGACAGGTGAAACTGACTAGACAATAATCACAAGACAAGGATAACAAGGGGGCGGGGTAACGTAATGAGACAACACAAGCACATGGCCCAAACAACCCATGCGCTTGCACACAAAACATGATTTTGTCATGATCCTGCCTCACGACTAGAGAAAAATCAAAGACAAGAAGGCAGAATCATGACAGTCTCCACCTTTAGGTAATCCCACCCTCTTTGAAATGTATAAATAAGAATGTAAGGTTCTTTTAAGTTAGACTATCCTTGAGATGACTACAGCGACGCAATAAAGAACTTCTGCGTGAAACATACCTCAAGAGTCTCCTGGTCTGTTGCGTGGAAGAATAAAAACTTCACTACACCTTTGGTCGAACAACCTGCTGTGAAGAAAATGCAGAAGATGCAGTTCCCATCCAAATATTCTGTCTTTGTTGCACTTGATCAGGTAAATAGGTCTTTGCATGTTGATTTAATTTGACTGATGTTTTCTGCTGTGCAGTTCCTTTTCTCAAATAGGAATTCATCCCATCAGATACTCTTGAGCTGTTTCTTGAAGGGTCATGCTTTTTCTGCAGGGCGGAAACCCGTTCCATGAGAGCAGCCTTTTCTGCCTGAGCTTTAATGCGAGCAGAGGATGTTGACGATGCACATGATGAAGAACTTGATTTGTGGCTTGATTTAGGCTTTGACACATTAGAAACACTGTCATCCGGTCCGATGTCATCTGTGTTCACACTTTCAGCAATGGTGTGTTTTTTTTATGCCATCCAACCTCTGAAAACCACACATTTCCATCATGGCTAAAACCTTCAAAAGTGTTAATTTTTTGTTGAAACCAGTGATTTTGTTTTTCAAGTTAATGTTCAGGGAGTGGTAGCTTCACCAATGGCTCATGATTTCTTTTGGCTTCATCATTTCATGAGCTCTTTCATCTGGGTCATTAATTTCATGGCTTGTTTACATTTCAAGTTTCTTGTTTTCTGACAGTTTTCAATGAACATTTCCAAACCTTTAGCAGTGTGTTTAATAACCCTTTTTTCCTTTTCAGAATCCAGTGCAACAGCGCCTTCTTGTGATCGCACGTCAGACTGGACTATAGTCATATTTGTTTCACTTTTACCGTGATCCAGTAAACCACACGCCGATGGCAGAATGTTTCAAACAGCTGATATTGTTGTGACAGTATAGGTTTCAGTCAATGAAATGCAAAAGTATAACCGTTTCTGATCTCTGTTTTACAGCTTTTCCAATAAAGCTTAATGTTGTACCCCTCCGCCTGCAAGTTGCTCGTTCAGAGTGTCCAATCTCCCTCAATCAGCTCTGCACAGGTGGCGTCAATGTTTCGTTGATTGGGAATGGCGGCGTCCAGTTTTATGAATGAAAACAATCGGTTCTCCTGTGAAAACAATGTGTATCCACTTCCAATACTGTTACATGCTCAAATTTCACACATAAAGCAGAGTTCTCACTAATTATAATGGCAATCTTTGCTTGGCTGTACCTTTAGCCCTTCGTTTAATAATATTTCTTTGCCATCATGTACAGGAGTGAAGTTTCTACGCAGACACACAAGATTTTCCAGCCGTTATTGCAGTTGAGATTTGTGGTTTATTTAAGTAAAAGTACATCAAAGATGAACATACCAGTTGTTTTCTTGTCTTGTTTCCAGTTGTGAGTTGGGTGTTCTAATCCATGGTCTGGTGAGAATTCCATTTCCTATCACCTATGCCCCTTTAAATACAACCATGTGCATCTAATCACTGCCACCTAGTGTCTAAATACTAATATAAATATATCCAAACAAAATAAACTATCATGCAAACAAAAAACATAAACGGCTCCTGTGTTGATATGGAATTAAAATGATGGGCAGTGCATGAGATATAAACTAATGATTAATTGTTTCAATATTCCTTTGTTCCGATCAGAGCATGTGAGCGGAGAGCGCTGAATTCATTTCATTTTAATATTGCATTTCATTCCGCTCGGTCACGCGCTCAACCCTGCTGGCTCGAAAATATGTGGATAAGGGCTGCCTCCGACTAAAGTTTTTTTCTACTCGACTATTTGTTTATTTAACCAATAAGTAGAAAAGTAAGTAAAATCGCCCCTTTATATTGTTTTATATTGATAACTTATTATATTGAAAATCCTATAGACCATTTCACAAGATGTAAACAACACTGGTCCAGAAGCACTTCCTGTTTCAGTTTTTTAACACTACATAAAAGCTGGGATAAAATACAACCAACAGAACATTTAAAAATGAATCAAAAAGTTAAAAAAAACAATCTTTAAGATGTTTTCTTTACATGTGAAATAAAGAAAACAGTTACAAACTGAAACAGGAAGTGCTTCTGGACCAGTGTTGTTTACATCTTGTGAAATGGTCTATCCACAAGTTTCCGAGGGGCGGCGCTCATGTAAAAAATAAAGTGGGTGAAACTTCCGGTGACGCGGCGGAAGTAGCATTCCAATGGTATTTTGTGCGTTAGTTAGCGAAGAGGCTAGCTGTTTTTCGGAGAATTATTTTACTATTTAAAGTCGCAAATCTTTATGAGAGATGTCGTTACGAAGCTCAGGGACAACATGTGCTGTTCGCGGTTGTATGTATAACCGGATTAAACTAGTTCAGTGGCTTAAACGTGATTGTTTTGAACATAAGCTGAAAACGAAATCACAGTGATCCTACCAACGACTGAAGTTTCCTTTCCTACCTCCCAAAAGACAACGAATCATCCTGTCTACATTTGTTTAAAATCTTAATATTCTATAAACTCTATCAGCATCTGATACTGTTCGCTACTGATGTTTACAGCTAAACTCAGGATCAAAGCCTGAGGTGACAGAATACCAAATGTGCCAGTTAATGTATTCAAGTAGCACATTCATTTATAATTTTGAATAAACTCCAAAGCACAATGACTAAGTGTGTATTTTTTATTTTAATTGTTTGTCAGCTCGCACAACTGTCTGTCAACATGCCTTGATGAGTATTGATTATTAATAATGTTATTATAATACTGCCAACTACTGCGGACGGTAAAGGTACTGTTATTTCACCCTTTTTAATTTGGTTGAGGTTGTGTTCCCACAATCGTTAGCTAGTTTGGATCGCTATAACTTGAATGACTGTCAACTGTTGAATGAACGAGTGTCAAGCATGTCAAGTAGCGCTTTGTTTACTTCAAACCGGAAGTCGCGCCCACTTTTGACGCAAGGCCTCATGGGGCGTAGGAAACTTGTGGATACTCCCCACCTGTCACGTCTTTATTCCCCACCAGAGAGGCGCGCCCCACACTTTGACACTTTGAGCGCCCTTTATATTGATTAAATAACTTAAAAACCCTATACTCCCCACCTGTCACGTCTTTATTCCCCACCAGAGGGACGCGCCCCACACTTTGACACTTTGAGCGGCGACTATAGACCATTTCACAAGATGTAAACAACACTGGTCCAGAAGCACTTCCTGTTTCAATTTTTTTACACTACATAAAAGATGGGATAATAAAGTACAACCAACATTTAAAACTGAATCAAAAAGTTAAACAAAAATCTTTAAGATGTTTTCTTTACATGTGAAATAAAGAAAACAGTTACAAACTGAAACAGGACATGTGTCAGGACCAGTCTTGTTTACATCTTGTGAAATGGTCTATACCATCTGTAGTTAGGGGGCCCCCTGGTGGCGGTTGGGCCCTAAGCAGCCGCTTAGTTCGCTAACGTATTATGGTCTCACTTGGGTGCCAAAATCACCTCTAAGTAGTAAAAAAACAAACTGCCCAAAGAATAATTGCGAATTAAATGTGCATGCCGAGCCACTCCTACCCAGATATACGGTATGTTAAGCTGGGTAGGAGTACTTGGGTAGGCTGGATATTTTGCTTGCACTCCAGATTTTTGCTTTGGAGCCGAGTGGTTACAGTGGTTACGCACAGTGATCACTCTCTTCCAATCACCAAGAGCATGTTTCTGATCTGTTTTTCGGAGAATTATTTTACTATTTAAAGACGCCAATCTTTATGAGAGATGTCGTTACGGAGCTCAGGGACAACATGCGCTGTTCGCGGTTGTATGTATAACCGGACTAAACTAATTCAGTGGCTTAAACGTGATTGTTTTGAACATAAGCTGAAAACGAAATCACAGTGATCCTAGCAACGACTGTAGTTTCCATCACCTCCCAAAAGACAACGAATCTTCCTGTGTACATTTGTTTAAATTCTTAATATTCTATAAACTCTATCAGCATATGTGTTTGGCTGTTCGCTACTGATGTTACACCTAAACTCAGGATCAAAGCCTGAGGTGACAGAATACCAAATGTGCCAGTTAATGTATTCAAGTAGCACATTCATTTATAATTTTCATTTAAAAAAAACTCCAAAGCACAATGACTAAGTGTGTATTTTTTATTTTAATTGTTTGTCAGCTCGCACAACTGTCTGTCACCATGCCTTGATGAGTATTGATTATTAATAATGTTATTACTCCCAATCAACTACTGCGGAGGGTAAAGGCACTGTTATTTCACCCTTTTTAATTTCGTTGAGGTTGTGTTCCCACATCGTTAGCTAGTTTGGATCGCTATAACTTGAATGACTGTCAACTGTTGAATGAACGAGTGTCAAGCATGTCAAGTAGCGCTTTGTTTACTTCAAACCGGAAGTCGCGCCCACTTTTGTTTTGACGCAAGTTCTCATGGGGCGTAGGAAACTTGTGGATAGCTGTGTATTTAATACTCGAGAATGATTTGATGCGCTACCACAGCACATGATCCCTAAACGTCTGGCAATCCCACCAATTGCTTAAAATGTAGTTTTATTAGGGTAGAGTAGGGGAAAATGCCCCCCCCTGGGGTAAAACGCACCCTACCCGTTTTTCCCAAAATAACCACTAGAATGAATCAAGATACATTTTTACTATTGCTATGCACTACGTTGACAACGGGGATATAGCAATCTCCATGGAGAAGCTGACCCCAGCGACGTATTTGAAGAGAAGAGGATTAGGGTAGAGTGGGGGAAAACGCCCTCCTTAAGGAAAATGTGACATTACTGTGAAACAAAACATAAATGTGACTAGAATTACCATCCCAGTTTTGAGTGACTATGGCGGGAGTTATTTACCAAATATTAAAATTGCTCAACCTTCATAGTTATTTATTTTTTTGACTGAAAATATTTTTGTACAAAGGGAGCGTTTTGCCCCAGCGGTGGGGTAAAACGTCCTCCAAGGTGGGGTAAAATGCCCCCTTTCTTACCAACCAGTAGATCAACAGCAAAATGAACATAGTTTTTAATCTCTGAAAGTAAAAGGCAAGTAATGCAACAACATGTGTATATATATACCTATTAATATTTATTTCAGGAATGTACCAAATAGCCAAATTTCTAACATTTTAATATTTTGATTTCTACACTAGGCCTATATGGGGTTGATAATTGATGTAGTATTTGTTCACCACTATCATCAAGAAAAACAGGAAACCCTAAATAAATATTAAACATAAATTAGTATATTTATAGTGAAATATATTCCAAAAATGCATTAAAAGTCACTATGTTTTATTGTTGGGTCACCTGACCACCTCACATCATTGCATCCACCAAGCTAGCTAGATAATGCTCAATTGGGGTAATTTTTTCATGTTTTGTTCAAATATCTTGATTTTACCATCTAGTTATACTGCATTAAAGTGTAAAATAAAGACTTTGATGAACAGAAATATGTTACTATAGTAATTACGATAAAGAGAAACTATGCCCCTTGGGGGGCGTTTTACCCCTCAGCATTGTCTTTTTAAAAAATTGTTTACTTTAAAAAATATAATTATATTCCCAATAAATAACATATGCTCTCAAACTACAGACTTCACCATTAATCTATTATATATCACTGTGATATCACTGTGAACAATATTCTATTAAACACTTGTTTACTAATATCTGAAAATTATAGCACTTTCCACGTAATATAATTTGAAAAATAAAAATAAAAACCATTTGGTGAATTGCAGAATTACAGGAAGGTATTGGCACAATTTCACCTGTAATAAGTCCTGGTCCAGTAGCTAGTCCTAATGTTTTTATTAAAAAACAAACAAACAAATTTGTTATACTCTGCATGCAGGGAGCTATTGGCACAATGTTACCTGTTGTAAGTCAGTCTGATTAATAGGAACTACAACGTTTGAAACATAATAAAAGAGAAAAAAAAGTTTATATTTTACAGAAATTTCCTTTATTACAGAAATTTCATAAAAAAGAATGGTTTACATAAATAAATGAAGGGAGGTATTGGGAAAAAACAGCTGCGTCAGTCTACTACCAGTACAATCAAGCTTTGGATTTCGATCATGTCTGTTTTTAAATTATACGTTTTAACAACTTGGAGGATTTAACAACAGACGTTCCCTTTAGGTATCATGCGATGTGGAAGCGCGTCAAAGCTATAATGCACGTAGCCGTAGGTGATTTTAAAATTAGTACAATAGTTGGCAGCTCTGAATTATTATATAATACAGTTTTTAAATCATTAAATCATTTTTGCATTGTGCAACATGCCCGAGACCAAAACAAGTACTGTAGCCATTAGAATTATTAATAAATCGGATATAACAACATGAAAGGGGATTATTATGTGCACGGCAATATCCTGACAGCAATAATTCAAGAGAGCCGATTCGTTAAAACGAGTCACCCTTCGCAACTGAACAACTACACATAAGTAACTTAATTCTGGCTTGTATTTTCTTGTTAATATTTGTATTATGTATTTATAAAATGTCTAAATAAATTCTAAATTATTTAATGAAGAGTGAAATCCCTGTAAACTGTTTGTTGAATCGCACTCAGACAGCTTCAGACGTGGCACTGTGTGACGTCATCAGCGCGCGGCCGTGTTCCACTGTTGTTTTCTCGCACTTCTGCTCCCGTTTCAAAACTTACACTCCTTTTAATCGCGTCAGGTAAGAATTGTAATTTTTTTATTCATTATTCAGTGAATATTTTGCAGGAAAAAAAACACTTAAATAGCGCCGTCTGTTGGAAAATGATGTTACCTGAAGCAAAATTCACAGAGACATTAGCAGTATATAACGTTAGTGCGTTTCACTATCAGATATTGATATTTCATCATGAATGAGACATCAGTGGCGTCATGAGTGTAACCGAAGTAAAACGTGATTTGTGTAGTGCAATTTTCCCACCGTATGTGTGTGAATGAAAATGTGTGTTCGCAGTAATAATCGAAATTAGGCTACTATGAATCGATCAGTGATCAGCTGTGAGTTTTACATCACATCACATATCATCACATAGCTACTCCTGACGATCAATTCCATCATACTGCTTGGTCCATTACGAATATTATACGTGATATTACACAGATTTATTCTCATAAGAACGCACTACAACGTTCTAAATTATTTTTCACAATTGAATTAATTATTTTATTAATATTATGGATGTCAACATTTCATCAATGTTCATAATATATTATTTTAAATATGTTGTCCGTATGGAAGAGAGAGGCCGCACTTTGCATATATGCTATATATACAGTTTTATTATACACAAACGCGTTTCGGCGCGTGCCTTCTTCAGTGTGCAAAAGAACAATACCTTATCCAGTCTTAAATGCCCACACCAGTTAACACACCCATAATCACATCAACCAATGATTTAGAACGATGCACTACAACGACTTGAACGACTTGGTAGTTTCATACTTAATAAATATTTTAATAATTGGTTGATGTGATTATGGGTGTGTTAACTGGTGTGGGCATTTAAGACTGGATAAGGTATTGTTCTTTTGGACACTGAAGAAGGCACGCGCCGAAACGCGTTTGTGTATAATAAAACTGTATATGCAAAGTGCGGCCTCTCTCTTCCATACATGCATTGTCATTATTAGGCCAGCACTCTTAAAACAATTTGAGATATAAACTTTGAGTGAAGCCTGCTCCAACCTCCATTTAAATATGTTGTCCGCGCATGCTCAGTCTGAAAGTGCCGAATCCGAATGTCCTCAAGAGACAGCAGGAGACGTAGATGAAGACAATGTTTGACTACTGACTGACTCTCCTCATGAGACAGCAGGACACACTGATGAAGACAATGTTTGACTACTTCTGACTGACTGTCCTCATGAGACAGCAGGACACATGAAGACAGTGTTTGACTACTTCTGACTGACTGTACTCATAAGACAGCAGGACACAGATTATGACATTGTTTGCCTACTTCTGTCTGACTGTCCTCATGAGACAACATTGGCTACTTCTGACTGACGGTCCTTATGAGACAGCAGGACACACAGATGAAGACAGCGTTTGACTACTTCTGACTGACCTGTTACTTACAGCTGTGATGTAATTCTCCATTAATGATGTCATGTGGCTGTGTTGCTCACACTGCAAATTATGTTTGTTTTTGTCATGTTTTTCAGTAAAATATGTAAACATTCATTAAATCAATATATTTACTTTGAGAAGCCAAATTAAAAATTAAGTGCTTAAAACAAGAAGAAATAACTGACAGCAGTCCAGGGTCAGGAAAATAAATTCCCTTTTATTTTTTGTTTTATGGTAAAATGGTAAATGGACTGTATTTATATACCGCTTTCACAGAGCCAATGGCCACCAAAGCGCTTTACATTTTGCCTCACATTCACCATTCATACACTCATTCATACACCGACCGTGGTGTCAGCCACACAAGGCGCCATCCAGCTCGTCGGTAGCAGCTGGGGTTAGGTGTCTTGCTCATGGACACCTCAACACTTGGCCAGGTGGAACCAGGGATTGAACCACCAACCTTCTGGTTTGTAGACAAACTACATGAACCACTGAGCCACTGCCGCCCCGAGTGTTACCTCACTGCCAGATATATTTTTCTTATTTCATGCATAAACAAATGCACTTCTTTTTGAAAAACAAGGCTTCTCAAGTAAATGTATCTGAATGTAAGAATGTTTAGATTTTGGTACTGGGAAACCAGACAAAAATATTAAGTACGAATATTTTTTTTTTTTTTTGTGCAATCAGTCCAGATTATTCCTGTTGATTAAATGATGGTTTTAGCCTGTCAGCATGTGATTGTGATTTATAGGGGTGTAACGATACTCTCATGTCACGATTCTGAACAATATTATATCAAGACATGATAAAAGGTTAAAACAAATATTATTGATTAAAATGCTAAATTTGGTGTTACGTTTTGTGTGTGAATGAATAAGAACAATATTCATGATTCTGAAGCTGAAAACACTGAAATATTGTAGACGAATATGCTTGTTCTCTGTGAACTCAGACGTAGGACTCTCTGAAGCATTGTGATATTTAATTTCACCAGACCTTAAAGGAACACTCCGACTTTTTGGGACTTTAGCCTATTTACCTTACCCCCCAGAGTTAGATAAGTCCATACATACCTTTTTCATCTCCGTGCGTGCTATAAGTCTGTTTGACGCACCCACCGCTAGCCTAGCTTAGCACAAAGACTGGATGTGAATGGTTGCAGCTTTCATACTAATCCAAATGAGTGACAAAATAACGCAAACGTTTTCCTATTTACATGTTGTGGTTTGTATAGTCACAGAGTGTGCAAATTATCAAGGCCATATGAGACACAGACATCTTTTAACCGTATAAATAATTCTGAAGGCGAAGCACTGCTACTTGGGCAGAGTGATAACCATCACCTGAGACACACCGTGACGAGGAGCAGAGAGTTCGCTCAGTGTTTGGGTAACAGAGTAAGCAATTACTAACGTTAGATAGAAAAGCATAGTTTATCATGGATGTTTGCTTTATTGTATGAGCTGTGACAATAAACAGGGGAGACCAGGTACCATGTTTCATTGATTTCCAACCAAAAACGCACCCAGATTTATAAATATCACATGAATAAATAATTATTATTACAGGAATCAATATATTTTAAATGCAATTTATTAGCTGAACCAAATGTATTCAACAGTATATAATATACAGTATAATTGCATTACTATAGGATAGAATACGGGGAAAGTAATAGCACAAATTGTTTTTGCACAATGAACTCACAGCCTATCGTACCCTTTTGCACGCTTAAGTTCGTTATTTCCATGGTTATTTCAAATTTAGGCTACTAGGTGCGCCGCGCGCAGGGTGCAAGTTCAACGCGGTGAACGCGCTCGTTTTTTTCCAAGCACGTCCGCACCGCATCAAGATAAAAACATATTCATACCCTAATCATATAATAGTGTCACTAACGTTACATTAGCTCTGGCTAATGGCACTGTTACAGTAGGTCATCTAAAAACATAACGGAACACTTACCTCAGCCGCAGGTGATCCACTTGTCCTGTCTGTGCTATCGATGGGATAGATGCCTTATCCTTCAGCACATTATGGTCCGTGTGGCAAATTCCATTTTTTCAAAATAGTCGTCCATTGAAATGTACCGAGCAAACATAATGTCCCTTGATAATCTATTTACTGTAGGTGTGTTTAGATAAATATCCAGAGTAAGTTAGCCATTTCTTCATCCAGTCAGCGATTCTGTGAAACATTACCTCCCCTGTTTACTGTCGCAGCTATTTACAATAGAGCGAAAACCCA
Source organism: Pimephales promelas (assembly GCF_988280905.1). Classification (NCBI taxonomy): domain Eukaryota; kingdom Metazoa; phylum Chordata; class Actinopteri; order Cypriniformes; family Leuciscidae; genus Pimephales; species Pimephales promelas. The sequence continues at coordinate 19,114,260 of NC_142791.1, forward strand.
TGACTGTAAACTACGCTTTTACTATTTATAAATTGCTGGCTCTGTTACCCAAACACTGAGCGAACTCTCCGCTCCTCACCACGGCGTGTCTCAGGTGATGCGGTTATTACTCCGTCAAGATAGCAGTGCTTCGCCTTCAGAGAATAGTTCCCAGGTTTTATACGGTGTCTTAAAAGATGTCTGTGTCTCATTTGACTTTGTTATTTGTACACTCTGTGACTATACAAATCACAACATCTAAATAAGAAAACGTTTGCGTTATTTTGTCACTCATTTGGATTAGTATGAAAGCTGCAACCATTCACATCCAGTCTTTGTGCTAAGCTAGGCTAGCGGTGGGTGCGTCAAACAGACTTATAGCACGCACGGAGATGAAAAAGGTATGTATGGACTTATCTAACTCTGGGGGGTAAGGTGAATAGGCTAAAGTCCCAAAAAGTCGGAGTGTTCCTTTAACAGTGATGAACTGTTAATGGGTTGTACACTACTTATTTCGGTGCATTAGAGGATTCAACAAGTGCACTAGAGAATTGCTATATAATTTTGGGTGAACTATACACAATACATAATGAGCCTCTCCACGATACACATTGTTGCATTTTTATAGTGCAATATATTGTTACACACCCAGTATCTTATGTCAAATGTTTATTATCATTTTCTGCTTGTCATATTTAAGTCGAAGAAGTTTACAGTTTGTCATGTGGTGTGTACAGGACAGAGTGAAGATGATGGAAGAGAGTGGCATCGAGAGCACCCCGCCGGGCACCCCTCCACCTCTCCCGACAGCGGCCACCGGCCCCCCGCCACTCTCCAGCGGTAACCCCACTGATGATAATGATGATGTCACTGTGCTTTCATTAACCCCAGCCTCCCTGATCATCATGATTATGTCACTGCGCTCTCATTAACCCCAGCCTCCCTGATCATCATGATTATGTCACTGCGCTCTCATTAACCCCACCCTCTCTGATCATCATCATGATGATGTCACTGCGCTCTCATTAACCCCACCCTCTCTGATCATGATGTCACTCCGCTCTCATTAACACCGCCCACACTGATCATCATGATTATGTCATTGCTTGGGATGGGCATTTTTAAAAAATACTGCATTCGAATATTCGGGCTCATAAAAATCGAATATTTGTTTATTTATATGACGTTTAATAGGAAAAAGAGGTTATTTTTTAAGTTTACAGTTTTTTTTTTTGTCACCATTTCTGAACAAGGTAACAATTAGGCAATATACACAACAAGGTTACAATATATGTTAAAGTTTTCTTTTAGTTGAAAACAGTAAACAGTAGGCCTATGTGTAAACAAAATATATAAAAAAACAAAAGCATTAATAAACACATGCTCAAGCAGCGCGAACGGGGAAAAAAACGCATAATAAAGCAGATTTTCCCAGATATCGTACAGAACGTACACACTCGCATCAGCAAATGATTATCGTGTTTATATTGTTTCACGTTTATTGAGAAATAAAAAGCCGCTTTGCTGACAGACGCTTCAGAGACACAAAGATATCGATGTTCTAAGTTTCTAACAGCACTTTGCGTTTTCTGTTCTTAAACCGGTCTGCCTCAATGAAACTTAAAGGGCACCTATTATGCCCCTTTTTACAAGATGTAATATTGGTCTCAGGTGTCCCCAGAATGTATTTGTGAAGTTTCAGCTCAAAATACCCCACAGTTAATTTATTATAACCATTTGAAAATGTAATTTTGGGGCCTCTTTAAAAATGAGCTGTTTTGGAGGTATACCACCTTAATGCAAATGAGCTGCATATAGGGCTGGGCAATATGGCCAAAAAATCATATCTCGATATTTTTTGGTCAAATGGCGATATACGATATATATCTCTGTACTTTCTACGTTTTCTATTTAGATAAAGAAAATCTTTATATTTAAAAAAAAAAAATATATATATATATATATATATATATTCACATTCGGCCCAATGATATCCTACAAACAATGTTGATATTGAAGGATATGGAAACAAATATAATATAGGCTATGCAATATATTATGTGCAAAAAGCTTTTGTTTTTATATTGACTAAAGGCTAAACTAAAAATGAAAATAAAAACAAAAGCACAAACTAATTATATTAGCCTGCATTTGATTACCCCATTATAATAATCACTTTCACTTTCATTAAAAATATATACTTGTAGGTTTAAAATTCCACATATGGCACATTTATTTTCTCCAACAACAAATATTTTAGCAATATGTTTATTTTAGTCAGAATTATTGCGTACTACGTAGTACTATTCACGCGCATGCGCGCGCCGGCGCTCGTTCAAGGAAGCATGAATTTTAGCGGAGATTCACTTCCAGAAACTCGTCCTCTTCTGACATGGACATATTTGTTGTGAAATGGACATATTTGCTTTACTTTCTAACTTTTACAGATGGAGAATATACCTGTGAAATGTAAGTTGAGCACTGAGGAAAGCACCACATCTCAAACGCATTAAACAGAGCAAGTATATCTTGTCAGTCAGCAACAGTGTCTGTCAGAGCATTTGACAGGGCGGCAAGCTGCCTTAAACTTGTTAACTATATCAAAGTGATTTTGACGCAATTAATATAAGCTTGTGTCATGTTTAGGACAAATTGTACTACGTAGCCTAGCTACTTTCACTGCAGCAGCTCACACTGCAACCTCCGCTATTTTTCAGATGTGCTCATATCAAACTACTGTATCGATATAAACGGTATTGCCTCATTCCATATCGTTTCAAAAAATATAACGATACATCGTACAAACTCGATATATCGCCCAGCCCTAGCTGCATATCCCCACCCTGCCTTTGGATGAGGGCGTAACCTGATACCTATCGGCAGTCACTCTAAGCAGATGGGCTGAGAGACGAGCTGTTTTGAATGTCATTCAGCATAGATACAGTCGGTTGGTCTGGGAACGCCCCGTCACGTGATGTGAATTTAGCCCATGGGGGAAAACATTGCCTTGGCGCTCATTGAAATAGATGCGACAATCATGCCGAAGAGTTGCTGTGTCGTTTTCTGTACCACCAATAAACTAACAAATTATAAATTGAAGTTCTACAGCCTTTCTTACATGCATACAGAACCGGATAGGAGGACAAAATGGCAAAATTAATCATATCTTATTAGATTACTGTGTGAGTAGAGATCCCTGTGTGATAGTAGTAGATGTTTAACTCGTATTAGGCAGTGGGCCAGATTTGTCTGACGTTACATCCCTTACGAAAAAGAACTATTGTAATCCTATGGCTATTAGTATTCTATAGTAGTGTATAATACTTCTGTGATGTTCTTTAATACCTCTATACTTCTAGGCTATGTCCCAAAATACTATAGTATTCCTATAGGATTAACGTTACTATAATATTTGTCCTAAAATACTACAAGATTCCTATAGTTGTTTTTCATAAGGGATGTCTCATTCACATTAGCGTTATCAGCTCATAGTTATCAGACTGCAGTCTGTAAGAATTCGGATAACTGTCAGCAAAGTCCCTCTGCAACTTCGTAGCTACTACTGATCACCGTTTTACAAAAGGATTAATAGTGGAGTGAAGCATACAATTGGTAAGTGACATGGTTTTATGGACTTATAGTAACTTATACGCAAGTTGATTGAGTTATAGGCTTGTGTTGCCGGTAGCTTACGCGATGTCTTACCTGGAGATTCAACCAGATTACAATAGTCTGGGAACGACACCTCTGGCCATTTGGTTGGGTCATTGACCCAGTTTTTAATTAAATATGGGCAATCATAACCTATTACAGTTAATTTTGCAATGTACCGTTGCCGGTCGGCAGGCATAAATGACTCGCAATATGACATTTTTGTCATTCAAATACATAGGATGGTCGTGCTGCTTTCCCCCACGCCGACCACGCCCCCCAACTATGACACGTTGCCGACTGTATGTATACGTTTGAATCGAAATATATAAATAGTACGAAGAGACTCCGGCAGAATAAACACAAATGAGAATGGACCAGTACGTCTTGGTATGGTTATTTGATACATTTATGTATAGAGTTGTAATCGCGTCCCATTTGCAATTATGGATGTGCAACACACACACAGACATACACAAACACTAACGCTGGCTTTTTTGAAACTACATACACATACTGTGATAAAGTTTGCTATGTACAAGCGAAATACATTTATACGAGGGACCTGTTGCGTCATGTTTAGCTTGTCATACAGGTGCTTCTGTGGCAAATGTGAGAAGATGGCTAACTTACAGGACAACAACATATATGCAGTTTTTGATACAATATCTTTAAATATATATATATATATATATATAAACGTACGGTTACACACTATACAAACAAGGTTTAAATTATATAAACAGACATCCTAGGATGACGACAACAACAAGTTATTTGCTCAAAATTCATAAAATACACTTACTGTTAATGGATGTGTCGGTGGATCGCAAACAGTAGACGTCGATCCACACTTGAGGATTAACTTTTAAGCCACAACAACAGGATTAACCCACGACAGAACATTTATGTTTATAAAGATATTACCGGCTGTCGTTGAAACAATGGAGGATGGTGTGTACAGATCACCGAGGGCGGGGTCTATGCCACAACCACACTGTCAATCAAACCCCTTTCTCACTTTCTACGTCACAAAGAGCTGAATCTTAGAACAGTTCTGAGACAGTGGATATGATTTATTGAGATTGTAAAAAAAACACTGGGTGGATTTTTATCGTTCTAGGGTGGTTTTGCTCGCACACTGCCAACACACATTTATGTTCAAACACCATGTAAAAGTGAATTTTCCATAATAGGTGCCCTTTAAAGGAAGTATATGTCTCAAAAATAATTTTGCTATAACTTATCATCTTTGATCACGCAGGGTCTAGCTGCGCTTACCTACAGTCGTGATGCAGTGATGGTCAGCTGCCTTGTTTGAATTTGATGTGATTTTCCATTGTGGTGATGAAATTATAACTCAGATTAATTAATTTGATCAAAAGTAATTTCATTTTGTAAGATCATTTTCAAGTAATTCCAAACTTCACGAGGCAGACGACAGCATTATGTGATCAAATACACACAACTTGTTACAGTCCACAGTGCCACCCAGTGCATTTAATTATAATTGCGAGTTAGTGCTTGTGATTTATCATGGATTCACTGCATTTACGGCCAGCAAAGCAATGTAGTAAAATACGAATAGTATTTTATTTTTCAAAAATTAATTGCAGATCGAATAATCGAAAATTCAAATATTCGTGCACACCCCTAGTCACTGCGCTCTCGATGAGTGGAGTGAACTGAAGAGATGAAGCACCAACATGGATCTGGGAATCTGCAGGATCTGGAGAGAGTCTATAGACCTTATTCAGAGCAGCGCCATGACAGGTATGAAAGTGAGGCTGTGAGGGATAGACTTACCGTGTTTCCAATGGCATCCGCTGTAAAAAGCTGAATATAGCGGCTAGATTACTTACAATTTTCCACAGCTTACATTGTCGGGAGTTTTTTCGTCAACTGACATTTCTTTGAATTATATTTTTCCAGTGTTTCATGAGCAGAACAACCCAAAAACACATTAAATAACAGTACAGCCCATTGAAGAGATGCAAGTCTATCCCTCACAGCCTCGCTTTCATTCTCATTAAAAATCAAAGATGGCGCTGCCGTGAATAAGGCGAATAGACCATTTCACGAGATGTAAACAACACTGGTCCAGAAACACTTCCTGTTTCAGTTTTTTAACACTACATAAAAGCTGGGATAAAATACAACCAATAGAACATTTAAAACTGAATCAAAAAGTTAAACAAACATCTTTAAGATGTTTCCTTTACATGTGAAATAAAGAAAACACTTACAAACGGAAACAGGAAGTGCTTCTGGACCAGTGTTGTTTACATCTTGTGAAATGGTCTATATGGAGGAATGGTCTCTGATCTCTGGTGAGGTGTTCTCCAAACTCATCAGGCATTATAGGAGAAGACTCAGATCTGTTATCTTGGCAAAAGGAGGTTGCAAAAAGTTTTTAGTAACAGGGTGCCAATAATTATGGCCAGAGTGTTTTGGAGAAAAACATTTATTTAATAGTGTGATTTACCTCCACTTTCAATTCTTTTACTTCAATGAAAGGTTAGAATTTTGGCAATTTTTGAATGGAAGATCAAAAGGACAAACAAGGCAGAATTATTTTTTACAGCCAGTTTTCATCATATTTACCAGGGGTGCCATTAATTTTGACCATGACTGTAATACTTTTGTAACATAACCTTTGTTGGCAATGACAGAGGTCAAACGTTTCCTGTAAGTCTTCACCAGGTTTGCACACACTGTAGCTGTAGCTATTACAGCTATTAGTAGCTATTTTGGCCCATTCCTTCATGCAGATCTCCTCTAGAGCAGTGATGTTTCGGGCTGTCGCTGGACAACACGCACTCAACAAATTTTCTATGGGGTTGAGGTCTGGAGACAGGCTAGGCCACCCCAGGACCTTGAAATGCTTTTTACGGAGCCACTCCTTCGTTGCCCGGGCGGTGTGTTTGGGATCATTGTCATGCTGGAAGATCCAGACTTGTTTCATCTTCAAGGCTCTCACTGATGGAAGGAGGTTTTGGCTTAAAATCTCACAATAAATGGCCCCGTTCATTGTTCCCTCAACACGGATAAGTTTTCCTGTTCCCTTTGCAGAAAAAACAAGCATGATGTTTCCTCCCCCATGCTTCACATTAAGTATGGTGTTCTTGGGATGCAACTCTTCTGCATTCTTCTTCCTCCAAACACAAGTTTAGTTTTTACCAAAAAGTTCTCTTTTGGTTTCATCTGATCCACATGATATTCTTCCAATCCTCTTCTCGATCATCAATATGCTCTCTGGCAAACTTCCGACGGGCCTGGACATGTACTGGCTTAAAGGAGAACTCTGGCGCAAAATTAACCTTTGGTCTAATTACACATTGCTACCTAGTCAACCGTTATCTGAGATTTGTTTTCATGATTGCCGAATGTAAATAGTTTTATCTCTAAAAACAGTTTAGCCTATAACGCTAGTATAATGCCAATATTTTATACACACAGTCAACTTCGCGAATACAGGAAGAAGCCATCTTTGAAAAAAAGTCTCTACCTGTCGATCTACGAACGCCGATCCATGTGCGCTGAACTGTGCAGAATCTCATATGGTCCGTTGTTGCCAGAAGAAACACAAACCGTTTACTTCTCTTCAATATGTACACGTAGCCTACTGTTCGTGCTCACTTATTCACTTATATCACCTTATTCATATCTCACCAGCGCACTTGGATCGGCATTCGTAGATCGACTGGTAGAGAATATTTTTCCAAGATGGCTTCTTTCTGTATTCGCGAAGTTTACTGTGTGTATAAAATATCTTCTTATTAAACTGTATCACTGACAAAGTTCTCAATGCTTTGGTTTGAATGTAGGGACCCTTATTATGCTGTCGTGTTAGTGTGGGGCTATTTTGAGCCTTGTTAGTGGTAATAACAAGCGATTTTTATTTGTCATTACTCTATGCCCCATATACTAGCATTATACTAGCGTTATAGGCTAAACTGTTTTTAGAGATAAAACTACTTACATTCGGCAATCATGAAAACAAATCTCTGATAACGGTTGACTAGGTAACAATGTGTAATTAGACTAAAGGTTCATTTTGCACCGGAGTTGTCTTTTAAGCAGGGGGACACGCCTGGCACTGCAGGATTTGAGTCCCTCTCGGTGTAGTGTGTTACTTATGGTAGCCTTTGTTACTTTGGTCCCAGCTCTCTGCAGGTCATTCATCAGGTCCCTCCGTGTAGTTCTGGGATTTTTGCTCACCGTTCTCATGATCATTTTGACCCCACGGGATGAGATCTTGCATGGAGCCCCAGGTCGTGGGAGATTATCAGTGGTCTTGTATGTCTTCCATTTTCTTACAATAGCTTGTTTTCACATGACGTCACGCCACTGCGTTGCCATGGCGCAAAACGCAGATGGAGGGCAGGAAGTGATTTTCTATATTTAGGAAGCACTATAACACACTCAAAATGCCTATGTTTTGCGTCGTTTATGGTTGCTCAAATCGATCAAACCACGAGGAGTTTTTATCGTGTGCCAAAAGTTGTTGTTCATAAGGGTGGAAAATACAAGAAATTGACTGAAAAACATCGGGAAAAATGCCTTGCAAACCTACGTCTGCGGTCGGGATGAGCCGAATGGGAAAATGCCTGTGTGTGTGTGCAGTGATCACTTCATCAAATGTGAGTTAATACATTATTTATGTGGCTTATAATTACATTATTCAGGTGGTTAAATACACTTATGTGGCTGTTTGTGTAACGTACCAGTTTCCAAACTTGTAAAGTCTAAGTATGTCTGTAAGACGAGTTAGTTGCTGATATCTATAGCCTCGATGGAAGGCAAATCTCTCAATTCAGTTGAAAATCGGTCTTCTTCATAACGTAAGTATCACGTCCAACATATGTTTCGATTTTCTGTTTATATATTTCTCTTGTAATAGCGTCAAAGTAGTACAGTACGGATTTTCCTCCATCTCGTCCATTGCGCTCTTCACTCCTTGACCTCCATCTGCATTCCGCGCGTCAACACAATCACGTGACTGCAAACCACCTATTGCTCCCACAGTCGATTTTTTTGACACCAAGCTGCTTGCCTATTGTAGATTCACTCTTCCCAGCCTGGTGCAGGTCTACAATTTTCTTCCTGGTGTCCTTCGACAGCTCTTTGGTCTTGGCCATGGTTGAGTTTTGGCGTGTGACTGTTTGAGGCTGTGGACAGGTGTCTTTTATACAGATAACAGGTTCAAACAGGTGCTAATAATACAGGTAGCGAGTAGGGATGTCCCGATCCGATCAAGTGATCGGAAATGGGGCCCGATCACATGGTTTCAGAATCGATCGGAATCGGATGTTACCTCCTGATCAGGACTCGGATACATGTGTGTGTGTATATATATATATATATATATTCTCATTATTTTTTAACACATCTATAGTTATGCGGTGGCACAGAGTGCCCTGTGACACACTGGCTGCATGGCGTGTCCATTTTTATTTCGGCTCCCATGTTAACAGGTTAGAGCTTGCAGACTGCCTGAATGACTTGCGCGCTCGAGCCGTGAGGAAAACGCGTGCATGCTAGAAATAGAACCAACGCCTATTTTTCACGCGACACTTTTCCAGGCAAAATAGAATAGAGAAGCTGTTTATATTGTCGCATCTCACACGAGGTCAGAGTTCAGTTAACTTGTTTATTCGCCAGGCACAACGTGCAAGCATTCAGAAACATAGCTTCAGAACAGCGCAACCAAAATAACAGACAAACTTTCTCAACCTGCCCCCCTCTCCCCAGGCCAACCAACAGCGTGCCCGGGGTTCCAGATAGCTGATTGACAGCCAGACAGCCATTGACAGTCGCTACAATATGTTATTTTGTACACAAATACATATTAATACATTTTTGATGGTTGAAAGTCTAGGTTTTGACATAAATTCAGATACAAATATAATTTGAAAATAAATAAATAAAAAAGAATCAATTTTCAAATATTGCACCTGTCAATACAGAACAAAATATTCTGTGGTCTATTTTGCTGTCAATACTGCTGACAGTGGGTCTCATTCATGAAACATTCGTAAATATACGAGTAAATATGAGAGTGATTTGCACGTAAAGAGACCTTCCCGAAAACTCTTCAACTGATTCACAAATACTTCGTAACGTCAGATGTGATAGTGAAATGTGTGTGTGTGCAGTCGTAAATGGGATGCGCTTGCACGTTCTTTCTTAATTACCATAAATCCCGCCCATTATATCCGACTGACATCTATTAGGCATATAATAACATGAATGTGAATGAAAAAGAAAGATTTATCGGATGCAGAAATTGAAGTTTTATTATCAGAAGTTCATTCAAAACGCCAATTTTATTTTCAAGCGTACATGTGGCATATCAGGTCCTAAAAAAAGGAAGCTTGGCAGCATATTACAGATGCAGTTAATGGAGTTTCATCTGTTAAAGGGTACATATCATGCTTTTAAATCATTCATTTTTACATATAAATCATACCGTTGTGGTCTATATAAAACATAACTGCAATGCTTGGGTCTGAATTCCTCATTATTATAGCTCCACAAGCCCCTTTTCTACCCCTTTTCTGATGTGCGTTTTTGAGCGACCCGTTTCAAAGCGGCCCCTTTAAATAAAAAGGAGATGCGTCATACCCTGCCCGCTCTCCAGGTCGATGAGTTCACGGTCGGTTCAACTCCCCCGTTCGGCCATTATTGTAGTTTGATTAGAGATATACGATTATATCCGATACCTTCAAAGAACATTTTTATTCACACGTTAATAAAATGTCAACAACAGAAGACTTGTCCATCAAGCCTTACATATTCGAGCCAGAGCGAGTGAGTTGATAAAGACGACGACGAACCTGCAGAACAACCTCTTCATATGGATGTATGTAAGTTAACTGTTTTGTGTTATTAGTGAAAGTCGACTATTTCTCTTGTTAAAATAAGCACACTGACAAGATAAATGACTACGGTCTAATCTTACCACAAAAAAATCTGTATTGATAATATGATGCGTTTAGAAAAGCATCAGAAAACACAGCAGCTAAATGACCATTGATGAAACTCAAGAACAAAAATACTGCAGACGTGTAACGTTACTTCAAAACAAAAACAAAGAAAGACAAAGGTACTGCTAAACCATGACCACCATGTGTTTTAAGAAAGTAAAGTACTTTATTTTTATTAACGATATTTACAGCTTATCGAAATGCTCTGTTCGTCGTCTCCAAAGATAGAAGGGATTTACCTCTCATTCAGACGAAGTCAATCGGCAAACCCTTCTTTATACTGGCGGAGGTTTTTGAAGTGGGAATCCTTGAAGTGCTTCAGGTCACTACATCCAACAACTGAACATTTTGACTTGCCCTCTCGTAACTTCTGCATCACTGAGCTCGGACTACAAAATCGGAGCGAGAAATAATAATGGCGGATTGCTCGAAGTGTTGGGCCGGTAGTCAATGTCCTTATTTGGCAGTTCCGCTGCAAATACTGTGATGTGATAGTTCAAAAAACGTCATAGAGAACAGAAAAATCTGAACAGGTTGAAAAATATGATCAAAACAGAATATAAAGATATAAACAAAGCACCTGAAGAGAATAATTTCATCTTTTCTGTACTTATAAACACTGAAAATATACAACAAAAAATGCATTTAAGGGCTAAAAAAGTGGATTTTGCATGATATGTCCCCTTTAATCGAACAGTCCCAGAAGTGAGAAGAAAATGGTTCGACATTAAGCTTGACCGCAAAAAGCGAATTAGTTCACCTAGGAAAAATCGTATTTAAACTGGAGAAGGTCCACCATCGATCACCAGATCTTCTATTAGCCTACTGGCTCTCATAATAAAAGTAAAAAGAAAAACCGTATGTAATTACTAATATAAAATATTTTTTCAAAATGCTGTTTAAATATGTACCCGATTAAGGTGAATAAAAATGCAGCCTTATTAATGAGCAAAACGTTCGGATGTTAAGCGCACCATTTACGCGTGGCTGGGAGCAGGTGTAGATTTCTTGCGTACCAACTAAAATTTGGAAAATTTTAATGAATCCGAAAATTTACGCCAGAACCACTTTACACACGATTTACACAAAAACGACTCCACATATATTCATATATTCTCCACATATATTCAAATTAGTAGTAGGAAATTACTAGTAGTCATCCAGTTTTTTTTATATCAGCTATGCATTCCATTAATTTTGTGAATTGATAAGTTTCATCTGGGCGTGAAGAAATATAGATTTGAGTATCATCAGCATAACAGTGCAAACTAATGCCATGCTTCCTAATGATATCTCCCATGCTTCCTAATGATATCTTCTTTAGCATGTACAGAGGGAACAGCAACGGTCCTAGTACTGAGCCTTGTGGTACTACATACTGAACTTGTGATCGATAAGACATCTCTTAATTTACTGCTACAAACTGATAACGGTCAGATATGTTTTAAACCATGCTAATTCAATTCCACTAATGCCAACATAATTTTCGAGTCTATTTAAAAGAATGTTGTGGTCAATGGTATCAAATGCAGCACTAAGATCTAGTAACACAAATAGAGAGATACAACCATGATAGGATGATTAGAGCAAAGCATTTGTGACTAAATAGAGCTGTCTCAGTACTATGGACTGGAAATCCATGCAGATATAATTTCCTCCTAAAAAGGAACATAGTTGTGAAGATACTGCCTTTTCTAGTATCTTTGACAGAAAATGTAGATTCGAGATCTGTAATTGACTAATTCTGTAGGATCAAGTTGTGGTTTTTTTTAACAAGTGGTTTAATCATAGCCCGCTTAAAAGTTTTTGGAATTAATGATATTGAGAATGATATTGAGTATTGATACTTTTATGAAATTATTTGTCTGCCCCAGGCTGCCCCGCAGCACGCCCCCACAGCACTGTATCTATTTTTACAACCCGCCACGCACTGTATCTTTTTTTACAACCTGCCCCGCCCCACCCCACACTCACAACCGTTAAATAGACATACTAGGTATTGTAATGTAATTGAAAACAGGCTTTTTTCAGCCTAAAATATGTGTTGTTGTTCAAGTTCAGACAGGTAATCTTTCACTTTAAAATCGTTCAATACTGTTTTTGCATCAGTAAGTCAGGCCAGTGATTAATAATCAACTTCACATCGTTTCTTTTAGTAGGATGAAGAAAAAAAAATCTTATTTAAATTGTGAATTATATACAGAAAGAAAGCGATCAAAGAACAATCAGCGCGAGTTTATCTGGACACTTACCAAACTCGTTATGAATTCAATGACACTGCACAACGAAGCTCTAACTGTACATCATCGTGTCTGCTGCATTAGAGAGTAGAGACTGCATTGCAATGATAAGATCTTCATTCTCGCGATCGACACACTCACTGTCCTTTGCTTGCTCAATGCTCATAACAGCAACACTTTATGTGATGGGAATAGATCTAAATACTTCAAAAACATCTCACGATTCGTTAATCTCGATAGCTGTAATAGTAAAAACCTATAAAAGCTGTAGTAAAATTATTCGAGAGAGTTTCACATGTAATACATAGCTATTTCATATGCAAGCATGTCAGCCAATCACAGCAGAGGCCGGTTACACACAGCAGACACACCCCTTCAATCAGAGTGTTCAAAGCAGAGGCTAAAATCAGGCTAGGAAAAATGCCTTTTATTTCTAAATTATGACTATTTTTGATCTAAAAAACATACTAACATTATAAGGGCAACCCAGGAAACATTATAAAATAATTTAAAAAACCATTATAGGGCACCTTTAATAAAATTAAGAAACATTTTCAAAATTTACAAAGCGGTGTTTGTATTCATCTAATTGGCTAAACAAGGCATTTTTTATTTGTATCTTGTATCTGTATCTAAAATCGCTAGTTGATACCACTAACAAGGCTCAAAATAGCCCAACACTAACACTGTAGCATAATCAGGATCCCTACATGCAAACCGAAGCATTGAGAACGTTGTGAGTGTACAGACCATTTAATAAGAAGATATTTTTGAAAGACAGTCCACTTCGTGAAAACAGGCAGGAGCCATCTTTAGAAAACAGTCTTGAGCAGTTGAACCACGAACGCCGAGTCAAGTTCTGGCTCTTTCACATCTCACCAGCGCACTTGGTGAATATATCCCTTGCCAGTTATTATGCGTACAACAAATCTTCTTTTAGGAGTATAGTCTATAGTGTTTCTATAGTGTTTATATCCAAAAAGAAATGATGGTGGGAGATGTTTTTTGTATTTAGGGCGCTCACCGTGATGTTTTTCATGTGCTTGTGCAGCGTCACGCAATCACACAGTTGTGTCGTGTTTTATGTTTCTCTTGAATCTGGGTCATATGTTATCAGGGGGTTGGGGGTAAAATGCCAGCAGAATTAATATGCACCCAAAATTCAAGATGTGGTGGAAAAAATGGCCCTAGTGGGCTATAAATTTTTGTTTTTTTTATAACATGTGATATTTAGTAAACAGTTCAGTAAACAAAGAGTGGCTTAGTTCCAGAATGAATCTACCGTTTTGAACGAATGAATGCTTCTATGATTCGTACATTAAGACGGTGATTTGGCGCCACCTATTGGCGGTTTTAATTTCAAAATTTCAAAATATATAATTTATATATAATTTTATATAATAATATAGAATTTTCTCTTTATTAAAATAATTATATATGGTGTTGTAATTGCAGTATAAATGCATTGTTAGTTGTCACTGCTCTGAGATCGGCAAACGCTCCGGCATGTTTTGCTGGGGGTTTTTTTCACATAGCTGCAACATAGACTTAAAATATTCTGTCATTAATGGTCATGTAAATTAAATCAATACATGATTATAAACTATAGAGGGTCTTCTTTTTTTGTGTACACTCTTATTAACATCAAAACCTTGTGTTTTTGTAAAATAAATAAAATAAACAGGGTGCGCTTTCAGCTTACTTTGTCTTCACAAAAATCTTTCTGAAATGCATCCGAAAAATTAATTGTAACTCAGTAAATACTTGTCACAGAAACACAAAAGATTTATCTTTATGAAGCTGAAATTCTCTTCTTTTAAATGAAGTAGTTGATGTAATCTGAATGAAAATAGAGACTTGTCAGTATTTTTTCTTTCACCTAATTATAACGTAATGTGACACGCCCACTGAAAGCGCGCGCTATTCAATCGCTAATGTTGAGGCAAGCCATGAAAATGCCCACTTCAGCTGGATTTTATTACAAATCTTACCTCGTCCGAACCTTTCGTCTTGCTGCGCAGTGAGAAATAATACCAGTAATCTTGGAAAAGTTACCTCAGAAGTGCTGTTTCATTTCGAGGAGCACGGATTCAGCTGATGTAGTAAATCGTTCTTATCGTTCTTATCGTAAATCGTTATTTTGACTACTACACCTAATTATTTATGACAAGGGTGGGCTGTTCACACCCATTCGCATATTGCCTTGGCAAACAAAAAATGTTTTTCACAATATAACCCAATTCACAGTTTTATCCGAATGTTTAGACAGGATGATTTTCAGATCATTTTGAAGAAAAAACTCTAGGCCATGTAAAGTCCGCACGAAATCGATCCAATGGCGGAGTTCGATGCGTGGTGAAGGTCTCAAGTGTGTTCCGTCTTTCCCATTACAAAGTGAATTTTAATTAAATGCAACACATTTAATCTTATGTATTAACTCGTTTCATCTGACTCCATAAAATGAAAAAGGTTTATCAATGATATCTGCATCATTTAATACGTTAATGCAAAGTCAGTTAGAATAGCCAAATATAACAATTTATTATGTCAGGTAAATGTATTTTTACAATTCCACAAGATAATCAATGCAACCCATCAAATGTTTCAAAGAACTTTACCCAATTTATTACATGAGCTGAGGCTAGAAGACACAACATCATGGGCTGATCTGAATACAGAAAGCAGTGCCGAACTCTTGTTGCATTTTCCTTAAAGGGGTCATGAACTGGCTTTTTAAATTTTTTTATATTGTTGTCTGAGGTCAACTTATAACGTTCGCTTGGTTTTTGCATTCAAAAACATAAAAATGAACAAGTAATAGGCTATTTTGTGCCCTGGTTGTGAGCCTACCTAAAAACAGTCGGTTTTTATGGGCGTGTCGCACTGAAGACTTGGAAGTAAACACCCACTGCTGCGAGTGGAGAACAGTTTTGCATATTATAATGAGTTTCACTCAACCGTCGGTGTATGTGGGGGAAAACGTCCAATGTTGTAAAATGGCAACCGGATTCGCCCATATATGTTCAACCCAGAGTCCGTGTGTTGCACAATATTCCTGTCAGATCCAATATAGACGACACAGCACCGTTCTTTACTCTTAATCGGTCTGCAAATCCAGTCTTGTTGACAAAACAATCCTCAGTGAAATGAAGCGAACAGACGACGATGTTTTACCCTCATCAACTGGAACGTAGAGCCCTGCACGGGCCTCAAATCTAGGCCCTAGCCCGGCCCTGGCCCGAGACGTCCAGGCCCTAGCCCGGCCCGTGTCCGACAGCTCATCAGAATGATCAGCCCGAGTCCTACCCGAGCCCGTTTAAAAAAAAAAAAAAAACACCTTACACAGCCTGCCCTGTTGCAGCAGTCATTTAAACAGATATGTTTTGTCCTCAATGGCAAAGTAGTTACCGTTTAGATTATTTTCATTTCTTTATAAAGTTAATTAAGACAAATATTTCTTTTTATTTATTTTTTTATGACGACCAAGCACCCGACAGCGAGTTAGACATGTTTGATCCATTTATAGCCTCTCAAATCAACACTTTACTTGGCTACAATAAAATCCATAGATATAAAACAACTTAAACATATTCACACAGACAGTTAACGTTAGTTTAAACGTTTGTGAAACGTTTATTGTCATTTTTGAAAAGCTGAGGCAAACTGCTCTGCTGCTCGCAACAGCGCTCGTAAATGCATTTACAATACAATAGGCTACAATACAGAGAATGCAATCTAAACAAATCAAATAAATTACATTAAAAACAAACATGCAGGTTATCTTACCTCAAAAATCAAGTCTTCACTACAGAACATGGCCATTCGTATTTCCAAAAGTTTCCAACAGACTCATGAAACTAAAGTCCAATCAAACAAAAAACATCAAGACAACCTCCTAAACAGTCTCTTACAGAGCATCGTGCAGAAAAAGCACCATCCACCGTGTAAAGTTTTAATCCAGTCATACTTTTTCCAGCTGCGCTGAAGTCACGCTCACTACTTCTGCTGCTGGCGGGACACTAAACAGAGAACGAGCCGGTCGCGCGGATCGCGTTGCCGGGAAACCTGTGTGCGCGTGTGCGTGCCGTGAGCAGACTGTCAGTCATATATGTCAGTATGATAGGTTATAAAACGTCTTTCTATGTTTGCTTTTCAATAGTCATCTTCTCATATTTTATTTTAAGTAATATCTAAAATAGGCTATAAAAAGATAAGCCTAAAACAGGCCTGAGGCCCGGCCTGCGTGTGAACTGTGACGTTAAAATTGGCCCGAAGCCCGGCCCAAAGAGTGTAAATAAGTCGGGGCCCGTCGGGCTCGGGCTGAAATGCAGGCCTCTACTGGAACGTCATGAAAAATAAAGTTTATCCATGCAGTCCTATTGGAATCCACAGGAAGCTTATGCAGCGACTGTCTTCCACAACCAGGCACTGCACAATTCTGTATTGCTCGGTAGGGATCCAGTTTGTCATCACGAGGTAAGCATGTACATGTATGTTATTTAGCTATGTGTGTAATGCGCGAATCGGTGGGCGGGGCTAAACCTGCCGTGGTGAAGCAGGCGTTGATCATCTTCTGTGGGGGTGGTGTTTTATCCTCTTCGTCGTCATAGTTCCCCACTTTTAAAAACGAGTCGTTTTCAGAGGCTGTGTCAATAAAAGCTTTTATTGGACTAACAAGGACGTTTTCAGTTCTGAAACTTACAGGATATTCTTATAATATGATGACCTCTTAGATGTCAAAAGCTCAAGGAAAATTTGATTTCTCAGTTCATCACCCCTTTAAATAGAGCCAGGAGCCATATCAGACCTTATCTGATATGTTAATCACCAGGTTACAATGGAAAGTTACTAAATCCCCCTACCATGTTTATTGGGGGCAGACCATTTGCTTGGTTGTAAGTTGCATTCAGACAAAAGGGCCAGACGTGTGAAGTCAAAAGACACATCCTTCTTTGTGCAAGATATTTCTATATTCTTAAAAACCTTATTACCTTTTCTTTTATTACTTTGGAAATGAGACATTATTACCTGTCACCCTGGGACTTTCAAAATGATTCTAAATACTCATTAAAGATTATCACATTCACATTAAGACCATATATATATTCTTGTGTGAGTTTCCTCTGCAAGAGTGGGTGTGTGTGTTGTTCAAGCAAGGTCCTTTTGTCTTCAGAAGACAGTGGTCAGACTGATTATATCAACCAGTTCCAGTTTTCCCGTCTTACAGCCACAACATCCATTTGTCAAAAGTGTTGTGGGCGCATATTTAGTATGGCCTTATTTCAGAAACTTTCAGTTTTAGTTTTTTCAATAAACCATATTCTCTCAAAAACATAAACATGTACATACATGTTGCTCACATGTTATGGTAGCCCTGTTTGTGCTAAATAGAGTGTAATTTCACCTGTGCCATTAATATGTTTATAAGCAACTGAAAAAAGCACAAATGTCACAGCATGTCAAAACATCTCAAGGACTCCAGAAACACCTTAAGGTCTGTTCACACCGGGACGAATTTCGCGCGCGATGTTCGTCGACGTTTAACGCCTCGTGACTAAACAATGGGCGCCAATGTGAGTGTTTTTACACCGACGCGAAAAATGCCACGCGTAAAAGCGTCATTTTTAAAAAAAACGCCTCGGGTTCGTTTTTTTGGTTTACGAGGAAATACGACAACTCTCGTCTCTCGTGCATCTGTTCTTCCGACAACTAGTGCTATGTTTTTATCCCTGGGCAACATCTCAACTTTGCGTTACACATGTCCTGTTTCCACGTCCTGTCCTGGCTGTTTTTAAGTGATGAAAATGTCCTGGTTTTCAAAAAAAACTGCTGGGAAAGATCAGTTCTACAGCAAAATATAGATGGACAAACAAGGTGGATGAGGAAGAAAAACAGGATAAAGAGGATGAAAACTAAAGATATAAATAGATTTTGTTAGTTCGTTTTTGTAAGTTTGTGAGAGCTATTTTTTCTTACATTTGGAGGCATTTAGTTATTTATTATTTATATATTTATTTTTCTAATACAGAACACATTATTTCTATCATTATTTCATTCGTTTTTTCGTCATAATAAAACATTGAGACATGAATATGATCACCCTAGTCAAGTCAAGTCACATTTATTTTTATATAGCGCTTTTCACAATACAGATCACTGTGAAGCTGCTTTGATACAATCTGTATTGTGAAAAGCGCTATATAAATAAATGTGACTTGACTTGACTTGACCCTAGTATATTCTGATATTATTTCTGTTTTACATTAAGCGCCATCTAATGTCAGGGAATGAATTTGCATGTTCACTCAGCTCATCGTCAGCAAAAAACGCTTGGGTGTGAACACAAAAAACGCGTTGAAAAACGCTGACGAATAACGCGCGCTGATATTCGTCCCGGTGTGTACGGGCCTTTAGTTTGAGGGTTAATGCTCAGATAGAGATAACACATCCACACTGCATTCTAGAAGAAGGTGATGTACATCAAAGTGTGAGTCATTAAATGAGGATTAATTAGGTAGGAGGCATGATACAGGTGAGGTTACATTGATCGTTAGTTGGTTGTATACCAAGGTACATACCATAATGTATACATAATAGTACACAAGACAGTAAATCATTTACACAATGCTATGAAGCATGTTTGTCTATGATTAATGCAGCAAAGTCTGTATTAAAGAAAGTTTCTGTCTTCCCATTGTCTCTCTCTTGCACATGCACTCTCTTCCAAAGGAATGTGGTCGTAAAACCTCCTTATCAGTCCTGTAACATGACACTGTTTCAGCCCTAGTGTTCGTTTTCTTTGGGATGTTAGATTTGGAGTTTCATAAACCTTTGTATATAATGAATAATTATGGGTCCAGACCCTACAGTAAATAATGATTCAAAACAGAAAAATATACGAAGCTACAGATGCAACCCAGCAGAGCTCAGCAGAGCAGCAAGGCAGACAGGAGCAATCGAGAAGACGGGAGCAATCCTCTCACTGCGCTGCTCTCTCATTAACCTTACCCTCACTGATCATCATGATGATATCACTGCACTCTCATTAATCCCACCCACACTGATCATCATGATGATGATGTCACTGCTACCTCATTAACCCCACCCACACTGATCATCATGGTGATGTCACTGAACGCCATATTATGTCACTAAACGCCATATTATGTCATTTAATATTCCCATTATGCACTGATAATGCTTTTCATCATCTATTGATAGTTCATCCATTTATTTGAGCGTGTCTCTTCTTTTGTTCAGGTGTTTCCGGCCCTCCAACCATCTCCAGCCCCTCCAGCATCTCAGCGTTTTCCCCGGGGGTGGGGTCCAGCCCTGTTCCCTCCAGCAACTCAGCATTTGCCCCAGGGGGGTTTACCAGCCCTGTTCCCTCCAGCAACTCAGCATTTGCCCCGGGGGGGTTTACCAGCCCTGTTCCCTCTAGCAGCTCAGCCTTTCCCCTGGGGGGGTTCTCCAGCCCTGTTCCCTCCTCGCTGCCTCCCCCGCCTCTCTCTCTCGGCCCGGTGTCGTCTCCTCTGGGTCTGAGTGGCCCGTACTCCAACCCCAGTGCCCCCTTCACCCCCCCGTCTGCAGCCCCTGCTGCCCATCTGGGCCCCGTCCTCTCTGCCCCCCCCATGGGTCCACCCACCACCGGCTTCTCTGTGAGTGCAGGATATGACATCACACGGGGCCACGCTGGCCGCACCCCTCAGACACCCCTGATGCCCAGTTTCTCCAGTGCCGCCCCTATGCCAGGTATAATTCAAAAATATCAACCTGCCTGACCTCGTTTACTCCTGCCTGAGTGCCTCACGTGTTCAGCGAGCCTCTTTAGGCACCAGTGTGTACGCATGAATTTGTGTGTGAAATCTTGATTCATTAAACTTTTGTGAAATTTACTCAAAATTTATGGGAAAATGTCAGAACAGCTGAAACCACAAGTATACAAAAATCGCATACATACAGTATAAAGGTGCCCTTATAAATGTGTTGGTATTGATTGAGCATGGATCTTGCTAATAGGGCTGAAATGATTAGTCGACATTTTCGACAATAAAAAATTGTCAACAAATATCGTTGTTGTCGAGTAGTCGTTTGATCTCACTTGACCAAATGTAAGGGTGTGCAATATCACGATTTGACCTCTACAGGGCTAGAGTGTAATGCAGCCCTTTACAAATGCTCTTATGGTAAAAGAAAAAAACAGCGCAAATTATGACAGAGTGCAAACAAATCCGAACTAGCAAGGTTTGGGAAACTTTCACAAAACTTAAAACCAACAATGCTGTCATGTGCAATACATACAAGGCGGAACTTGCTTTTCATGGGAGCACAAGATGCATGTTGGAGCACTTAAAGAGGAAACATGCCGCCAAAATATGAGCCGGTGAGAATTGAGTGTTCTCCAGCTGGAGCTAACTAACTAGTGGTAACGTAAATCTCTTTATTAGAGAATGCAATACTACTAATAATAGTAATAATATTATCAATAATAATATAATTACAGTAATGTGATGATTTATTTTGCATAGAATAAAGCTTGATCGAGCTTAGTCAGGGCTGTTTTTATTATTGTAACACTATTAGGTATTATAGTCTTATCACTTGCCTGTATTTTGTTCCATAATCATGAAGACTTACAAAAGGAGATGTTAGGAAGGATATCATGGCAGTTACTTTTTCTTTTCCATTCTGTAAATTAAAAGGTGAGAGAGAACGTCTTTGTCAGCTCAATTGTCATGTAAAAAAAGATTGTAATTTTATATTTATAATAATGGTCCTGAAGTAATAAATGTCCTGAAGTAAATGTCCTTTTTTTCTGTTTCAGTTCTAAGAAAAGCAGTGTTCCTATTAAACAATGCTTAGAGAGCATTTTTATGTGATTGGAGTTGGACCGAAATCAGAAAACTTAAAAAGAATGACCTGTTTAGTTGGCTCAAAGTTCATTAAAACAACTATTTCAAAAGCTGAACTGATTTTCTTTTATTAAATTTAAGTAATAATATGTATAACTCAATGTTTTAACTAATGGAAAAGCTGAATAATCAAAGGAAAATCCCTTTCTCCTTGTTCACTTTACACTGTCGTATAGTAGTGAGAAAATACTGAACAGAAATGTGTAAGCAAACTCAGACACTGAAGTAGGACTGTAGTGCATCATGATATTTAATTTCACCAGACCTTAACAGTGCATTATTCAACGAGTGCGCTAGAGGAGTGCTCTAGAGAATTGGCTCTATGGTCTTGTCCACCACTATAAAACAGTGCACTGTATAAGGGGATCATGGGTGATTTTGGCCACATCTCTAGTCAGTTAAGTTTAGTCATTATTACAGGGAATAAATAACGTACTCTCAGCAGATCATATTGTGCTGATGTCGTTGTGTTTTGTAGGGATTGTTACCAATCCCATGATGCAGCAGCCGGTGTCTGGAGGGTTGGACGTGAGCTCGCCCATCACGTTTCCTGAGGACACTGAAGATCCCAGAGTTACTCCGGACGGCAACACACCTGGTGGATTATGGGGCTTCATCAAGGTACTGGACATATATTGAGGCCTAGCCTGGTTAAAACCAGACCATTCTCAGTTTGTAACTTATGTTATGGTCTGGCAAAGCTTCATAGGCAAATAATTTCCAAAGGGGCGTCACCAACGGACGTAGCTCCGCCTAGCTCAAATGTCTCTGGGTGCAATTGGATAGAACTAAAACCAATCAGAGTGCTGAAGGAGATGACGTTTGCAGAGCGACGTTCATCTATTTGAATAAACGAGCAGACAATTCGATTAGCTACTTGCTCTACGTTTATTTAAAATTAACAGCAAAACAACTATAACTGAATGTGCTTTCCATTATATAAATCACACACAGTAAACAAAACCTTAAAGGAGAACTCCGGCGAACAATGAACCTCTGGTCTAATAAAACATTGGTACATAGTCAACCGTTCTCTGAGATTTGTTTTCATGATAATCGAATGTAAAGAGTTTTATCTCTAAAAACTGTTTAGCGTATAATGCTAGTAATGGGGGCATTGACTAAGTAAAAAGAAATCGCTAGTTTATACCACTAACAAGGCTCAAAATAGCCCCACACTAACGCAGTAACATAATGAGGCTCCATACATGCAAAACGAAGCATTGAGTACTTTGTAAGTGTACAGACCGTTTAATAAGAAGATACTTTATGAAGACAGTTCACTTTGTGTATACAGACAGGAGCCATCTTAAAAAATAGTCTCGATAAGTCGATCCCCGAACGCCGTTCATACAGTTCAGAAGTTCGTTGAACTTCATAGAGTTCAGATCACTCAGCACGACGTTCGTGGTTTGACTTATCGAGACTATTTTTTAAGATGGCTCCTGTCTGTATACACGAAGTGAACTGTCTTCATAAAGTAACTTCTTGTTAAACGGTCTGTACACTTACAAACTTCTCGATACTTCATTTTGCATGTATGGAGCCTCATTATGTTACTGCATTAGTGTGGGGCTATTTTGAGCCTTGTTAGTGGTATAAACTAGTGATTTCTTTTTACTTAGTCAATGCCCCCATTACTAGCATTATACGCTAAACAGTTTTTAGAGATAAAACTCTTTACATTCGATTATCATGAAAACAAATCTCAGAGAACGGTTGACTATGTACCAATGTTTTATTAGACCAGAGGTTCATTGTTCGCCGGAGTTCTCCTTTAACAAAAAAAAACTGGTAACACTTTATAATAACTGCACGCTATTAATCATTAGTTAAGCATGAGTAAACAGTTAATACATCATTTATAAAACATTAATAGACATTAATATGCAGTTTATAAATATAGCTATACATGCTTTTTTCTTGATTTATTAGCATATCTATAATGCGTTTAATGATTGTATTTTCATACTTTGTTAATGATCAATTAATAATTTCTAAATGAAGTATAACATTATTTGCAAACCAGTTGTTTAAAAGTTGTCATTCATTCATAAGACCACTTAGAAAGTGTAAGTAAATGTAGTAAATACAGGTAGTTATAAAGCATTTAGTAGTGGTCAGTTAACTATTTTTGTGAGCTAATCTAAAGTGAGGACTATTCATGCTTTGTAAAGCATTTATAAAGGCGATTTAAAGACTCGTCAATCTTCTAAACAGTAAAATGTATCAAACACAACGCATTGATACAGAACATAGAAATATTTAACAGCCTTTAAAAATGCTTTACAAGGCATGACTAGTCCTCACTTTAGATTACCTCACAAAAATAGTTAACTGACCACTACTAAATGCTTTATAACTACCCAAATTAATCCTTAATTACAGCATTAATACATGTTAATAAAGCATTTATTAACACATTAAGTAACCATCACTATATGTGTGAATAATAAGATGTATGAATGTACATTTAAATAGTTTATTAATCATTTACTTACTCGCTCTAAGTAATCGTATGAACCACGGACAACTCTTAAATAACTGGTTTATAAAAAATGCAATTCTTCATTTAGAAATGATAAATTGGTCATTAATAAAGGATGAAAATACAATTATTAAACAAATTATAGATATGCTTTTAAATCAAGAAGAAAGCATTTATAGCTGTATTTATGAACTGCTTATTAATGTCTATTAATGCTTTATGAATGATGAAGTAATGGTTTACTTATGCTTAACTAATGATTATTAGCGTGTAGTTATTATAAAGTGTTTCCAAAAAACTTTGCAATGAACTTTGCAATTTAGACACGCAAACTGTGTGCCGGTATGATGAGACCTTACTGTCTATGGGTGAACATACATGCTCGGGCAGATTCGGCTTGAAGTCGTTCATCCTCGGATGCGGCGCCGCTACAAAAAAAGCCGTGCACACAGCCAAGGGGAATTGTGTCGGTCTTGCGCAACAAACGCGTCATTTTTTGCCGCGCACCTTCACGCTCGTCGGACGCGTCGAGTATAAACTAGGCTTTACTCCGTGTCAGCGCGCGCTCTGATAAAAAAAATGTTTGTGAAAAAAATATTTTAATAACATGGTTTTGGCGGTTATAGAGTTCTAATGACGGTGTTCAACTATAACCGTCATACCCCTTTGTGAATGTACAAAATCTGCTTCACCGTCGCTGTGCTGTCGTCATTGTGTAAAGCCCGCCCCACCATTTCTGATTGGTGCCGCGATTTCGGCGGATTGGAAATGGGCTTGAATGAGCTCTTTGCCAGACTAACTTTCAGAGCAAATCTAAATCTGCCGGAAGTTGTCTAGGTTTTCCCAGGCTAAGTGAGGCCACAATGTCGTGATGTCGTTTCTCTGTGCACCTGATGCAGTTGTCTCGTAATCGCAGGGTGTAGCTGGGAACCCAATGGTCAAGTCTGTCCTGGATAAAACCAAATACTCTGTGGAATCCATGATAACAACATTGGATCCTGGGATGGCACCTTACATCAGTAAGTACTGTGTGTCCCGCACTGCAGAACAATAAGCAAAATACAATCTATTCAATAGATTGTATTTTGCTTAGTTTTAGCTTTTTCATTTTATTAAAGGGGCTATATGTAAGAATTTTCATGTATTAATTGCTTTTTGTATTGCCAATGTATGAACCATTTGTAATGGAACTTGAAAAAAAAAACCTAGGTTGTGTATGAAAGTCTGTAGACTGATTATTATGTGAAGGACTCTTCTAAAAAAATCTAAAGGATTTAAAGGGTTAGTTCACCCAAAAATGAAAATTCTGTCAGTATTTACTCACCCTCATGTTGTTCCAACCCCGTAAGACCTTCGTTCATCTTCGGAACACAAGATATTTAAGATATTAAGATCGCTCCTGCATACAGTCCATAGGCTTCTTGAGGGACTGGCTCTTGCTGTCCTCGAAAAGTCATTAAAGACATCGTTAAAATAGTCCAAGTGACTACAGGGGCTCAATCTTAAGTTTATCAAACGACGAGAACACTTTTGTGCGCAAAAAAACAACAAAAATAACGACTTTATTTCAACTATTCGTTTATTTCTCCCTCTGCGCGAGTCAGGTTACTGGTTTAATAGCGTAAGCTTCTGTTATTGTACGTCACACGCATCACACACACATGACCAGCGTCAGCCAATAGTGAGCCTACGTGTGACGTAGCTCTACGCAATCACACTACGTTAACTGACTTACAGGCTCATGGAGAAGGAAGTGATAGTTGAAATAAAGTCGTTATTTTTGTTGTTTTTTTGCGCACAAAAGTGTTCTCGTCGTTTGATAAACTTAAGATTGAGCCCCTGTAGTCACTTGGACTATTTTAACGATGTCTTTAATGACTTTTCGAGGACAGCAAGAGCCAGTACCTCAAGAAGCCTATGGACTGTATGCAGGAGCGATCTTAATATCTTAAATATCTTAATTTGTGTTCCGAAGATGAACGAAGGTCTTACGGGGTTGAAACAACATGAGGGTGAGTAAATACTGACAGAATTTTCATTTTTGGGTGAACTAACCCTTTAAGCTCTTGAGAGCCTCTCTTCTGTTCAGTGACGCATTAATCGAAAGCTGATGTTCAGGATAATGCAAAATTATTTCAAACTCTAGTCTCACATAGTCAAATCTATATAGTCTGTAGTCTCAAGTATACTTTATAATAAAACTATCATATCAGTGTAATTTGAATGACCTTGTCAGTCGTCATGATGCCGGTGAATCGCAGGACTGGAGCAGACATCCTCATCGCTATGATCAGATGCTTTCTGAACTGCTGTTTTCTCACCGCTGACATGCTGTTGTTTATCTTGTTATTGAGGAAAGCACACAGCACATATTTTCATATTCATCTAAACGTTGCTCTCAGCAGAGTGGACAGTGTCAGCATGTTTGTTAACAGTATATCGCTGTAAAGGTATTTCCAATTCCTTTTTACTTCTAAGCGAAAAACGGAAAAGACCTTCTCTGTGAGTATATCGGGGCCTTGAATCACGATCAGTCTCTAGTTGTGCACAAGTGCAAGTAGTCACCGGCTGCAGTTCACTCGATTGCCACTGGTGTTGCTAAATCACAGGTTTCTGAATTTTACAAATAGCCCCTTTAAAGTGTAAATTGCAGGTTAAATTTTTCACAAAGATAATGCCAACGTGCTTACTAAACATAAAGATAAGAACCGCCCACAATAGTTTTTTTTTTTATATACCAAAATGCTGCATATAATATGAAAAGTTGGTACGTTTTACAGTGTTTTTAAGAACTCCCTTCCACTAGGCTGGGCGTGACGTCATAAAAGGGACTCCAAGCTTTTACGGTCTATGCCTGGTCAATGCTCCAAGCCTAGAGTTAGAGTTAGTCTAAACGGCAAGTAGGCTAGCAGTTATATTGGAGACCAAGCTAGCAAAAATGTTAACTATTGTGTTTGTACGGGATGTACAAATACATAAAAAACGGGGGACAGGCTCCACAAGTTCCCCAACAACAAACGACTGATTCGTGCCTATAAGTGTTAGCATACCCGAGGTAGATCTCACAATCTCTCCACAACCAAACCATACGTGCCAACCCGTTTGACTAAGGCTGTCGAGCCCCACTGGTGGGTTAATGCAGTTTCAGTGGCAACGGTTCCGTATGGCACACCACCAACGGCAAAACACAATATCTGTCAACCACCCGTCATTCACGCAATATACACAGGAACGTAATGACTGTAAATACTATCCAACCTATATAAATAACCTATAGACTTAAGTTTTATAATATTAAATGCATTCGATCTGATTCAACAGAGGAATAAAAGGTAAGCATTATGTGAATGCTTGGCTAAAGAGAAGCATCTTTAATCTAGTTTTAAACTGGGACAGCGAGTCAGAGCCTCGAACAATATCAGGAAGGCTATTCCAGAGTTTTGGAGCTAAATGCGAGAATGTTCTCCCTCCTTTAGTGGACTTAGATATCCTAGGAATGACCAGAAGCCTCGAATTTAGTGATCTTAAAGAACACAATGGATTGTAGGGCGATAGAAGGTCCATTAAATACACAGGAGCTAAACCAGTTAGGGTTTTATAGGTCAGTAGTAGTACTTTGTAATAGATACGGAATTTAATAGGTAACCAGTGTACAGATGATAAAATTGGTGTTATATGATCATATTTTCTTGACCTAGTAAGAACTCTAGCAGCTACATTTTGCACTAACTGTAGCTTGTTTATTGAGGATGCAGGACAACCAGCTAATAAAGCATTACAGTAATCTAGTGTCAAGGTCATGAATGCATGAACTAACTTTTCTGCATCAAAAATAGATAGTTACGTAGCTTAGCAATGTTTCTAAGGTGCAGGCATGTGATTGGCTAAGGACAAAAAAGCAGGAAATATACCGAGCCCCCCCCCCCCCCCCCCCATTGGATATATATCCCAATATCTTTTCTGCAAAGTGAGAGCAAATGTATAAGCAAAGTCAAATATAGTCTTCACTGTATAAATTATACATTGATTCTTATTAAAGCTACTATTAAAGTTCTCAGTCAAGAGCAGTGAGTGATTTCCTCTGTGTTTTGTTGTTTAATTAACATTAAATAGATAGTTCTCCCAAAAATTGTAATTGTCATCATTTACTCTCTCAAGTTGTTTTAAACCTAACCAAACAGTTGATGTACCCCAGTGATTTCCATAGTAAATTTTTCCCTATGGAACTCAATGGGGACCAGCAACTGTCTGGTTACCCACATTCTTCAAAATATCTTCTTTTTTGTTCAGCACAAGAAATAAATTAATACAGGTTTGGAACAACATTACAGTGAATAAATAATGACAGAATTTTTATTTTGGGGTCAACTATCCCTTTAAGAACAAGCGACTGCATTTTTATTATTAGGGCTACTGTCACTTTAAGACCTGTACGCGACACGTCTAATATACACGGAGCATTTGACAAGCAGATTTCTCTCAATTTTCTCGGTTTGCTTTGAGTTTAGACATAAAAAAATGTTCTTATGTTAACCTTGTGTGTATTTGAGAGTATTATAGCGAAATAATACTCGAAAGATAACTTAGTCCAGCAACCAGGCGCTGTTAGACAAGCTTTTAGTGCATGTGCACGTCGGGTGTTCGCGCTCAGAACAGCGCATCAGCAGTGAATGACATGTTTAACTGGCGGCAAGGCTTTAAAGCACATGCAAATTAACTTCTGTGAACTCGCTGAACTGATGTAGCCGTTCCTCTGCGTTAAAGGTTCTCTAAGCGATCCTGGGTGTTGACGTTCGGAATATTTTCAAACAAATCGGAGGCTAGCTAGACACTCCCTCCTCCGCATCTCATCTCCTCCCCCTCCCTTCCGTGCTTCCTGAAATAATTGTGAACGTGCATAGTTCTAGCTAATTATATCCTTGTGTGGGTTTGGCGAACATAAGCGTCAATTTAGAAGAACAAACAACAAACAATTTAACGTTACCCACCTGTCCAGCAAAAACAGAGCAACCTGAATGTCTGACTGGAAGCCCTTCTGCCGCTGGAGTTCTCGCCATCGTTCAAAAGCTTTGCTACCGATGTAAATTCGAAACTTCGCACGTTCTTTATCCGACTCCTTCTTCTTTTTAATTTGTTCTTCAGAACGACGTCTCTTTGGTCGTGTGTCGGCCATTTTTCAAACTTCCCTCTGATGCTTCCATAGATGCTTCTCTCTCCTTCACACACAGACCCCCTTCATGTGCACGCGCACTAACTCCCCAGACCCACCCTCAAATACTTCTTGCCAGTGATTGGCTGGAACACTGTTTGTTAGGTTTCGTGGTCCGGGTGAGACATGATTGTTTTTGTTGCCGTTTGTGGAGCCTGTGGTGTCTACAGAGACCGCGTTTTTTTACAGTGTGTTTAGGGGACAGGCAGCTAGCCGATAGTGAGGAGACGTTTGATGTATGTGACAAAAAATGTTTTGGCCCCAAATCGCTTAGAGAACCTTTAATATTGCGAGTATTTGTCGCGTTGTACACTAATGCTGTTGAGACGGAGGTGTCAGGACTGCAACTGACAGAATGTACGATATAGCTGCTACATATTTCTACAAAAGCAGTCAGCAGCTTGCTTGAAGCAAGGATTATAGCGCAAATTTGAAATATATCGATATATCGCCCAGCCCTGGTGACCTAACTGTGATGTTCTTGTCAACTGACAACGATACCAGCGTGAGAGCGACTGAGATACGAATTGAGCAGGAGAACAAGCTGAACCAATTAGACATTCTCTGGCTGAACACAAATACGTCCTTGTTGATACTTTGAAAGGAACTTTCTGTACGCACGTCAGCCAGTTATGGGTTATGTCCTCATATTCTCTCCTTTTCACTCCGGCTGCCGACACCCGTCCCCCTCTTTTTTTTTTAACTGCATGTCAGTTTTTTTTACTGCATTTTTTTTAAGATCTGCATGATTCACGTAGGTCACATTTTCAGGTCGGAAAATCCGGAATTCCGGATTAATCTGGAAAAATCACATCCCTGAAGGTGGAAAAAGGCTGTTCTTGTAACATATGAAATATGGTGTTTGAAAGACAGGTTACGGTCTAGTATAACACCCAGGTCTTTTACTGCAGTGGATAAAGTAACAGGACATCCTTCTATATTAAAGGAGAACTCCGGCGCAAAATGAACCTTTGGTTTAATTACACATTGTTACCTAGTAAACCGTTATCTGAGATTTGTTTTCATGATTGCTGAATGTAAATAGTTTTATCTCTAAAAACAGTTTAGTCTATAACGCTAGTATATAGGGCATAGAGTAATGACAACTAAAAATCGCTTGTTATTACCACTAACAAGGCTCAAAATAGCCCCACAGTAAAACGGTAGCATAATAAGGGTCTCTACATTCAAAGCGAAGCATTGAGAACTTTGTCAGTGTCCATAAAGTTTAATAAGAAGATACTTTATACACACAGTCAACTTCGCGAATACAGGAAGAAGCCATCTTTGAAAAATAGTCTCTACCAGTCGATCTATGAACGCCGATCCAAGTGCGCTGATGAGATGTGAATAAGGTGAGCGCGAACAGTAGGCTATGTGTACATATTGAAGAGAAGAAAATGGTTCGTGTTTGTGTTTCTTCCGGAAACAACGGACCATATGAGATTCTGCACAGTTCAGCGCACTTGGATCGGCGTTCATAGATCATGAATCATGAAAACAAATCTCAGATAACGGTTGACTAGGTAACAATGTGTAATTAGACCAAAGGTTCATTTTGCACTGGAGTTTGTTGTGGCAGATTTTCAGTCCCAATTCAAATCATCAAAGTCTGGTTCAGGTCTTGAAGAAATTGCTCAGAGTCAAGGTTTCAGGTCTCAGAAGAAGTAACTTTATTGAGCAGTTCAATAAAGTGAGATGCCAGCTGGCCATCTGATCTTACAATGGTCTGCACTCATTTCTTATACCTTGTGGTAGCCAATTAGCGCTCAAATTGTTATCTCTTCTCTCCTGGCTCCTCCTTATTACTCCTCCCAGATTAAAAACACCTGCATCATCATTTTATTTTTAATTGGGGCAAACTTCTCTGCGCATGCGTATCATTTCTTTTTACACAATGGGCTCCTTGTTTCAGTACACTTTTCCCAGTGGCACATTGTTACATTGTATACAATCTGTTTCTCTCCCAGTGCCTCCCAACACCTGCATCTGTGCTACAAGTGTTTTTTGGGTACTTTTCCACTCTCTCGTCCCTGTCCTCATGTGCCCTAAGACCCTAGTTTTTTCTGCTTGGCATTACATCACATGCATGCTTCTTTCACATGTACAGCACTCTTTTTTCACATGTACATAGGACAAG
The DNA here is from genome assembly GCF_988280905.1 of Pimephales promelas. Taxonomy (NCBI): domain Eukaryota; kingdom Metazoa; phylum Chordata; class Actinopteri; order Cypriniformes; family Leuciscidae; genus Pimephales; species Pimephales promelas. The sequence continues at coordinate 19,145,868 of NC_142791.1, forward strand.
CAGAATTCTCCAACAAGTTCTCCTTTAAAGTTGTATTGTAAGAGGTTTTGTGGGTAGTTTTTTGGACCAATAAATAATACCTCCATTTTATCTGAATTTAGTTGCAGGAAATTACGCATCATCCAGCATTTTATATCTTTGAGACACTCAGCCAATTTAGATGAGTTAGTGTTTTCATCTGGTCGTGATGAAATATATAATTGAGTGTCATCAGCATAACAGTGGAAATTAATTCCATGTTTTCTTATAATATTACCATGTGGCAGCAAATATATTGAGAATAGCAGAGGGCCTAACACCGATCCTTGCGGTACTCCATAGCAGAGGTGGGGGACTCGAGTCACATGACTTGACTCGAGTCTGACTCGAGTCACAATTTTCAGGACTTGTGACTTGATTGATTAAAGTACAAAAATGACTTGACTTGACTTTGACTTGAGAACAAGTTACTTGAGACTTGACTTGACTTGAAGTGGAAGACTCGACAATGACTTGAACATATAATAAACAAACAGCAATACAGTTAATTAAAATATATATTATGACGTCAGCATCAATATATCGGCATCTGTGCCTTTACGCTGCTCAATTCAAACCGCGCCAAACGGAAGTTCCGGGAGTCTCACGCATATTGATAGCGTCTCCCTGATGCCCGCAAATGAGTTAAAATCTCCCGGAATCTAGAGCGAGATACTGCGCGTATAACATACATAGCGTGCGGCGTGTGCACGGCAGAGATATGGGAAGCCAAACAAACCAAAAGTGGGACGAGACAGCGGGGCTTTACAGAGCTCGTGCCGCGCAGACATGTCATCTGCACGGTTCAATGATCCGAGCCGCGCAGCCGATTCGTCAGCGCAGCGCGGACGTGTTTCCTAGCGACACTCAATAGTCAGCGCTGTACTGACCAATTTAAAGCAACGCAAACCATATGCTACATACTACATGCAAATAAATGTACAATAAAGAAACCCCTCCTTCCTTACAAAGAATTGTTCTCTACTGAAGTTTAGGAGTTAATTATGGAGAATTCCATAATTAAAACAATCATTTGTTAATATTTATGTAAATTTAATATATAATATACATAATATTATTTAATATGTAATATTTATTAAATATAAAATATGTTAATATAACATATTACCATTTTTATTTTATATTTATTTTAAACATATTTTAAATATGTTAATATAACATATATTAACCCCCCCCCCCCCCCCCTAACATTACATTCATTGAGATATACCTCCCTGAAATGAATTCTTGTAGGTTGGGATGTCTGTATATGCAGCATATATATATATACAGTACACGGCTGTGCAGCTGCAAATGCGTTTTACATATAGGTTTCAGTAAATCGAGGAAAAGGAGTTTCCGAAGACATTTGTTGGCTATGATAAGAAAAATTACTGAATTAAAAAAAAAATTGCATTTTATATTCTCATACATTTCATACATTTTATATTTTACATTTATATAAGATATAAGATATTACATTTTAGATTTCATACATTTTAGACCGTTTCAATTAAATTGAATTAGACAGATTGGATTATACATCTTAGAATCGATACATCTTAGACTCTGAACGTTTTGTGTAAACAACACAATTTTATTTTATTTTCAGATATTAATGTAGCACAGATATGCATATGATTAATATAGCAAATGTAAGATACATAATATATGTATAAAAGTTCATCTTTTCTGTGCAAAAATAAATATGTATCGAAAAAATTTACCTCTATTTATTTTAGTAGTGTGACTTGACTTTACTTGAAACTTATCAGGACTTGACTTGACTTGCTTAGGGTGAACCCTTGACTTGACTTGACTTGACTTGCTTGATTTATCTGAACTGCGACTTGAGACTTGACTCGAGACTTGATGGTTAAGACTTGAGACTTGCTTGGACTTGACCATGTGTGACTTGTCCCCACCTCTGCTCCATAGTCTACTGAGGTTATCTTCAATTATCCGTTATCTTCGAGTCCTGCGAATCGTTTTATTCTCCCTCAAACCGCACACACAGAGTGAGTGCATTACCGCCCACGCTCCCATTTATGACGTCATCACCCAGTTACTGTAAAAAACATGCTACCTTTGAAGAAACCCCAATAAATGTTATTTTAACGCATTTTAAGACAGAATTTTTTTAATATATACATATTTAGCACTTTAATTTACACATTAATTGGTTGTGGTGGTTAACCTGCAATTTACACTTTAATGCTTAAGTAGGGTTTTGTTTTGTTTCTAAATAATTGACTATTTCAGTTCAATTCAGATCAGTTATTTTATTTTGTCCTCTTTACCCACAAATCATCACAACACCTCATTGCATGACGTCATACAAACAATATGAAACCTACAGTTTCATATTTCATATGTAATTCTAGATGTCAGCCACATCGCCAAAACTGTTTCATACAGTACGTTTAGCTAACTGCTGAGAAATGTGCACAGAACCGCACTGTAATGGAAATCCCTCTGGAACCGATACTTGATTTCCTCAGAAATGCTCGGCTTGATGGAGGTAAAGCACTTCATGTGATTGTCATTGTTGAATGGTGTGTGTTTCAGAGTCTGGAGGAGACGTGGACATCGTTGTGACATCAGATAAAGAAGTGAAGGTGGCAGCGGTGCGCGACGCCTTCCAGGAAGTGTTTGGTTTGGCCATGGTGACTGGAGAGGCGGGTCAGTCCAACATCGCCCCGCAGCCGGTGGGATACGCCGCAGGGGTCAAGGTGAACGCGCCTCTGCTTCATGTTCTCCTCATGAAAACAGAACATTTCACAGGAAATAGAAAATCAGCTGACTTCTGAACTGACCTGAAGGGTGTGTGTGTGTGTGTGTGTGTGTGTAGGGAGCTCAGGAGCGCATTGACAGTCTGCGTCGCGCGGCTATCATTCATGAGAAGCAGCCAGTAGTCTCGGTGGAGAACTTCATAGCTGAACTCTTTCCAGACAAGTAAGATGTTCATTCTGTAAAGACAAAAACAGCAAAAGCATCTTGCATTTAACCAAATACTTCAGCCTCAGCCATATGGACTACTTGCACTGAGCTTCGCGACGCACTTCCGTTTGGAAACAATACATATCACTTATTTCCGGTTACGTTTACTTTCAATGTACTGCGGTCAATGAGTTGAACAAACACCATCTAAATGAGTGTTTGTAATAAGATTTTATATTTTCGACATTTTTATTGACAGAAGAAGGGATATTCTGATGTTAACCGTGTGCAGAATTTTCAAAACTCATCGGAACGTTAAGTTTAAATCCAAACCAAGCCAATACGAGAAAGCTGCGGCTGTTAAAAATACACCATTATATCACCACAGGGTGTCAGTGTTCGTCTACACTAGTGACCGCGACGCTGAAACATCATTATGTCAGTAAATAAATATTGTCTGTAAACAAACATCAGTAGATACATATTGTAATCAATTCAGTGTCGTTTTTCCAATGTCAATCATTTTACTATTACATGTTCATGCCCAAAATGCTTAATTAATATTCAGAGAAGCTGACTGTCATTCTAGCTGCGTGAGTTCTGATCGTAGCTAGGCACCTAGCGATCATTCATTCATTCATTAAACTATTTTAAAAAGGAATAAAGCATCAATGCACACTTTTTATTAGTCAAATTCATTAAAAAATGTAAACTCAAGTATAGAATATAAGTAGGCTAATACTCTTTTTAATGAGAAGACAGAAGACTACTGCAGGTTAGTGGATAAATATATTTAGCCTATTTATTATTCAGAATCGAACAGTTAGAAAGAAAATATATTTACAGGAACATTTCAGCAGGCTCAAGATAATTAATACAGAGATCGTTATTCATTGTTTTAATCAATTGGCATCCATAAAACGTAGTGATAATCTGCATTCTCATGTATGGACGTGCGAAGAACATTTTAACCGGAAACTCCTGCTATGTAATGAGTAGAACGCGGAAGTAGTTGTGCAAGTAGTCCATTACTGTGGGCTATTATCAATAACATCCTTTCAACATCAACAAAATTCATCTGTACACTTACTGTAAAGGTGAAACTGAAGCTGCACTGACATTAACATGTTTATTTCTCAGACTGTTTAATGTTACTCAAAGGTGGATACTTGTGTTAACACAACAATTACATGATGTAAACTGACTGCTCAAACAAAATCTCACTAAATGGTAGGGCTGAAATGTTATGATAAAAATCATTGTTTTCGATTGTTGCTCCTCATATTGTCAAGTCACATTTATTTATATAGGGCTTTTTATAATACTGTACAATACTGATAGTGATTGTTTCATGGCAGAGTAATGTTTCTGAATTGTGTTTGGGGAACGTCATGTCACTTTCTGCCTACACTGACAAAAACAAGCTAAGAAACCATTCATGAATTAGTTTATTTAATTTTATGTATTAAAAAAACAAGACTTCACACTGGTTGTCTAGCATGGAAAAACAACAAAATAGTAATTCAAACTGGAAATAGAGTTTTATAGAGAAAGGAACATTCCCCATCTTTAGTCTACCACTAGTTATGCAACATGCACTCTGGCAAAACCCCTCATTATATTCAGTGTCTACACTGGAAATGAAGCATTCACACTTAGCAGGTTTGGTTGCATTCAAATGAACTCTTTGCAGGCGGTCTCAGTCTGCCTCCAAACAAACTCTGATCTTATTCGATATGAACGCAACATGAACCAAAAACATCTATACGAACCAAAAACAGGATGTGTTGTCTAGGGGTGTGATGAGATTTCGGATCTGCACTCTAGGATGACAGAATTCCTTGTAAATTCAGTTCATGACTGCCTCCTATTGTGATGCCTCGATTTGCTAATGAAGCGTGTTGATTGGACCAGTCTTACTGACAGTTCTCCAAATGTACCTGGAAAAGCTTAAAGGAAGCAAACGCTTTTGTTCTGCTTCCTTTTCCTCTATCACATGTTTCATGTCAAAAGACCTTCATCATGACAGGAGAAACTGGGCATCTGTATCTGTCTGTCTCCATCAGGTGGTTTGACATCGGCTGTCTGATCTTGGATGATCCTGGGAATGGGATTCACATTGAGACGTTCACTCAGGCTACACCGGTGGCCCTGCAGCACGTACAGCAGGTAAAACCCACTGATCTATATAATGACTGGATAGCTCATGGCGTTCTAAACTGCCACTAGGCGGTGAAGCCAACGGAAGTGTTTGAGCGGCCATCTTACGATTCCCTACCAGCAGAGGGCTCCAATGGCCGTTATACAGAGATAGTAGCTCTGACAGCACTTTTAAGAGGACCCACTGTGCATAAACAAGTGTTAAACGAAGTCCACAAAAGGATCTACAAAAAAGGATCTCTTCAGCGCCTGCAACACAGCAGAAATAGACTGGGTGAGGGAATGACATCCGACGTGTTTTTTTCTTGATTTTTGGATTTCTACCTTAAACAATGGTTTCTACCAAGGATGGCATATTGGTATGCAATACAACTGAGTCTGCACAGGATGTTTATTTTGAAATTGACAGTGTTTTGACGGTGCGACTTGGACGCGATGTCCGTCGAAAAAAGACTCGGCGCCTATCTTTGGCAACGCGCCGCGTCACGGCTGGTTCACTCACATGCATTGACTAGAGTGGGCGCAAACGTGAACGTGTGCAGTGTATGGGTAAATAAGAGGTGAAACAGGCGTACATTAAAGGAACACTCCGACTTTTTGGGACTTTAGCCTATTCACCTTACCCCCCAGAGTTAGATAAGTCCATACATACCTTTTTCATCTCCGTGCGTGCTATAAGTCTGTTTGACGCACCCACCGCTAGCCTAGCTTAGCACAAAGACTGGATGTGAATGGTTGCAGCTTTCATACTAATCCAAATGAGTGGCAAAATAACGCAAGCGTTTTCCTATTTACATGTTGTGATTTGTATAGTCAGATAATGTACAAAGTCAAATGAGACACAGACATCTTTTAACCGTATAAAACCTGGGAACTATTCTCTGAAGGCGAAGCACTGCTACATTGACGGAGTAATAACCGCATCACCTGAGACACGCCGTGGTGAGGAGCGGAGAGTTCGCTCAGTGTTTGGGTAACAGAGTCAGCAATTTATAAATAGTAAAAGCGTAGTTTAGAGTCATGGGTTTTCGCTCTATTGTAAATAGCTGCGACAGTAAACAGGGGAGGTAACCATGTTTCACAGAATTCCAACTAAAAACGCTGACTGGATGAAGAAATGGCTAACTTACTCTGGATATTTATCCAAACACACCTAAATAGATTATCAAGGGACATTATGTTTGCTCGGTACATTTCAATGGACGACTATTTTGAAAAAATGGAATTTGCCACACGGACCATAATGTGCTGAAGGATACGGCCATCCCATCGATAGCACAGACAGGACAAGTGGATCACCTGCGGCTGAGGTAAGTGTTCCGTTATGTTTTTAGATGACCTACTGTAACAGTGCCATTAGCCAGAGCTAATGTAACGTTAGTGACACTATTATATGATTAGGGTATGAATATGTTTTTATCTTGATGCGGTGCGGACGCGCTTGGAAAAAAAACGAGCGCGTTCACCGCGCTGAACTTGCACCCTGCGCGCGGCGCACCTAGTAGCCTAAATTTGAAATAACCATGGAAATAACGAACTTGAGCGTGCAAAAGGGTACGATAGGCTGTGAGTTCATTGTGCAAAAACAATTTGTGCTATTACTTTCCCCTTATTCTATCCTATAGTAATGCAATTATATTGTATATTATATAGGCTACTGTTGAATACATTTGGTTCTGCTTATAAATTGCATTTAAAATATATTGATTCCTGTAATAATAATTATTTATTCATGTGATATTTATAAATCTGGGTGCGTTTTTGGTTGGAAATCAATGAAACATGGTACTTACCTGGTCTCCCCTGTTTATTGTCACAGCTCATACAATAAAGCAAACACCCATGATAAACTATGCTTTTCTATCTAACGTTAGTAATTGCTGACTCTTTACTCCAACACTGAGCGAACACTCTGCTCCTTGTCACGGTGCGTCTCAGGTGATGGTTATCACTCTGCCCAAGTAGCAGTGCTTCGCCTTCAGAAAATATAGTATTTATACGGTCAAAAGATGTCTGTGTCTCATATGGCCTTGATATTTGCACACTCTGTGACTATACAAACCACAACATGTAAATAGGAAAACGTTTGCGTTCTTTTGTCACTCATTTGGATTAGTATGAAAGCTGCAACCATTCACATCCAGTCTTTGTGCTAAGCTAGGCTAGCGGTGGGTGCGTCAAACAGACTTATAGCACGCACGGAGATGAAAAAGGTATGTATGGACTTATCTAACTCTGGGGGGTAAGGTGAATATGCTAAAGTCCCAAAAAGTCGGAGTGTTCCTTTAACCCTTTCAATTTGTATATTCATTTTCTGAACATGTTTTTGCTAACTAATCAAATACTTGAACAGATCTATATGTAAAACAATCCGAAAGAGCTATATTTTAAGTTCACAATACACATACTTAATTTTTAATAAGCAGGAATAATTTTCCACTTTAAACAAATACCCATTTAAATGTTTAGGGTGTTTGCATTGTAAGACTGTTCAGGGAGACTTTAGATTTTAAAACGGTGTCCCGTTATGCAATGTTTTCTCAGTCAATTCATACAATTTCCTATTGATTCAATAGAACGCGTGAGCTCACTAGGGAATCACAATATGGCGGCGCGGTGGCTTCACTGTTTATGACGTCATGAGCTATCCAGTCATCCTGCAACCAAAATCTCTCTCTCTCTCTGCCATCTTTTGGACATTCATCATGTCACATTGGTTTTAATTTCTTGTCCTCGAACAGAGCCCTAATCTGTTTATTTTTCAGTTACACGTTCAACATTGATTAAAAAATAAAAATCAAATGTGTTTTTATTTTATAAAGAAATAAATGATTTATAATTCAGCTGAGAATAAAGTTAAGGTTAGTTCAAATTTTAAGAAAAACAAATATATGATCTGAAATATAGCACATTCGTTTTAAATTCATTCAGGTTCAATTATCAAAAATACAATCTTGTATGCATATTTTGTTAAAAAAGAAGACCTATATCCAGAAAGACAAGGCCTTACACTTTAACAAGGGTGCAACTCTTATCACTGCAACAAACGTAGTCACACACACAAGACACATCACTTACATTTTGGATGCAATATTGACTTTTTTTCTGTTTCAGCAGAGAAAATAGTTAGACAAAGATCACAGCGAACCATTGCGCATCTCAAAGCAATGTGTTTTCTCATTACTGAATGATTCAGCATTTTGAACGAATGAATCCATGACTCGTTCATTAAGAAGGTCGCCTGGCGACACCTTATGGTGATTTAGGTTATGTTTAAAAGTATCGTTCTTTACAACGGTAGCATGGAAATAGAGACTAGTAGGTTAAAATGATTGAATGTTAAAACGGCTTGCCAATCTGTCCTAGTCACAATTACGTTACAGATATCTTAAATGATAATACAAACTATCCAAAATGTAATTACGACTAGTCAGAAAGACGTTGTTATCTACAATGTTAATTCCGGATAGTCAAACTTAGCTTTTAAATGTTAAAAGGGCTTGCCATTAGAGCTGGGTTTCGATTTAAATTTCAAGAATCGATTTGATTCCGATTCTCAAGATCTTGAATCGATTATCATTTTTCGATTCGTGCCGTGTATTTGAATTATCTAGGAGGAGTATTTCAAATTCCACTAAAGAATAACACTAAAGGCATCATATATATACTTAAATATAGCTGCGAGCAGCGATTGCGGGCCCAAGCCGGTGGCACCGCAACCCCGGCACCTTTAGTTACCTAAAGGCACCTGGATGGCGGTACCGCCAGCTTTGGCCCTTCATCGCTGCTCGCAGCTATATTTAAGTATATATATGGTGCCTTTAGTGTTATTGTGCACGACTTAACCCACTCTTTTTTAAGTATATATATATATATATATATATAAAGAGGGTTATTCTGCACGACGTGCAAAAACTTAACCCCCGCTTTGACTATCGAAGAGAAGTGTGCTGAAGAGCTTGCATTAGTGAGGGCTCTGCAATATATATATATATATATATATATATACAAACACACACACATAACTATATATAAAGACAGAGAATATTACTTGTTTTACCTGATTAGAATGCTACATTGAAAAACAAAAATTTTAATTAATTCTCACTCAACAGAGAAATCCCCCTGCCGACTCCCCACACAGGATTGTCCTCAAACAGAGCACTAATCTTTTTATTTTTAAGTTACACATTCTACATTGACTAAAAACATATTTGATGTTTCTTTTTTAATCAGAGTATTATTTTATACAGAAAATATATAGCTAATATAGCACATGAATTTTAAATTCATTCAGCTTCAATTACCAATTTGTAGTTTACCAATTTATCTTATTTTTATTTTAAGCAAACTATACATTTAAAAGATTAGGGTTATATGCATATTTTGTCATTTAAAACAATACAAAATTGTTATGCAAAAGACAAGGACTTGCAGGAAAAATCTACAGTCAGCCACACACACCAACGCACACACACACAAACACACACACCAGCACCCCCCCTCCTCCCCACACAGACACTGATAGAGACAAGATACAAATCCAAACTACAATATCTGACTTTCTTTTGGTCTGAGCTTCTTACTGTTAATTAGAAAGTTGATCGGCTTGACAAGAACAATATACGTGGCAAGTTTTGTAAAACGAGCAAAGTTATAACACATTTTATGTGTCCTTTATTAGTCATAAAATTAATTTCCTCGCCACGGCCAAACCATTCGAGATATCAAAAATCCCTCTGGAATTGAGCATCCTCAATGTCTTGACTTCATGCACACCGAGTTTGGTGGTGATTGGTAAAAACATGCGTTGTAATTTGATGTATTTCTCCTAGGAGATTTAGTCAAACAACCCATAATTCCCGACTTCCATTTGAACTGTTGTAAAACTTAGAGCAAGAAAGTTGTTTGGCCTGATGTGATCTATAAGTGTACCGAGTTTCATATTATTACATGCAAGTGTGTTTGATTTATGGACCAAATTTTCAGATCAAGTTTATGGACCAAGTTAATTTAATTAATTAACTAATTATATAAAACTATTGTCTATGCACTACAATTAAACTGGTTATATTATGCCTTTACTTATAAAAATTTTAATAAAAACTTAATTTAATTAACTTAATTTAAAACATACCAGGTTTAACCCTCTGAGACCTAAGGGTATTTTTGCAATAAATATTCCGCCTGGTGTTGTTCACTAAAAAAGCTTGTAAAACATCAACCCTTTGGTGCACAGACAATTGACACACCTCTTTTTTTTCAGGACAAATTGAACTTTCATTATATTTGTGTTGCATTGATGTCACCTGAATGTAGAATAAGTTATGGGACCACAAAGACAAATGAAAAAATAAATCGGAAATTGAATCACTCAAATATTTATTGAAATCACACACAAATAAATAAAAGCTAAGCAATTTTCCTCTGGAAAACAGTTTGTTTAAGTCTTTGGAGTCCTTGAGCACAGGAATGAACATTATAACTTCAACAGAACAAAAAATATTTACATTTTTCCAAAGGAAGTCCTGGCGTTTTGGGCCTCATGAAAATCACTGATGCCAAGCCTCAAAACAGTTCCTATCAGGAATCACACAGAGGGCCACATCACAGGCTTTGCATTTCCAGGGGGTGGCCTGTTTGACCTGCCTTGTCTGCTTGCAGTTCACACATGACCTTCTTCCATAGGAGGCCTTCTTGCTTGCTTCAGTTTGGTCTGATGTTTGGACGGGTACATGGTTACTTTGTTGCTGGGTGGGAGGAACTGCAACTGTAACACCACAGTTGGGCTGTCAGCTCCTCCAGAAAAGCCCTGTGGGTCATGGGCTGTTGCTGCTTCTCTGCACAAATTTCCTTGTGAAGTAAAAAACTGTTGGTCGCAGCAATGTCCAAAAAATGGAAAAACAGTGTCCTGTACCATCTCATTGTTTTATGGTGAACTGAGTAGTATTGGATGAGTTGATCAGAAAGATCAACACCTCCCATATTCTTGTTGTATTCAGTGATTGGGGTTGGGCATGGAATGGATTTGGTGTTCCAACCTCCATCCGGAGTTCTTACCTTTCTCTGAACGGTGTTGCCAGAGAATGCCGGGTGAATTGTGGAGCAGACAGAGACTTCCCGAGTGTCCATCCACTTTACAAAAACCAGAGGGCCGTCACGGATCCACCTGATGGTGCCCCTGGGATCCTTTTTGTTCATGGCATTTGTTGTTGTGCGGGGGCATCCTCGTCTGTTGTCCCTGTAGGTGCCACATGCTCCAAAGTTCAAGCTGTACAGATCCATGAATAGCTTTGGACTTGTGTAGAAGTTGTCTACATACAAATTGTAGCCACTCCCTAGAGATGATTTCTTCAAGAGGGACATAACCGAGTCGTATGCCAGTCCTACACCAGAAGCAAACACAGACTTCCCCGTGTATACAGCGAAGTCTAAAGTGTACCCAGTGCTGCTGTCTGCCAGCACAAAAAGTTTGAAGCCCCACTTAGTTGGTTTTGCCTTCATAAATTGGGTCATGCCTGTGTGAGCCTTTGTTGCCACCATCCTCTCGTCCACTGAAAGGTTCTGCCGTGGGTGATAAAATGCTCTGCATGCATGTTTGATATCATCTAAAAGGGGCTTCAGACGAAACAGCCGGTCATAAGCTGGTGTCCCTCTCTTCCGGTCATTGTGGACATCTTCATCAGGGTCGCTCATGTGGATGTTCCAGGAAATTACCTGATACCTGTCACGTGTCATCACTGAGTGGGGAAACTGTTGGCTGAAAATGGTGTTTGTCCTCCAGTAGTCCCGGATATTTGTCAGTCTCACCAGTGCAAAAAAGAAAGTCAGTCCTAAATATTTGAAAAATTCTCCAACGGTGAAGTTTTTCCAGGAATATTTTTTGCCACTGGCAATGTTTTTTGCAGCGTTTGTGTTTGTGTTATTACACAGAGTGGTTGCTGCACTGTCACTGACAAAGAGTTTGAAAAGGTCCAATGGTGTGTAAATGGATGTGGGGCTGAGCTGATGTCCTGGCTTTCTTGTTGGGACGAACCTTTTGGGCACTGGAGGGATGTCTGGCTGACTCTCACTGTTCCATGATGGAGTTGGAGTTGGGGCTGCTGGCTGTGGTGATCTAGATCTTGACCTTGTTGATTCAGGACTCTGTCGTCCCCTCAAGCTGCCAGATCTGGATCTGGATCTTGACCTTGACCGCGCTCTCCCTCGTGACCGTGACTGCAGCTGTCCATGACCAATTCCTGGCAGCTGCTGGGATGCTGCAGCAAATGTGGAAGGCTGGGATACTGCAGCAGAAGTGGAGGGCTGGGATACTTCAGCAGAAGTGGAAGGCTGGGATGCTGCAGCAGAAGTGGAAGGGGCCTCCTCAGTGGAAGAATAGGAGCTTTCCTGTCTGGCTTGGGTGGGTGGGATGGTGTCTTCTTCATTTACACGACTGTAAAACAAATAAATAAAGCAAAATATTAGATCATTTAGTGTTTTTGTATTTGATTTCACATAAGATTACCATGGCTGAGATAGCTACTGTACTGTACCCACCACAGCTATAATATGACCATTCTCTCTCCAGCCAAAAGGTGTGACCAACCCCCCTCTATTCTCTCCACAGGTAAAAGGTGTGACCAACCCCCCACTACAACATCCTTTGTTTGTATCTCTAGGTAAACTCAGACAAACAATGGCTGAGAGACAAAGTGTAATCCACAACTCTGTAACAAACATGAAAAAATTAAATACTACTTTTACAGAACTCATTTTTTACGTATTTAGAACATGTATATTTTATCATATTAGCTTTTTCTTTTTTATACTTTTTACAGTAAATAAACTCAGACAAACAATGGCTGAGAGACAAAGAGTGTAATCTACAACTCTTACTTCTCAATCTCTGAGGATCCATTATTCTCCGTGTTTCTCTGTGTATTCTTCAAAACTCGCGTCTCTCTCTCTCTCCTCAAACACTGTGCCGTGCGTCTCTCTCTCTCCAAAATATCACCCTTGGTTCATGCGTAATGACGCACACCAACGTGGACGACGGATCAGCCTGTCATTGGTCAAAAACCTCACGAAAAGCATTGCGAGATGTCCAAAATGGCAGCTAGCATCGAGCTAGCGGCAAATATGACGGAAAATTGATAAATTATGGACTTCAAGTGATCAAAACTTGGATATACACATATGGATTTATTGCTGAAATAGTCTGAAAGGACGCACAAGTTCCAGGCTGGATAGAAAACCTTCTGTAAAGGCTAGAAAGACACCAAAGACACCGCCGTGACGGCTAGCTTGTTAGCTTTCTGCTGCAAAAAACGGTAAGAAAATCCATCAATTTTTCATCAAATAATATCAATATTTATCGGAGGAGTCGCGTGGCGTCGTCGACGATGCCGTCGGTCTCAGAGGGTTAAGAAATGTATTTTTTTATGCAGGCCAGACACACAGCAGTGAAATGGTTAAGCCCCCTCCCCCTAAAAACACACACACACACAGAGACAGAGACGTAGGCTCAGATTGAGCATGACCACATTCAAACAAACATATCTGACTTTCTGTGGGTCCTAGCTAATGAGTGTCAATTAGAAAGTTGTCCAGCTCGAGGAGTACATTATACATACTGATTTTTGTAACTGTAGATAAAACTAACAACCCCACTTTTGTCAAAAGGTGGTGCTACTGAGCCCTCACCACGCCCGTTTCTGAAACTTTGCACGTCTACTGGCTAATAAATGTGATGTGTCTGAGTTTCATGCAATTTAAATCATGTTAAGTGTCTCAAAAGCATCCTAAAAGAATGGTAAAGTTTGATGCATTGCCACAGCAACTGTTTAAAAGATATCAAGAATCCATTCACAGGTCTACATCTGCCGTATATTTACATTATACAGATGAAGTTTGAAGCAAATCGGGTAAAAATAAGAGAGTGATTTCAAAGCATTTTGAAAGTGACACACTTCCTTCTACCAGTTGGTGGCGCTATAACTTTGACTCACAATAGTCACATCCATGTGATCGTCCTCTTACAGCGAACACACTGCTGAAGTTTCATCAAGATCAGTTTATGTATGCTGAAGTTATAACACACTTCCTGTTTCACGTTTCTCGCCATGATTTCGTTTCCTCGCCACGGCCAAACCGTTCGAGATATCAAAAATCCCCACACAAGCTTTCATCCTCAATGTCTTGACTTCACGCTGACCGAGTTTCGTCGAATTTGGATCAAAGCTCTAGGAGGAGTATTTCACATTCCATTGCGTGTTTTTTACAAACAAACCTCAATAGCCGACTTCCTGTTGGGCTGGGGTAAAAAGTAAGAGGGTGAGGTATAGATGAAACGATGAGATCAACATGTGTACCGAGTTTCATATTATTACATGCAAGCGTGTTTGAGTTATGGACCAAGTGTTCGGACCCCGTTCCAGGGGGCGCTGACGAGCCGCCTCAATACACTCACACACCTTCGCCTTTTCAGGGCTTGGGCCCTAATAATCCTAAGGAAAACAATAGGGCCTTTGCCCTTTCAGGGCTTGGGCCCTAATAAGAAGAAGAAGAATCCTAAGGAAAACAATATGGCCTTCGCCCTTTCAGGGCTTGGGCCCTAATAATAAAGAAGAAGAAGAAGAAATAATCCCAAGGAAAACAATAGGGCCTTCGCCCTTTCAGGGCTTGGGCCCTAATAATAATAATTCTAAGGAAAACAATAGGGCCTTCACCCTTTCAGGGCTTGGGCCCTAATTGACCTATGGCTATGCCACGCCCTCAACCAATCACATGAACCAATCACAGTGCGCAGCTAACCTCATTACACTCACACATTCTCTGCTTCCACTTCCATTGAAATGCATTGGAGTTAGTCAGTTTTCTTTCGTTTTTTCTTGACTGAGCCTGGGTTCTCCCAAGGTTTTTTTTCCTCCATCCAATCTGATGGATTTTTGGTTCCTTGCCACTGTTGCCTTGCTTTTGGCTTGCTTAGTTGGGGATATTTAATATTTAACAATATTATTGATCTGTGTTGTACTACTTTCATGTTATCACTGTGAAGCTGCTTTGATACAATCTGTATTGTGAAAAGCGCTATATAAATAAATGTGACTTGACTTATTTTAAGTTTAAAATGGTCAAACGGTGTGCATGGGGTACATGCAACTCTGACACTAGTTTCCTGAGAGGTTAGGCGACGGTGTGTATTTTTTTACCCTTTCCCAAGCCACATCTCAACCAAGATAAGTGTCTGCTCTGGATAAAGTTATGCGATAGCTAGACCACAACACCAAATAAACGCAGATAAATTAAACAAGGATGTCTACATCTGATCTAAGTTAGTCAACAACGTATTTGAACGTTATCTTTAAAATCTCTAACGTAACGTTAGTCTAACTTTAGACGTACATTAGAAAACATTAACGTTAGCTTCTAGCTGCGTTGTACATCATGTCAATTAGCTTCATTAACATATATCTGTAAATAACCGAGATAACAAATGTTAACAATGTTGTGCTGAATGATTCATGTAAATACTGTAGCACCAAACGGTGATGGCAACGATATGCGGGTTATCATGTTTACACTGTGACCTGTACATTTTTGCCTGGAGCTGAAGCTTTTCATTGACGTTCTCAACAATAAAATTATTAATATAACCCTCCAATGCATAGTTCATGCCCTTTAGGTGACTTCAAGATGATATATAATTTTGCTGTTTCCAAAAATCACCAATTGCCTCCTGTGAAATGTCTCCTACTGTGACAGCTGCCATAGCGCCCGTGCCGTGTTTGTCCGAGTGAGTGGAGGGGGCGTGGCTTAGCCATAGGTCAATTACACTGTTTCCCCTTCCCTTACACCTTAACCTACCCTTAAACCGACCCATACCACCACACCTGAGCCTAACCTTACCTGTATCACACCTCAATAGCAGCAAAAGTGTTTTACAATACAACCTGAACACAATAAGAAAATTGTACTTATTTTTTAATGTAAGTACATAGTACTTCACTTCCTGTCTTTGCGAACCACGTACGTCTGATGCAAAATTTGCGCTAACATACAAATCAGTTTAATCTACTAGGGAAAAAATTTCAGATTCAGTCGGAATAAAATTAAATGTAACAAATCAAATGTTATTATGTCAGGTAAAAGTATCATGCCAATTTCATAATCGGCTCAAAGATAATAAATACAAAACATCAAATGCTCTGTAATAAAGAGAATATACAAATATATACTTTATATTCTCAGAGAGCAGCCCTCTCTTCCAGTTTCTCCAGTCTTACAATCTTAAAATGTTGTCTAATTACTCTTCTAAGAAACATGTGCATTGCAGGAATGTTGTCATGACAAAACCTTGATTCCTACGCTAACTGATTTATTATACATCTGTTAATGTTTTCTGCCACACACTGCTGCCGATAGATATAGAAGCGCGCTCCTGCCGATAGATACACAAGCTATAGATACACAAGCTATCCTGCCGATAGATACGCACACTGCTGCCAATAGATGCACACGCACGCTGCTGTGGGCATGTGAGATATGCTGAGATCTAGACAGGTGGAGCTGGGGGAGGTGGACGGGTTCTGTTGAGCATGCAATCTCATTGGCTGAAAAATCAGCATTTGTCCTGCAATTTAATCACCATTTGTGCCATCTAGTAAACAATGCGATTGCAAACAGTTTGCATTAAAGGTACACCATTTGCATGCATTATCCTACTGCTCATAAAACATTTACTACTGGGCTTACGAGATTATAACCAGTTTAGATGAAAAGAATCTAAACTGGAATAGGTGACCTCAAAATGAGGTTCTGTCATCATTTACTCGCCCTCAAGTTGTTTCAAACCTGTATGTGTTTCTATCTTCTGATGAACACAAAAGAAAATATTTTGAAGAATGTTGGAAACCAGACAGTTGATGGACCCCATTATTTGTTTTCCTACTATGGAAGTTTAGCACTGAACTCACGTGATGTATTTATATTTAGTGCTGTCACATGAACTGATGTGTGTGTGTGTGTGTGTGTGCTGTTCTCCTCCAGGCACAGTCCCTGACTCCTCCTGACTATAACTTGCGCTGGTCCGGTCTGCTAGTGACGGTGGGGGAAGTTCTGGAGAGAAGTGTGCCCAACGTGAGCCGCACAGACTGGCACCAGGCCTTCACCGGGACGCCCCGCCGGCAGATGATCTTCTCTGCTGCCAGGGCTCTGGCTGGCATGTACAAGCTGCGTTTGCCCTCCAGGACAGTGTGAACATCAGATGCCGCTGCGTCACACAGACCGCAGATTCCCAGAACAGCGCAGGAATCACCTTTCCATCTGTAGGTGTCCTGTGTTCTCCGTCATGTCCCATCACACGCCTGAGCTGACTCACATTATCCAGCGAGAGAGAACCTTTTCATCAGCTGCGTTTCTGCATCATGTCTGAATAAACCAGCTACAGGGCAGAGAAACTAGTGTCGCTCTTTTAAATTATTGATTCAATTGAATATTATGCCCTTGATTATACTTGAGTTTGATATGAATAAATGACGGCGTCCCAGTCTGTACGATGGAAATAAAAACACGTGTCATCATGACCAGAATGCATCTGTTGTCCTACAGAGGGTCCGTTTCTTTTGAAATTAAATATTTAATTAAGATTAAATCTCACCAAGGCAAAGATGAGTCTTATCAACCAGATGCATAACACTCATGTTTACATTTGTAATCAAATACTTTGACTTAGAGGTTTTTAAAAAACATTCATAACATTGTGAATATACAATTTTGATGTCACGGTTTTTGGATCTTATTGTATAGTATTTTCTTTTCGTTCTAATCATCATCTTCACAAACATTGTAACAATATTGTGTTTGTCTTCATGTTCGTTTCTTTCACAGCTTGGTCCATGTCGGTGTTTACTGCGGTCTGCTCCTCATATAAATAAACCGGTTACTACAGATGTTACATAAAACAATCTTAAATCTGTGCGCTGTGATATTCTGCAGTTAGCGATGATCTTGCAGCAGGAGGGTTTGCTCAGAGCCACGCAGGAACACACACACATACATCTGGGCATGACCTCTGAGTGACCGCTGATGTGTAGCACATGGACCCAAAGAGCCTTTAAATGTTTATAATATTTCTCTAGAAAAACTGGATGATTTTGTTTTATGCCATTTTACAAACGTGCCTTTGACCTTGCAGACGAGTAAAACATTTTTGTAAAGCCTCATGTTGTTCTGTTGTGTTTTTGGTGCCTATACGTACAAATATCATCAGCCATGTTCTATTCTCTGTGGTCAGAAGTCAAATTTTATACGTAAATGGAATTTTGTTTTCCACTTTATTGTTCCTCACATCGTTCCTGTATTCCAGTTGTTAGATTATTAGTAACACTGACTGGTGAGTGAATGAGATATTTCAAATATATCAGTCATGATGATCCATGCCAGTCGAACTATAACCCAAAGAAATATCAACCGTAGTTGTACCATAAATGACGCAACCAAACAGATCTAAGGTCAGCAATCTAATAGCTATATTGCTAACGCATGTGTGTGTTTCTGAAGGACTTGGCCAATCCAGGGCTGTTTGCAGTGCTTTACTGACCCTCACAGTTAAATACTGTTTTTTTTTTTTTGTTTTTTTTTTTTTTTTTTTAATGAATTTGAGAACATTTTGGGCAATGTTGTAACAATGCATGATCAATTTTACTGTTGGGTGATTTTAATATTCCCATTTGCTGTCCCAGCAAGCGGTTGGATTTCTTAGTGTGTGCGCGACTCTCACGCATACTAATTTCTCTCTCTCTCTCGTCATCATGAAACTCTGGTGCAGATGTGTGTATCAGTCAGTTTAGCAACACTTTAAACACCATGTCAAGCGTTCGAGTACATAATCTGCATGAAATTTCTCTTCTGTAAAGTTATTATTGAACATTTTAGGTCTACTTAAAGTCATTCATATTATTCCTCCGCGCTTTCTTAGGCAAATTGTTACTACTATAGGGCCTGATCTTCTGTTTGAGCAATGGCACGGTCCCGTACAGCCTAAAACATGCTTCAGTTACTCCACTACTGAAGAAACCTGAACGTAATGTTACTGTCATACATTCACAACAGGTCATTTTAGACCAATTTCTAATCTCCTGTGTCCTTAAAAAATTCTGGAAAAGGTGCTTGCAAGTTGCTCAATTAGTCTTTTTTAGTTTTTGAGTTTGTATCAGACAACATACATCATCATCCGCAGCACATCTCTCCTGTGGTGTTCCCCAGGGATCTATCCTTGATCCAACTTTTTTTTTTCCTTGTAAATGCCCTTGGGTTTCAATTTTCATGAATATTGGGTGTTATTTGATTTATTAATCAAATTCCATTGTACCTTCCACACTGTAAACCCTGATAAGTTAAGATAACTCAAAAAATTTGAGGAAACTTATTACCTCGAAACTTTTAAGTTGATAAAATTAATTGTTTTAAGATTAACTCAAAACTTCAGTTACAAAAAGTCAGTTACACACTTAAATCTATAGAGCAGATTCACTCAAAATTACTTAATTTAATAAACTTTTTAATTTTAATTTGTATTAATTAGAAATGAATACCAAATTTGTTTTACATTTTAAAATATATGTAATACTTAATTTTCAAGAAATATGACATCAAAATTGACATTAGCAAATATTATTCCTTAAACATTAGAAAGGAAGACAATTTCAAACTCCATACATGAAAGTACATTTTATTTAGCAAAAGGAATTCAAACCATTAACATGTGTCACTGCCATTACCTTTTGAGAATGTAACAAAAGTGTCACAATATCTAGACATTTTAGAAAGTGTAATAATACATTAAAATATTTCAGAAGTTTTTACACCGTTCATGCCAGCATTATAACAGACCTCTGTGTACATTAGAATGTAACTGTATTAGTCACAACAAATGAAAAGGACTGATAAGGTGTAGAAAACGTCCAGAGATGCAGGAAAAACTCTTTAACAAGTAAACCTTTTTTTTTTAAACAGCGATCTGGGCCATCTTTTAGTAATGCAATCCCAGTAAATAAGAAGTGAACACAAATTGTGTTCTTGAAAATTTCGAAATTTGAGATAAGTATTACAATAGACTGTAATAATATTAGTCACAAGTGAAATCAAATACAATAAACAGTCTCTTGTGCATCCATAAAATCTACAAATAAATATCAGTAAAAAATACAAATAAAAATCTGGGTGCTAGTGGCTTTGAGTCATCCAATCCCAGTAAGCTTTTTTGGATAAAGTTAAAGGAGTAGTTCAATTAAAAAAAAAAAAAAAAACGTTTTCTGATAATTTACTTACCCACATGTCATCCAAGATGCCCATGTCTTTCTTTCTTCAGTCGAAAAGAAATTAAGGTTTTTGATGAAAACATTCCAGGATTTTCTCCATATAATGGACTTCAATGGGGTCCAAACAGTTCAAGGTCCAAATGAGAGTTTCAGTGCAGCTTCAAAGGGCTTTAAACGACACCAGACGATGAATAAGGGTCTTATCCAGTGAAACGATTGCTCATTTAAAAATAAATAAATAAAGAACTTTAAGTTTTATAAGCACAAATGCTCGCATTGCTCTGCTCTGTGATGCATGTTCATGTGACATCAGGTCACTAACGAGCATCACAGAAAAGAGCAAGGCAACCATTTGTACTACTTAAAACTTTATTTTATTGTTTTTAAATGACCGATCGTTTCACTGCACAAGACCCCTACTCATCGTCTGGTGTCGTTTAAAGCCCTTTAAAGCTGCACTGAAACTCTCATTTGGACCTTGAACCGTTTGGACCCCATTGAAGTGCATTATATGGAGAAAAATCCTGGAATGTTTTCATGTAAAACCTTAATTTCTTTTCGACTGAAGAAAGAAAGACGTGGACATCTTGGATGACATGGGAGTGAGTAAATTATCAGCAAAAGTTTTTTTTTTTTTTAAGTGAACTACTCCTTTAAATGTGTGTGTCAGCTCTTTGGGGTATTTGAGATGTAATGCATATATCAAACATCAAAAGAAAAGCATCAGCCACCCTGGAAATGTCCCTTAGAACAATGTCACCTTCCAGCACAATAGCAATCCCAGCTGGGTCAAACTGAACAGTGGAAGTCTACACACCATACAAACAATGTTTAAATTATATACACAGACATCCTACGACGACAACAACTTTAGACGCATAATTTGTTGTTGAATTGGCTGACAGACTGAAATGACTATTTGCTCAAAAATCATAAAATGCACTTACTAGAGGTGATGTTGGATCGCAAACAGTAGATGACGATCCACACTTGAGGATTAATTTTTAAGCCACAACAACAGGATTAACCCACGAGTCCACGACAGAACACTTATGATTCCAAGACACATTACCGGCTGTCGTTGAAACAATGGAGGATGGTGTGTACAGATCACAGAGGGCGGGGACTAGGCCATAACCACACTGTCAATCAAACCCCTTTCTCACTTTCTACGTCACAAAGAGCTGAATCTCAGAACAGCTCGTTCTGAGACAGTGCATATGATTTATTGAGATTGAAAAAAACCACTGGGTGAATTTTTATCATTCTAGGGTGGTTTTGCTCACACACTGCCAACACACATTTATGTTCAAACACCATGTAAAAGTGAATTTTCCATAATAGGTGCCCTTTAAACTGTGTCAGAGTCAGAGCCTCGGACCGTATCGTGAAGGCTATTCCAGAATTTTGGAGCTAAATGTGAGAACGCCCTCCCTCCTTTAGTGGACTTAGATATCCTAGGAATGACCAGAAGCCTTGAATTTAGTGATCTTAAGGAACGCGGAGGATTGTCGGGCGAAAGAAGGTCCGTTAAGTACATAGGAGCTAAACCATTTAGGGCTTTATAGGTCAGTAGCAGTATTTTGTAATAGATACGGAACTTAATAGGTAACCAGTGTAGAGATGATAAAATCGGTGTTATATGATCATATTTTCTTGACCTAGTAAGAACTCTAGCAGCTGCATTTTGCACTAACTGTAGCTTGTTTATTGAGGATGCAGGGCAACCGGCTAATAAAGCATTACAGTAATCTAGTCTCGAGGTCATGAATGCGTGAACTAATTTTTCTGCATCAGAAATTGATAGCATGTTACGCAGCTTAGCAATGTTTCTAAGGGGGCTGTTCTTGTAACATATGAAATATGATTTTCGAAAGACAAGTTGCGGTCTAGTATAATACCCAGCTATTTTACTGTAGTGGATAAAGTAACAGGACATCCGTCTATATTAAAGTTGTATTGTAAGAGGCTTTGTGAGTAGTTTTTTGGACCAATAAGTAATACCTCCGTTTTATCTGAATTTAATAGCAGGAAATTACGCGTCATCCAGCATTTTATATCTTTGAGACACTCTGTCAATTTAGATGAGTTAGTGTTTTCATCTGGTCGTGATGAAATATATAATTGAGTGTCGTCAGCGTAACAGTGAAAATGAATTCCATGTTTTCTTATGATATTACCAAGTGGCAGCATATATATTAAGAATAGCAGAGGGCCTAAAACCGATCGTTGCGGTACTCCATAGTCTACTGACGTTATCTTCGATTTTTCCCCGTTTAAACAGACAAAATGATAACGGTCCGATAAATACGATCTAAACCAGCTTCAATGCCTGTCCCTGAACACCAGTGTAGTTTTGTAGTCGATCCAAGAGTATTTTATGATCTATAGTGTCGAACGCAGCACTAAGATCAAGTAGAACTAGTATTGAGATACAGCCTTGGTCAGAAGCTAAAATTAAATCATTTGTAATTTTAACTGGCGCAGTTTCTGTACTATGATGCAGTCTGAATCCTGACTGGAATTTTTCATAGATGTCATTTTCTTGCAAAAAAGAGCACAATTGAGCGGACACCACTTTTTCTAGTATTTTGGACATAAATGGAAGATTTGAAATGGGTCTGTAATTTGCTGAGTTATTTGGATCTAATTGCGGTTTCTTAATGAGCGGTTTTATTACAGCCAGCTTGTATATTTTTGGGACATGACCTAAAGATAAAGACGAGTTAATAATATTGAGGAGAGGCTCTTCCACTACAGGTAATAGTTCTTTCAGTAGTTTAGTGGGTATTGGATCTAATAAACATGTTGTTGGTTTAGGTGCAATGAGTTTATTTAGCTCTTCCTGTCCTATCGTTGTAAAGCGGTTTAGTTGTTCTAGAGGGGCCATAATTGAAGCTGAATCATAAGACACCATAGAAGATTGTACAATTATAATTGCGTTTCGGATGCTTTCTATTTTCTCATTGAAGTAATTCATAAAATCATTACTACTAAACTGTAACGGTATATTTTGCTCTGGTGATGTCTGTTTATTTGTTAGTCTAGCCACGGTGTTAAATAAAAACCTTGGATTATTTTGGTTATTTTCTATTAGTTTGCGGAGATGCACAGCCCTGGCTGTTTTTAGTGTCCTTTTATAACGTGACATATTGTCTTTCCACGCGATTCTAAAGACCTCTAAATTAGTTTGTTTCCATTTACGCTCTAACTTACGAGTTTCTCTCTTGATAGCATGCGTAGCACTGTTGTACCAGGGTGCTTTAGTTCCCTTTCGTAGTCACTTCGAGTTACGTCAGAAGTGACGGAGATTGGGGGTTTCGCATAGAAAGCCAATCCTCTTCGAGTATTTAAAAACGAGCCAATGGCATGCAATGCCTTGGGGCTGCGGAAATTTGCATAGCGTACTCCGCCCTACTCCGTGAGTATAAAAGGAGGAAGTGAACGCAACCGCAGTATGTTTTCGCTTCGGAGCCAAGAGAACTCTTCACTCCTGAAAGCCATTCTCACTGTTCAAGACTCTTCGAGACGAGCGTCCTCTTTAGTGTTGGTGTGACGGCGGTACCCAGCGAGACTCTGCATTGCCTGCGATCTGAGCAGTGGTCTGCCAGACTTTGCGCTTCTCCCTGGTCGCCTCAGCGCTGAAAGAGTGAATTTCCTCCTCTCTTTAAGTGAAAGAGCTGCACGCGGCACGTCTTTTTAAAGACGACTCGCCCGTGTTCTTCTGGGTGCGTTCGTCTCATGTCATTCTCTGATGGTCGCGATCGCTGCTCTGTGTGTGCCTGGGCTTCAGCATGCAGAGCAGCGTTCGCGGATGTTTCATGTTCCTTCTGAATGGGAACATGGGCATCTCTACACTGTGATCGAGACTCAATGATCTGATAGTGAGAGTCCCCGTGTCCGTTACTCGTTCTGCTTCTTAAAATAGAAGCTGTTCGACTCGCGGATAGGGTGATATGACGGTGAATGTGTGACAAAAAACCCCGACGTTAGTTCCTCGGGTCACACCCACCGCTCAGTGTTAGAGCCAGTGAGCGCTGTATCGCTTCAGACGTCTGCCTCTCTGAGGTACCGTCTGTTTCGCTCGGCGCTCCAGAGAATGGTGCGATGACGATCGCAGCATCACAAGGCGGGCTTGACTCCTCGGGAAGTGAGGATGCGGCCGCGTTGCCTCCCTCGGGAGCGTCGGCGTCGCCGTGTCTGATCCCGCGATGATGGCCGTGCTATCTCGGGCCTCCGTGAGCATCGGGTGGGGGTGGAACTCCGCCCTATCCCGATCTCTCGCGGCTGGATAATTGGTTTTTGGGTAACGCTGCCACCTTACGGCCACGGCCAACCCCAATTTCCTTTTTTTCCCCGAGTTGCATGCGGAACTGACACGCACAAAAAAAAAAAAAATAAATAAATAAATAAATATAATATAAAAAAAAAAAAAAAGCGTGCTTCAGTTCCCCGCCCTTCCTCCCCTCGGCGATGCGGCTGTCTGTGGGTACGCTGGGGCTCCCCCGGTCAACCGGCGGTTGCTCTCAGATGCCCCTCCAAAGCCTATGGGTTCTCGTCGTCTATGGCGGCGCGATTCTGTAGAGCGGCGGGACAGGCAGCCTCCGCCCTGCATATGATGAGCACCTACAAAGCTAGCTGCTCAGGAATGTGCACGAGGAGGGGACGGACCAAGCGAGCTGCGAGCCTGCCGCCTACCTTGCCCTTAAACGGGTCACGGAGGCGGTCGCTCGCTCCCTTGGTCAGGTGATGCCCATCGCTGTGGTCCAGGAGCATCATAATGTTCGGCGGTGCGGTCCAGGACTTTGCCCAGCACTTCTCGACCGCCTAGGAGCAGACGAAGGCGGTTTCTCTGCCCCGACGGCCAGCTGCTGCCTCCAACCAGCCGTCGGCTCGGACGCCTCCGCCAGCTCGCCGCCGAGGACGCCCCCCTGCGGCTCCCTTCCCTCCCACGCGGCCCCAGCAGCAGCCTTCAGCCGGTTCGCGTCGCGGAGGAGGCCACAGGTAAGCGCCCCCCCCCCCCCCCCCCAGGCCGTGTGCCCCGCTAAACGCCAGGCGAAGCGATGTTCCTGAGGCGGGCCGCTCAGTGATAGTGTCATGGTTTTTCTCAGGAGGCGGTGGCAGGGCCCCTCCTTCCCCGGTGGAGGGCCGGTGGAGAATCTTTTGTTCTAGCTAGCTCCCTGAGCTGGTTGAGGAAAAGCTGACACTGTCATTGAGCACACAGACTGGAATGAGCGCGCACGACGTTCAGTGCGTCGCCCCGTTCATTCCTCTCTGTCTCGGAGGGCGCGGAAGGGTGCGTGTGTCGTCCCCGGGCTACGCCAATCCCTTCCCCCTCTGTCGCCAGACCCCCGGCAAAACAGACCCCCGTGGAACGCTCTGCCTTCCCTGGTCTCTTCTGTCGGGGAGCGGGTTTCGACGGTGCATCCGGACGGGGTAACTCCTGCACGCATGCCGGTCGACCCGCCTCGCTGCCCCTCCGGGGGGACGTCTGTGGTTCGCATGACCCCGTTGGCTCACTTCCTGGAAGCCTAGCTAGCGCTTCCCGGGTATCCCACTGGGTCATCAGAACGATCAGATTCGGCTACGCGATTCAGTTCGCACGGTCTCTTCCCCGCTTCAGGGGAGTTCGCTCCACGATGGTTGGTGGCAATGCCCCAGTCTTGAGAGCGGAGATTGCGACCCTGCTGGCGAAGGGTGCAATCGAGACGGTCCCTCCAGCCGAGGTGAGGTCCGGGCTTACAGCCCCTACTTCATTGTCCCCAAAAAAGACCGGTGGGTTACGACCGATCCTGGACCTGCGCATTTTGAACCGTTCTCTCCATCGACTACCGTTCAAAATGCTCACGGCCAAACGCATTTTCGAATGTGTTCGGTATCAGGATTGGTTTGCAGCGATCGACCTGAAGGACGCGTACTTCCATGTCTCCATTCTCCCTCGACACAGACCGTTTCTTCGGTTTGCCTTCGAGGGCCAGGCATACCAGTACGCCGTTCTCCCATTCGGGTTAGCTCTGTCCCCTCGCGTCTTCACGAAGATCGTCGAGGCAGCCCTTGTTCCCCTTCGCGAACACGGGGTTCGCATCCTGAACTATCTCGACGACTGGCTGATACTAGCACACTCTCGAGCTCAGGTTTGCGAACACAGAGACCTGGTGCTACGGCACCTAGCCCGTCTGGGCCTTCGGGTCAACCGGGAAAAGAGCAAACTTTGCCCCGTGCAGAGGATCTCTTTTCTCGGCATGGAGATAGACTCGGTCGCCATGTCCGCGCAGCTCACGACGAGCGCGCGCACTCACTGCTGGCTTGTCTTCGACAGTTCGAGGGCAAGAGTGCGGTTCCACTGAAACTTTCAGAGGCTCCTGGGGCATATGGCATCCGCGGTACGCCGCTCGGTTTGTTCATATGAGACCGCTTCAGCTGTGGCTTCGCGATCGAGTCCCGAGGTGGGCATGGCATCGCGGCTCGCTCCGAGTTCCAGTGACTCCGACGTGCCGCCGAACCTTCTTCCCGTGGTCGAACCTCAGCTTTTTACGGACAGGGTTCCCTATTCAGCGAGTTTCCAGGCATCTCGTTGTCACCACGGATGCGTCTACCACGGGTTGGGGTGCCATGTGCAATGGGCATGCAGCCGCCGGTTCCTGGACAGGAGCCCAGCACCTCATGCACATCAATTGCCTCGAGCTGTTGGCAGTACGGCTCGCCCGGCACCGCTTCCGAGCGTGCTCAAGGGCCAGCATGTGCTTGTCCGCTCAGACAACACTACGGCAGTAGCGTACATCAACCTCCAGGGGGGGGTCTACGCTCGCGCCGGTTGTCGCAGCTCGCCCGCCACCTCTTGATATGGAGTCAGAAGCACCTGAGGTCCCTTCGTGCAGTTACATTCCTGGAGACCGGAACCGGGCAGCCGTCGAGCTGTCCCGGGCCCGTCCCATCTCCGGCGAATGGCGACTCCATCCCCAGTCGGTCCAGCTGATTTGGGACCAGTTCGGGGAGGCACAGATAGACCTGTTCGCCTCTCGGGACTCGCCCCACTGCGCCCAGTTTATTCTCTGACCCGCGGCTCTCTCGGCTCGGATGCGCTGGCGCACAGCTGGCCACGGGGCCCACGCAAGTGTGCGTTCCCCCAGTGAGCCTCCTTGCACGGGTGTTGTGCAAGATCAAGGAGGACGAGGAGCAGGTCTTGCTGGTAGCCCCCTACTGGCCCACCAAGACGTGGTTCTCCGAACTCATGCTCCTCGCGACAGCACCTCCTTGGCCTATTCCTCTGAGACCGGACCTACTCTCTCAGAGACGGGGCACTCTGTGGCACCCTCGTCCTGATCTTGGAGGCTGCACGTGTGGCTCCAGGACGGGACGAGGCAGGTTTGAGTTCGACTGCCACCTGCGGTGACGGCAACCATCACTTCCGCAAGAGCGTCGTCCACGAGACACCTTTATGCGTTGAAGTGGAACCTCTTCGTCAATTGGTGTTCTTCTCGCTGAGAAGACCCCCGGAGATGTTCGATCGGAGTCGTGCTTCCTTCCTGCAAGAGGGGTTGGAGCGTAGGCTGTCGCCCTCCACCCTTTGGATTTATGTCGCGGCCATTGCCGCGTCTCATGATGCAGTGAAAGGTAAGTCTATGGGAAGCATGACCTGGTCATCAGGTTCCTGAGGGGAGCGAGGGGGCTAAATCCGCCTCCCTCCCCTCCTGCCCTCTGGGGACCTCTCAGTAGACCTGGGTGCTCTGCAGAGGCCTCCCCTGGAGCCTTTGCAGTCGGTAGAGTTTTTGCCCTGTCCTATGTGACAGCACTCCTGATTGCATTGGTCTCCATCAGGAGAGTAAGGGACCTGCACGCACTCTCTGTTGACGAAGTGTGCCTGGAGTTCGGGCCGGCTTACTCTCACGTATTCCTGAGACCCCGGCCTGGATATATGCCCAAGGTTCCTACCACTCCCCTCCGGGACCTGGTGGTGAACCTGCAAGCGCTGCCCCTGGAGGAGGCAGACCCAGCCTTGGCACTGCTCTGTCCGGTACGTGCTCTCCGCACCTATGTCGACAGAACGCAGTGTTTCAGAACCTCAGACCAGCTCTTTGTCTGTCATGGGGGGAGCCAGAAGGGAAGGGCTCTCTCAAAGCAACGGCTGTCCCACTGGATAGTGGATGCCATTGCTTTGTCTTACCAGCAGCAAGGCCTTCCGTGCCCCCTTGGTGTGACGGCCCATTCTACTCGGAGTGTAGCCTCCTCTTGGGCTTAGCGCACGGCGCCTCGCTAACAGACATCTGCAGAGCTGCAGGCTGGGCGACACCCAACACCTTCGCCAGATTCTAATCTGCGAATTGAGCCGGTATCCTCTCACGTACTCGTTTCGGCCAGTTCTGGATCCGCTCAGGTGTCTTCGCTTGCTCGCCACTCCACTCCCCGGACTGGATAAGTGCGATATTTCCTCAGTTCTTCCATTGAAGTCTTGAGTCCTCCAGCACCGACGATGCGGGCACCACTGCTGTTGCTCTGGATGCTGGCTAGGTGCCTCCATGTGCACGGTTCCCCATGGTAACCGTCTCATGTGTATTATCCACTGTAAGCCTCTCTGAGCATGTGTCTTCCCTTGGCAAGCCATCTGCCACCCCTGGAGTTGAAATTAGTAGCCACCTGCGGTTGGTACTCCAGTGTTCCATATGTGTTCCTATGTGGCCATATGTGTATTCGTAAGTCCTCCCTTCGGTAGGCAGCTGGTAGCATGTCCCTTCCGGGATATGTTTCCCAGTGTACATTGGTAATCCTGTGTCAAAGTCGGATCCCCAAAAAAAAAAAAAAAAAAGAGAGGTAAGGCTCGGGGGTCCAGACTTTCGCAGGGCACTGGAAGACAGCTTGAAGATGGCGTGATGGCACAGACCCCCAATCTCCGTCACTTCTGACGTAACTCGAAGTGACTACGAAAGGGAACGTCTCGGTTACGTATGTAACCCTCGTTCCCTGAGTAGGGAACGGAGACGTTACGTCTCCCTGCCACTTCTGCTGTATCGCTGGGTAGACGCCGAGTTCAGTCTTGGCTCCTCAGCGAAGACATACTGCGGTTGCGTTCACTTCCTCCTTTTATACTCACGGAGTAGGGCGGAGTACGCTATGCAAATTTCCGCAGCCCCAAGGCATTGCATGCCATTGGCTCGTGTTTAAATACTCGAAGAGGATTGGCTTTCTATGCGAAACCCCCAATCTCCGTCACTTCTGACGTAACGTCTCCGTTCCCTACTCAGGGAACGAAGGTTACATACGTAACCGAGACGTTTTTTTTTATTATTTTATTTATGCATACATTTAAGTGAACCTAGTAACTTATATTTTTTTGTTATATGTTAAGTAAACGTTGAAAAGTTAGGAATACTTAATTTTTTATGTTTGATCCAATTACTTTTATAAGTATTGGTTGTTCGGCT
Organism: Pimephales promelas; assembly: GCF_988280905.1. Lineage (NCBI taxonomy): Eukaryota > Metazoa > Chordata > Actinopteri > Cypriniformes > Leuciscidae > Pimephales > Pimephales promelas. The sequence continues at coordinate 19,175,707 of NC_142791.1, forward strand.
GCTTCAAGATCATACATGCTTTCGAATCAGTACTGTGATGTCATACACCAATCGTCTGTACTCTGTACAGTGCTGCTTCAAGATCATACTGTATGCTTTCGAATCAGTACTGTGATGTCATACACCAATCGTCTGTACTCTGGACAGTGCTGCTTCAAGATCATACTGTATGCTTTCGAATCAGTACTGTGATGTCATACACCAATCGTATGTACTCTGTACAGTGCTGCTTCAAGATCATACTGTATGCTTTCGAATCAGGACTGTGATGTCATAAACCAATCGTCTGTAAGGGAGACCGGGGGCAATTGTAAGATATTTTACATTTTCCTTAATAACTCACAAACTACTTGAGATAGACTAGTCATCTTTTGATACAAGAAACATATATATGTGCACTAATTAATAATACAATTTATATATTTTCACTTATAAGTACAAGACTAAAATATTTAATTAAATGCAGTGTGGGGGCAATTGTAACACTGAGAAATAACTCCTATTAACCCACTTTATCTCAAATAAAAGCATACGTCAAAGTAATCACGTTACTGCTGTTAATTTTAAGAGTTTATATAATATTCCCACTTTGTCAAGCACATATAAAACAGACATTATTTTATATAAAAAATGTTAATTGATGATTTGTTAATACTGGAACAAACATTTATTTTAATACACCCTTTTAAAATGAAGTTTTACAATAGAATTTAGTGAAATATGTTTTTTTTAACAGAAAAGTATGTCAACACACACAAACAAGCTTATTACAATGGACCTTGTGGCTCGGGGGCAACTGTAACACAGTGTTACAGTGTTGTTCATGTTCGTTTTTAATCAATAACCTAGGGATAAAATGTATACAAGTTTAAATTGACAGACATCTAAACTTTAGACAGCAGAAGAAAAATACTGTACATCCAAAAAATAACTTTCACACCTCAAAATCAGTTTGTCGTTAATAACTTCTGCTAAAGTTGAAAATGTCACGCTTCTTTTCCACAGATAGAGAGAGAATCCTATTGGGCATGTACAGATTAAGTGTCATCACTCTAGCTTGTTTCTGATTGGAGGAATTGAGTGTGGTACAATTGCCCCCTGTTACAATTGCCCCTGGTCTCCCCAGTGCTTCGTCAAAGTGATCAAAGTATAGTGTATGCTTTCGAATCAGTACTGTGATGTCATACACCAATCGTCTGTACACTGCAGTATAGTGCTTCGTCAAGGTGATCAAAGTATACGCTTTCGAATCAGTACTGTGATGTCATACACCCAGGGATGTAGTGGAGGCTAAATGCACAAAAGCCGTTTACGCACCTCCCAATATTCGGGAATTGCGTTTACCCACCTCCAAAGTGTGTTTATCCACCTTTCAATTGCGTTTATCCACCTCTAAATATCCTAGTTCCTAAGACATTTTAAATTAAGCTTATGTCGTTAATTTAGTTTCTTTAATTTAGTTAATTTAGTATAGGTTGTTAAACCTAAGACGAACTTTTTCACTCATTAAGACGGTCGCCTGCCACCACCTACTGGCGGTTTAGTGTTAAATGTTTAAAAGTAGCATCATTCTTTCTTATATGTAAATTAAAATCAATTTCATAACATTATGTCATGCAATTGTAATTTTTCAGTGTAAATGATTTAATTTGATCAACCCCTAGGGTAACAGCCCTATGGTGTCTTATTATTAGAAATAATTGAATTTATTGATCAAATTTAGGAATTTAAAATGAAATATGAAGCATATACATTTAATAATATTGGGGGAGGGGGTGCCCTTTAAAGGTGCAGAAATTACAATATGGTGATTTAAATATCAAAGCTGATATATCAGTGATGAGAATATTTTTTAAGAATAAGTCAAATTTAAAAAAAAATCCGAACAAGCAACTTTTTTACTCGGACAAGTGAAAGGCAGATTTACTTAGCGTATGAAAAGGCTTAATGTCGAGCCCTCCCTATATAGCAATGTCATCAGGAGACACACATACACCGGTAGGCAGTGGCCCACCTTACCTGGTGACCACGTCTTGGTCCACCAGAATTTATAGTTTACCCACCTCTTTTTTTACAACTACACCTCTGCATACACCAATCGTCTGTACTCTGTACAGTGCTGTCGATCACTGTCTGCTGTATGCTTTCGAATCAGTACTGTGATGTCATACACCAATCGTCTGTACTCTGTATAGTGCTGCTTCTATTTGATCACTGTATATGCTTTCGAATCAGTACTGTGATGTCATACATACACCCAGGGATGTAGTGGAGGCTAAATGCACGTAAATGCCGTTCCCTATCGTAGTCACTTCGAGTTACGTCAGAAGTGACGGAGATTGGGGGTTTCGCATAGAAAGCCAATCCTCTTCGAGTATTAAAACACGAGCCAATGGCATGCAATGCCTTGGGGCTGCGGAAATTTGCATAGCGTACTCCGCCCTACTCCGTGAGTATAAAAGGAGGAAGTGAACGCAACCGCAGTATGTTTTCGCTTCGGAGCCAAGAGAACCTCTTCACTCCTGAAAGCACTGTTCAAGACTCTTCGAGACGAGCGTCCTCTTCAGTGTTGGTGTGACGGCGGTACCCAGCGAGATTCTGCATCGCCTGCGATCTGAGCAGTGGTCTGCCAGACTTTGCGCTTCTCCCTGGTCGCTTCAGCGCTGAAAGAGTGAATTTCCTCCTCTCATTGAAAGAGCTGCACGCGCACGTCTTTTTAAAGACGGTTCGCCCGTGCTCTTCTGGGTGTGATTGATTTCTGTCGTCATCTGATGGTCACGATCGCTGCTTTGTATGCCTGGGCATTTCAGCATGCAGCAGCAGCGTTCGTGGATGACTCATTTTCCTTCTGTGGGAACATGACCATCTCTACACTGAGGTCGAGACTCAATGATCTCACTTGAGTGAGAGTCCCGGTCCCCCCCGCTCGATCGGTTTCCTCCATAGGGGGCCCGTCGACCCGGGGACCTGGTGATTTACGGTGATGGTGTGGGATAAGCCCCGACGATTCCTCGGGCCACACCTCCCGCCTCAGTGCGAGAGCCAGCGAGCGTTAGTTCGATTCAGTCGGTTGCTTCTTCGGTGGCACCGGCTGCTTCGGGCAGCGCTCCAGATGATGATGCGATGTCGATCACAGCATCACTAGGCGGGCTTGACTCCTCGGGAAGTGAGGATGCGGCCGCGTTGCCTCCCTCGGGAGCGTCAGCGCCGCCGTGTCTGATCCCGCGATGATGGCCGTGCTATCTCGGGCGTCCGTGAGCATCGGGTGGGGGTGGAACTCCGCCCCTCCCCGATCTCTCGCGGCTGAATAATTGGTTTTTGGGTAACGCTGCCGCCTTACGGCCACGGCCAACCCCAATTTCCTTTTTTCCCCGAGTTGCATGCGGAACTGACACGCACTAAAAAATAAATAAATAAAAAAAAAAAAAAAAAGCGTGCTTAGTTCCCCGCCCTTCCTCCCCTCGGCGATGCGGCTGTCTGTGGGTACGCTGGGGCTCCCCCGGTCAACCGGCGGTTGCTCTCAGATGCCCCTCCAAAGCCTATGGGTTCTCGTCGTCTATGGCGGCGCGATTCTGTAGAGCGGCGGGACAGGCAGCCTCCGCCCTGCATATGATGAGCACCTACAAAGCTAGCTGCTCAGGAATGTGCACGAGGAGGTGACGGACCAAGCGAGCTGCGAGCCTGTCGCCTACCTTGTCCTTAAACGGGTCACGGAGGCGGTCGCTCGCTCCCTTGGTCAGGTGATGCCCACCGCTGTGGTCCAGGAGCATCATAATGTTCGGCGGTGCGGTCCAGGACTTTGCCCAGCACTTCTCGACCGCCTAGGAGCAGACGAAGGCGGTTTCTCTGCCCCGACGGCCAGCTGCTGCCTCCAACCAGCCGTCGGCTCGGACGCCTCCGCCAGCTCGCCGCCGAGGACGCCCCCCTGCGGCTCCCTTCCCTCCCACGCGGCCCCAGCAGCAGCCTTCAGCCGGTTCGCGTCGCGGAGGAGGCCACAGGTAAGCGTCCCAAGAAAAGAGCCCCCCCTCAGGCCGCGTGCCCCGCTAGATGCCAGGCGAAGCGATGTTCCTGAGGCGGGCCGCTCAGTGATAGTGTCATGGTTTTTCTCAGGAGGCGGTGGCAGGGCCCCTCCTTCCCCGGTGGAGGGCCGGTGGAGAATCTTTTGTTCTAGCTAGCTCCCTGAGCTGGTTGAGGAAAAGCTGACACTGTCATTGAGCACACAGACTGGAATGAGCGCGCACGACGTCCAGTGCGTCGCCCCGTTCATTCCTCTCTGTCTCGGAGGGCGCGGAAGGGTGCGTGTGTCGTCCCCGGGCTACGCCAATCCCTTCCCCCTCTGTCGCCAGACCCCCGGCAGAACAGACCCCCGTGGAACGCTCTGCCTTCCCTGGTCTCTTCTGTCGGGGAGCGGGTTTCGACGGTGCATCCGGACGGGGTAACTCCTGCACGCATGCCGGTCGACCCGCCTCGCTGCCCCTCCGGGGGGACGTCTGTGGTTCGCATGACCCCGTTGGCTCACTTCCTGGAAGCCTGGCTAGCGCTTCCCGGGGTTCCCGCTGGGTCATCAGAACGATCGGATTCGGCTACGCGATTCAGTTCGCACGGTCTCTTCCCCGCTTCAGGGGAGTTCGCTCCACGATGGTTGGTGGCAATGCCCCAGTCTTGAGAGCGGAGATTGCGACCCTGCTGGCGAAGGGTGCAATCGAGACGGTCCCTCCAGCCGAGGTGAGGTCCGGGCTTTACAGCCCCTACTTCATTGTCCCCAAGAAAGACCGGTGGGTTACGACCGATCCTGGACCTGCGCATTTTGAACCGTTCTCTCCATCTACTACCGTTCAAAATGCTCACGGCCAAACGCATTTTCGAATGTGTTCGGTATCAGGATTGGTTTGCAGCGATCGACCTGAAGGACGCGTACTTCCATGTCTCCATTCTCCCTCGACACAGACCGTTTCTTCGGTTTGCCTTCGAGGGCCAGGCATACCAGTACGCCGTTCTCCCATTCGGGTTAGCTCTGTCCCCTCGCGTCTTCACGAAGATCGTCGAGGCAGCCCTTGTTCCCCTTCGCGAACACGGGGTTCGCATCCTGAACTATCTCGACGACTGGCTGTTACTAGCACACTCTCGAGCTCAGGTTTGCGAACACAGAGACCTGGTGCTACGGCACCTAGCCCGTCTGGGCCTTCGGGTCAACCGGGAAAAGAGCAAACTTTGCCCCGTGCAGAGGATCTCTTTTCTCGGCATGGAGATAGACTCGGTCGCCATGTCCGCGCAGCTCACGAACGAGCGCGCGCACTCACTGCTGGCTTGTCTTCGACAGTTCGAGGGCAAGAGTGCGGTTCCACTGAAACTTTTCAGAGGCTCCTGGGGCATATGGCATCCGCGGCCGCGGCAACGCCGCTCGGTTTGCTTCATATGAGACCGCTTCAGCTGTGGCTTCGCGATCGAGTCCCGAGGTGGGCATGGCATCGCGGCTCGCTCCGAGTTCCAGTGACTCCGACGTGCCGCCGATCCTTCTTCCCGTGGTCGAACCTCAGCTTTTTACGGACAGGGTCCCTATTCAGCGAGTTTCCAGGCATCTCGTTGTCTCCACGGATGCGTCTACCACGGGTTGGGGTGCCATGTGCAATGGGCATGCAGCCGCCGGTTCCTGGACAGGAGCCCAGCGCCTCATGCACATCAATTGCCTCGAGCTGTTGGCAGTACGGCTCGCCCGGCACCGCTTCCGAGCGTGCTCTAGGGCCAGCATGTGCTTGTCCGCTCAGACAACACTACGGCAGTAGCGTACATCAACCACCAGGGGGGGTCTACGCTCGCGCCGGTTGTCGCAGCTCGCCCGCCACCTCTTGATATGGAGTCAGAAGCACCTGAGGTCCCTTCGTGCAGTTACATTCCTGGAGACCGGAATCGGGCAGCCGCGAGCTGTCCCGGGCCCGTCCCATCTCCGGCGAATGGCGACTCCATCCCCAGTCGGTCCAGCTGATTTGGGACCAGTTCGGGGAGGCACAGTTAGACCTGTTCGCCTCTCGGGACTCGTCCCACTGCGCCCAGTTATTCTCTGACCCGCGGCTCTCTCGGCTCGGATGCGCTGGCGCACAGCTGGCCACGGGGCCCACGCAAGTGTGCGTTCCCCCAGTGAGCCTCCTTGCACGGGTGTTGTGCAAGATCAAGGAGGACGAGGAGCAGGTCTTGCTGGTAGCCCCCTACTGGCCCACCAAGACGTGGTTCTCCGAACTCTTGCTCCTCGCGACAGCACCTCCTTGGCCTATTCCTCTGAGACCGGACCTACTCTCTCAGAGACGGGGCACTCTGTGGCACCCTCGTCCCGATCTTGGAGGCTGCACGTGTGGCTCCAGGACGGGACGAGGCAGGTTTGAGTTCGCTGCCACCTGCGGTGGCGGCAACCATCACTTCCGCAAGAGCGTCGTCCACGTGACACCTTTATGCGTTGAAGTGAAACCTCTTCGTCAATTGGTGTTCTTCTCGCTGAGAAGACCCCCGGAGATGTTCGATCGGAGTCATGCTTCCTTCCTGCAAGAGGGGTTGTAGCGCAGGCTGTCGCCCTCCACCCTTTGGATTATGTCGCGGCCATTGCCGCGTCTCATGATGCAGTGAAAGGTAAGTCTATGGGAAGCATGACCTGGTCATCAGGTTCCTGAGGGGAGTGAGGGGGCTAAATCCGCCTCCCTCCCCTCCTGCCCTCTGGGGACCTCTCAGTAGACCTGGGTGCTCTGCAGAGGCCTCCCCTGGAGCCTTTGCAGTCGGTAGAGTTTTTGCCCTGTCCTATGTGACAGCACTCCTGATTGCATTGGTATCCATCAGGAGAGTAAGGGACCTGCACGCACTCTCTGTTGACGAAGTGTGCCTGGAGTTCGGGCCGGCTTACTCTCACGTATTCCTGAGACCCCGGCCTGGATATATGCCCAAGGTTCCTACCACTCCCCTCCGGGACCTGGTGGTGAACCTGCAAGCGCTGCCCCTGGAGGAGGCAGACCCAGCCTTGGCACTGCTCTGTCCGGTACGTGCTCTCCGCACCTATGTCGACAGAACGCAGTGTTTCAGGACCTCAGACCAGCTCTTTGTCTGTCATGGGGGGAGCCAGAAGGGAAGGGCTCTCTCAAAGCAACGGCTGTCCCACTGGATAGTGGATGCCATTGCTTTGTCTTACCAGCAGCAAGGCCTTCCGTGCCCCCTTGGTGTGACGGCCCATTCCACTCGGAGTGTAGCCTCCTCTTGGGCTTTAGCGCACGGCGCCTCGCTAACAGACATCTGCAGAGCTGCAGGCTGGGCGACACCCAACACCTTCGCCAGATTCTATAATCTGCGAATTGAGCCGGTATCCTCTCACGTACTCGTTTCGGCCAGTTCTGGATCCGCTCAGGTGTCTTCGCTTGCTCGCCACTCCACTCCCCGGACTGGATAAGTGCGATATTTCCTCAGTTCTTCCATTGAAGTCTTGAGTCCTCCAGCACCGACGATGCGGGCACCACTGCGTTGCTCTGGATGCTAGCTAGGTGCCTCCATGCGCACGGTTCCCCATGGTAACCGTCTCATGTGTATTATCCACTGTAAGCCTCTCTGAGCATGTGTCTTCCCTTGGCAAGCCATCTGCCACCCCTGGAGTTAAATCAGTAGCCACCTGCGGTTGGTACTCCAGTGTTCCATATGCGTTCCTATGTGGCCATATGTGTATTCTTAAGTCCTCCCTTCGGTAGGCAGCTGGTAGCATGTCCCCTTCGGGATATGTTCCCAGTGTACCTTGGTAATCCTGTGTCAAAGTCGGATCCCCAAAAAAAAAAAAAAAAAAAAGAGGTAAGGCTCGGGGGTTCAGTCTTTCGCAGGGCACTGGAAGACAGCTTGAAGATGGCGTGATGGCACAGACCCCCAATCTCCGTCACTTCTGACGTAACTCGAAGTGACTACGATAGGGAACGTCTCGGTTACGTATGTAACCCTCGTTCCCTGAGTAGGGAACGGAGACGTTACGTCTCCCTGCCACTTCTGCTGTATCGCTGGGTAGAGGCCGAGTTCAGTCTTGGCTCCTCAGCGAAGACATACTGCGGTTGCGTTCACTTCCTCCTTTTATACTCACGGAGTAGGGCGGAGTACGCTATGCAAATTTCCGCAGCCCCAAGGCATTGCATGCCATTGGCTCGTGTTTTAATACTCGAAGAGGATTGGCTTTCTATGCGAAACCCCCAATCTCCGTCACTTCTGACGTAACGTCTCCGTTCCCTACTCAGGGAACGAGGGTTACATACGTAACCGAGACGTTTACCCACCTCCCAATATTCGGGAATTGCGTTTGCACATCCAAAGTGCGTTTATCCACCTTTCAATTGCGTTTATCCACCTCTAAATATCCAGTAGTTCCTAAGACATTTTAAATTAAGCTTATGTCGTTTTAGTTTCATATTGTCCACACTCTAAAAAAATGATGAGTTGGATTTACTTAAAATATATATGCACCATTTTTGTATCAAAAAATGTGCACATATCTTTTAAGTAAATCCAACACAGTGCAGGCCATGTGAGATCAAAACAAATCTTAGTTCTGTTAACTTAAAATTTAAGCTCATTGATATATATATAAAATAAGACAATTAAATCAGTTGAACCAACCATTTTAACTTAGTTTAGATCTTCAGCTTACATGTCTTAAAATAAATAACATGCAAATCACACACAATAAAGCATTTCACTTTATTATTTATTTAAATAGCATCTTAAAATATATTCAAATAGAAAATAGTTGTTAAAATAATAATAATAATATAGTCACAATATTACAGTTTTTCTTGGATCAAAGAAATGAAGGCTTGGTGGGCGGAAGAGACTTCTTTTAAAAATATTAAACAATCTTAGTGTGTGTGTGTGTGTGTGTAATTTTTTCAAAAATCAATAAAAAACAATTAAATGCAACAAATTAGTCCATTATTAAATGCCTATAAATATATATAAAAATAGTCTATTAAATAATATCTATTAATTTAAACAAAACAGAAGTTAATTAATGACTTTCCTCCAGAGGTTATGAACGAATCTCTTCAAAAACATTTTAGCAGTAACTACTGGAAAACAGTAAAGATCTACAATCTTTATTTGAAGCTAAACTTTTGTTTAAAGCGTATTTACTTATTTTGATAATAATTTTGAAGGTTTAATTTACTGAATTGTCGCTGTCATTTAAGAATAATATTGTGCTCGAATCAAGATTGCCATTATTTAATGATAAATCGTGCACACGGATCTGTAGGCAATGTGCTTTCGAATTTAATATTTGTATGTTAACGTTACCAAAAGTAGGCTAACCCGCGCCCAAGGCCCCCTTTCCCGCGATCCATGTAGGCCTATAGACAATAGAGATAGAGAACATGGGAATTAAGTATGCAAAGTACATTTGTTTTATCCAAAAACAACTCGCTAATAAAGTAGGCCTATAATCTATCCGTGGGAGAGAGAGCGCAATCCGAATTGGTCACACCGAACGTGTCAAACACGTCGCGTCTAGTTAGACGCTTGAATCTTCCGCAGCCCGCTCAAGTTAAAAATGTTCTACTGAGAAAGACGTTCGCGGCAAACGAGTCACCCAATTCGCGACGCCAGGCGCGAATGATGCGTCTTCGCGTCTTTGCATTGACTATGAATGTACTATCGCAATTAAATTCGCGTTCGGTGTGAACACACCATTAATGCATATACGAGCCAACATCATGGTCATATATTTTGAAAAAACACAATATATAGCTACTCGCGTGCAAAACACTTATTTCATTCGTTAACATGTAGACTACAAATGTTTGCATTTGTAAGAAACGTTTCTAATTGTTGATGCAAAATTTGTAGCAATTCTGAAATTCAGTTAAAAGTAAATTTTTTGACCAAAAATGCAATAAATGATCATGTGTAGGCCTAAGTACAAAAAATAAGCTTACCGCTTCTCAACGTCTTCACATGTGTTTCATAATTTTTTGTCTGGATAGGCATCACGGGAAATTGCAGCCTATATCACCTGGCTCATACAGTTACTTAAAATGATACAATCGATTTACTTAATTTTTATGCAATTATTGTAGTAGTTGACATGCATTATGTTTTTTTTATTATTTTATTTATGCATACATTTAAGTGAACCTAGTAACTTATATTTTTTTTGTTAGGCTATATGTTAAGTAAACGTTGAAAGGTTAGGAATACTTAATTTTTTATGTTTGATCCAATTACTTTTATAAGTATTGGTTTTTGGCTGCTTCAAGATCATACATGCTTTCGAATCAGTACTGTGATGTCATACACCAATCGTCTGTACTCTGTACAGTGCTGCTTCAAGATCATACTGTATGCTTTCGAATCAGTACTGTGATGTCATACACCAATCGTCTGTACTCTGGACAGTGCTGCTTCAAGATCATACTGTATGCTTTCGAATCAGTACTGTGATGTCATACACCAATCGTATGTACTCTGTACAGTGCTGCTTCAAGATCATACTGTATGCTTTCGAATCAGGACTGTGATGTCATAAACCAATCGTCTGTAAGGGAGACCGGGGGCAATTGTAAGGTATTTTACATTTTCCTTAATAACTCACAAACTACTTGAGATAGACTAGTCATCTTTTGATACAAGAAACATATATATGTGCACTAATTAATAATACAATTTATATATTTTCACTTATAAGTACAAGACTAAAATATTTAATTAAATGCAGTGTGGGGGCAATTGTAACACTGAGAAATAACTCCTATTAACCCACTTTATCTCAAATAAAAGCATACGTCAAAGTAATCACGTTACTGCTGTTAATTTTAAGAGTTTATATAATATTCCCACTTTGTCAAGCACATATAAAACACACATTATTTTATATAAAAAATGTTAATTGATGATTTGTTAATACTGGAACAAACATTTATTTTAATACACCCTTTTAAAATGAAGTTTTACAATAGAATTTAGTGAAATATGTTCATTTTTTTTTAACAGAAAAGTATGTCAACACACACAAACAAGCTTATTACAATGGACCTTGTGGCTCGGGGGCAACTGTAACACAGTGTTACAGTGTTGTTCATGTTCGTTTTTAATCAATAACCTAGGGATAAAATGTATACAAGTTTAAATTGACAGACATCTAAACTTTAGACAGCAGAAGAAAAATACTGTACATCCAAAAAATAACTTTCACACCACAAAATCAGTTTGTCGTTAATAACTTCTGCTAAAGTTGAAAATGTCACGCTTCTTTTCCACAGATAGAGAGAGAATCCTATTGGGCATGTACAGATTAAGTGTCATCACTCTAGCTTGTTTCTGATTGGAGGAATTGAGTGTGGTACAATTGCCCCCTGTTACAATTGCCCCCGGTCTCCCCAGTGCTTCGTCAAAGTGATCAAAGTATAGTGTATGCTTTCGAATCAGTACTGTGATGTCATACACCAATCGTCTGTACACTGCAGTATAGTGCTTCGTCAAGGTGATCAAAGTATACGCTTTCGAATCAGTACTGTGATGTCATACACCCAGGGATGTAATGGAGGCTAAATGCACAAAAGCCGTTTACGCACCTCCCAATATTCGGGAATTGCGTTTACCCACCTCCAAAGTGCGTTTATCCACCTTTCAATTGCGTTTATCCACCTCTAAATATCCTAGTTCCTAAGACATTTTAAATTAAGCTTATGTCGTTAATTTAGTTTCTTTAATTTAGTTAATTTAGTATAGGTTGTTAAACCTAAGACGAACTTTTTCACTCATTAAGACGGTCGCCTGCCACCACCTACTGGCGGTTTAGTGTTAAATGTTTAAAAGTAGCATCATTCTTTCTTATATGTAAATTAAAATCAATTTCATAACATTATTTCATGCAATGGTAATTTTTCAGTGTAAATGATTTAATTTGATCAACCCCTAGGGTAACAGCCCTATGGTGTCTTATTATTAGAAATAATTGAATTTATTGATCAAATTTAGGAATTTAAAATGAAATATGAAGCATATACATTTAATAATATTGGGGGAGGGGGTGCCCTTTAAAGGTGCAGAAATTACAATATGGTGATTTAAATATCAAAGCTGATATATCAGTGATGAGAATATTTTTTAAGAATAAGTCAAATTTAAAAAAAAATCCGAACAAGCAACTTTTTTACTCGGACAAGTGAAAGGCAGATTTACTTAGCGTATGAAAAGGCTTAATGTCGAGCCCTCCCTATATAGCAATGTCATCAGGAGACACACATACACCGGTAGGCAGTGGCCCACCTTACCTGGTGACCACGTCTTGGTCCACCAGAATTTATAGTTTACCCACCTCTTTTTTTACAACTACACCTCTGCATACACCAATCGTCTGTACTCTGTACAGTGCTGTCGATCACTGTCTGCTGTATGCTTTCGAATCAGTACTGTGATGTCATACACCAATCGTCTGTACTCTGTATAGTGCTGCTTCTATTTGATCACTGTATATGCTTTCGAATCAGTACTGTGATGTCATACATACACCCAGGGATGTAGTGGAGGCTAAATGCACGTAAATGCCGTTTACCCACCTCCCAATATTCGGGAATTGCGTTTGCACATCCAAAGTGCGTTTATCCACCTTTCAATTGCGTTTATCCACCTCTAAATATCCAGTAGTTCCTCAGACATTTTAAATTAAGCTTATGTCGTTTTAGTTTCATATTGTCCACGCTCTAAAAAATGATGAGTTGGATTTACTTAAAATATATATGCACCATTTTTGTATCAAAAAATGTGCACATATCTTTTAAGTAAATCCAACACAGTGCAGGCCATGTGAGATCAAAACAAATCTTAGTTCTGTTAACTTAAAATTTAAGCTCATTGATATATATAAAATAAGACAATTAAATCAGTTGAACCAACCATTTTAACTTAGTTTAGATCTTCAGCTTACATGTCTTAAAATAAATAACATGCAAATCACACACAATAAAGCATTTCACTTTATTATTTATTTAAATTGCATCTTAAAATATATTCAAATAGAAAATAGTTGTTAAAATAATAATAATAATATAGTCACAATATTACAGTTTTTCTTGGATCAAAGAAATGAAGGCTTGGTGGGCGGAAGAGACTTCTTTTAAAAATATTAAACAATCTTAGTGTGTGTGTGTGTGTGTGTGTGTGTGTGTGTGTGTGTCTATATATATATATATATATACATATATATTATTTTTTTCAAAAATCAATAAAAAACAATTAAATGCAACAAACTAGTCCATTATTAAATGCCTATAAATATATAAAAAAATAGTCTATTAAATAATATATATTAATTTAAACAAAACAGAAGTTAATTAATGACTTTCCTCCAGAGGTTATGAACGAATCTCTTCAAAAACATTTTAGCAGTAACTACTGGAAAACAGTAAAGATCTACAATCTTTATTTGAAGCTAAACTTTTGTTTAAAGGGTATTTACTTATTTTGATAATAATTTTGAAGGTTTAATTTACTGAATTGTCGCTGTCATTTAAGAATAATATTGTGCTAGAATCAAGATTGCCATTATTTAATGATAAATCGTGCACACGGATCTGTAGGCAATGTGCTTTCGAATTTAATATTTGTATGTTAACGTTACCAAAAGTAGGCTAACCCGCGCCCAAGGCCCCCTTTCCCGCGATCCATGTAGGCCTATAGACAATAGAGATAGAGAACATGGGAATTAAGTATGCAAAGTACATTTGTTTTATCCAAAAACAACTCGCTAATAAAGTAGGCCTATAATCTATCCGTGGGAGAGAGAGCGCAATCCGAATTGGTCACACCGAACGTGTCAAACACGTCGCGTCTAGTTAGACGCTTGAATCTTCCGCAGCCCGCTCAAGTTAAAAATGTTCTACTGAGAAAGACGTTCGCGGCAAACGAGTCACCCAATTCGCGACGCCCGGCGCGAATGATGCGTCTTCGCGTCTTTGCATTGACTATGAATGTACTCTGCTATCGCAATTAAATTCGCGTTCGGTGTGAACACACCATTAATGCATATACGAGCCAACATCATGGTCATATATTTTGAAAAAACACAATATATAGCTACTCGCGTGCAAAACACTTATTTCATTCGTTAACATGTAGACTACAAATGTTTGCATTTGTAAGAAACGTTTCTAATTGTTGATGCAAAATTTGTAGCAATTCTGAAATTCAGTTAAAAGTAAATTTTTTGACCAAAAATGCAATAAATGATCATGTGTAGGCCTAAGTACAAAAAATAAGCTTACCGCTTCTCAACGTCTTCACATGTGTTTCATAATTTTTTGTCTGGATAGGCATCACGGGAAATTGCAGCCTATATCACCTGGCTCATACAGTTACTTAAAATGATACAATCGATTTACTTAATTTTTATGCAATTATTGTAGTAGTTGACATGCATTATGTTTTTTTATTATTTTATTTATGCATACATTTAAGTGAACCTAGTAACTTATATTTTTTTTGTTAGGCTATATGTTAAGTAAACGTTGAAAAGTTAGGAATACTTAATTTTTTATGTTTGATCCAATTACTTTTATAAGTATTGGTTTTTGGCTGCTTCAAGATCATACATGCTTTCGAATCAGTACTGTGATGTCATACACCAATCGTCTGTACTCTGTACAGTGCTGCTTCAAGATCATACTGTATGCTTTCGAATCAGTACTGTGATGTCATACACCAATCGTCTGTACTCTGGACAGTGCTGCTTCAAGATCATACTGTATGCTTTCGAATCAGTACTGTGATGTCATACACCAATCGTATGTACTCTGTACAGTGCTGCTTCAAGATCATACTGTATGCTTTCGAATCAGGACTGTGATGTCATAAACCAATCGTCTGTAAGGGAGACCGGGGGCAATTGTAAGGTATTTTACATTTTCCTTAATAACTCACAAACTACTTGAGATAGACTAGTCATCTTTTGATACAAGAAACATATATATGTGCACTAATTAATAATACAATTTATATATTTTCACTTATAAGTACAAGACTAAAATATTTAATTAAATGCAGTGTGGGGGCAATTGTAACACTGAGAAATAACTCCTATTAACCCACTTTATCTCAAATAAAAGCATACGTCAAAGTAATCACGTTACTGCTGTTAATTTTAAGAGTTTATATAATATTCCCACTTTGTCAAGCACATATAAAACACACATTATTTTATATAAAAAATGTTAATTGATGATTTGTTAATACTGGAACAAACATTTATTTTAATACACCCTTTTAAAATGAAGTTTTACAATAGAATTTAGTGAAATATGTTCATTTTTTTTTAACAGAAAAGTATGTCAACACACACAAACAAGCTTATTACAATGGACCTTGTGGCTCGGGGGCAACTGTAACACAGTGTTACAGTGTTGTTCATGTTCGTTTTTAATCAATAACCTAGGGATAAAATGTATACAAGTTTAAATTGACAGACATCTAAACTTTAGACAGCAGAAGAAAAATACTGTACATCCAAAAAATAACTTTCACACCACAAAATCAGTTTGTCGTTAATAACTTCTGCTAAAGTTGAAAATGTCACGCTTCTTTTCCACAGATAGAGAGAGAATCCTATTGGGCATGTACAGATTAAGTGTCATCACTCTAGCTTGTTTCTGATTGGAGGAATTGAGTGTGGTACAATTGCCCCCTGTTACAATTGCCCCCGGTCTCCCCAGTGCTTCGTCAAAGTGATCAAAGTATAGTGTATGCTTTCGAATCAGTACTGTGATGTCATACACCAATCGTCTGTACACTGCAGTATAGTGCTTCGTCAAGGTGATCAAAGTATACGCTTTCGAATCAGTACTGTGATGTCATACACCCAGGGATGTAATGGAGGCTAAATGCACAAAAGCCGTTTACGCACCTCCCAATATTCGGGAATTGCGTTTACCCACCTCCAAAGTGCGTTTATCCACCTTTCAATTGCGTTTATCCACCTCTAAATATCCTAGTTCCTAAGACATTTTAAATTAAGCTTATGTCGTTAATTTAGTTTCTTTAATTTAGTTAATTTAGTATAGGTTGTTAAACCTAAGACGAACTTTTTCACTCATTAAGACGGTCGCCTGCCACCACCTACTGGCGGTTTAGTGTTAAATGTTTAAAAGTAGCATCATTCTTTCTTATATGTAAATTAAAATCAATTTCATAACATTATTTCATGCAATGGTAATTTTTCAGTGTAAATGATTTAATTTGATCAACCCCTAGGGTAACAGCCCTATGGTGTCTTATTATTAGAAATAATTGAATTTATTGATCAAATTTAGGAATTTAAAATGAAATATGAAGCATATACATTTAATAATATTGGGGGAGGGGGTGCCCTTTAAAGGTGCAGAAATTACAATATGGTGATTTAAATATCAAAGCTGATATATCAGTGATGAGAATATTTTTTAAGAATAAGTCAAATTTAAAAAAAAATCCGAACAAGCAACTTTTTTACTCGGACAAGTGAAAGGCAGATTTACTTAGCGTATGAAAAGGCTTAATGTCGAGCCCTCCCTATATAGCAATGTCATCAGGAGACACACATACACCGGTAGGCAGTGGCCCACCTTACCTGGTGACCACGTCTTGGTCCACCAGAATTTATAGTTTACCCACCTCTTTTTTTACAACTACACCTCTGCATACACCAATCGTCTGTACTCTGTACAGTGCTGTCGATCACTGTCTGCTGTATGCTTTCGAATCAGTACTGTGATGTCATACACCAATCGTCTGTACTCTGTATAGTGCTGCTTCTATTTGATCACTGTATATGCTTTCGAATCAGTACTGTGATGTCATACATACACCCAGGGATGTAGTGGAGGCTAAATGCACGTAAATGCCGTTTACCCACCTCCCAATATTCGGGAATTGCGTTTGCACATCCAAAGTGCGTTTATCCACCTTTCAATTGCGTTTATCCACCTCTAAATATCCAGTAGTTCCTCAGACATTTTAAATTAAGCTTATGTCGTTTTAGTTTCATATTGTCCACGCTCTAAAAAATGATGAGTTGGATTTACTTAAAATATATATGCACCATTTTTGTATCAAAAAATGTGCACATATCTTTTAAGTAAATCCAACACAGTGCAGGCCATGTGAGATCAAAACAAATCTTAGTTCTGTTAACTTAAAATTTAAGCTCATTGATATATATAAAATAAGACAATTAAATCAGTTGAACCAACCATTTTAACTTAGTTTAGATCTTCAGCTTACATGTCTTAAAATAAATAACATGCAAATCACACACAATAAAGCATTTCACTTTATTATTTATTTAAATTGCATCTTAAAATATATTCAAATAGAAAATAGTTGTTAAAATAATAATAATAATATAGTCACAATATTACAGTTTTTCTTGGATCAAAGAAATGAAGGCTTGGTGGGCGGAAGAGACTTCTTTTAAAAATATTAAACAATCTTAGTGTGTGTGTGTGTGTGTGTGTGTGTGTGTGTGTGTGTGTGTGTGTGTGTGTGTGTGTGTGTGTGTCTATATATATATATATATATACATATATATTATTTTTTTCAAAAATCAATAAAAAACAATTAAATGCAACAAACTAGTCCATTATTAAATGCCTATAAATATATAAAAAAATATTCTATTAAATAATATATATTAATTTAAACAAAACAGAAGTTAATTAATGACTTTCCTCCAGAGGTTATGAACGAATCTCTTCAAAAACATTTTAGCAGTAACTACTGGAAAACAGTAAAGATCTACAATCTTTATTTGAAGCTAAACTTTTGTTTAAAGGGTATTTACTTATTTTGATAATAATTTTGAAGGTTTAATTTACTGAATTGTCGCTGTCATTTAAGAATAATATTGTGCTAGAATCAAGATTGCCATTATTTAATGATAAATCGTGCACACGGATCTGTAGGCAATGTGCTTTCGAATTTAATATTTGTATGTTAACGTTACCAAAAGTAGGCTAACCCGCGCCCAAGGCCCCCTTTCCCGCGATCCATGTAGGCCTATAGACAATAGAGATAGAGAACATGGGAATTAAGTATGCAAAGTACATTTGTTTTATCCAAAAACAACTCGCTAATAAAGTAGGCCTATAATCTATCCGTGGGAGAGAGAGCGCAATCCGAATTGGTCACACCGAACGTGTCAAACACGTCGCGTCTAGTTAGACGCTTGAATCTTCCGCAGCCCGCTCAAGTTAAAAATGTTCTACTGAGAAAGACGTTCGCGGCAAACGAGTCACCCAATTCGCGACGCCCGGCGCGAATGATGCGTCTTCGCGTCTTTGCATTGACTATGAATGTACTCTGCTATCGCAATTAAATTCGCGTTCGGTGTGAACACACCATTAATGCATATACGAGCCAACATCATGGTCATATATTTTGAAAAAACACAATATATAGCTACTCGCGTGCAAAACACTTATTTCATTCGTTAACATGTAGACTACAAATGTTTGCATTTGTAAGAAACGTTTCTAATTGTTGATGCAAAATTTGTAGCAATTCTGAAATTCAGTTAAAAGTAAATTTTTTGACCAAAAATGCAATAAATGATCATGTGTAGGCCTAAGTACAAAAAATAAGCTTACCGCTTCTCAACGTCTTCACATGTGTTTCATAATTTTTTGTCTGGATAGGCATCACGGGAAATTGCAGCCTATATCACCTGGCTCATACAGTTACTTAAAATGATACAATCGATTTACTTAATTTTTATGCAATTATTGTAGTAGTTGACATGCATTATGTTTTTTTATTATTTTATTTATGCATACATTTAAGTGAACCTAGTAACTTATATTTTTTTTGTTAGGCTATATGTTAAGTAAACGTTGAAAAGTTAGGAATACTTAATTTTTTATGTTTGATCCAATTACTTTTATAAGTATTGGTTTTTGGCTGCTTCAAGATCATACATGCTTTCGAATCAGTACTGTGATGTCATACACCAATCGTCTGTACTCTGTACAGTGCTGCTTCAAGATCATACTGTATGCTTTCGAATCAGGACTGTGATGTCATAAACCAATCGTCTGTAAGGGAGACCGGGGGCAATTGTAAGGTATTTTACATTTTCCTTAATAACTCACAAACTACTTGAGATAGACTAGTCATCTTTTGATACAAGAAACATATATATGTGCACTAATTAATAATACAATTTATATATTTTCACTTATAAGTACAAGACTAAAATATTTAATTAAATGCAGTGTGGGGGCAATTGTAACACTGAGAAATAACTCCTATTAACCCACTTTATCTCAAATAAAAGCATACGTCAAAGTAATCACGTTACTGCTGTTAATTTTAAGAGTTTATATAATATTCCCACTTTGTCAAGCACATATAAAACACACATTATTTTATATAAAAAATGTTAATTGATGATTTGTTAATACTGGAACAAACATTTATTTTAATACACCCTTTTAAAATGAAGTTTTACAATAGAATTTAGTGAAATATGTTCATTTTTTTTTAACAGAAAAGTATGTCAACACACACAAACAAGCTTATTACAATGGACCTTGTGGCTCGGGGGCAACTGTAACACAGTGTTACAGTGTTGTTCATGTTCGTTTTTAATCAATAACCTAGGGATAAAATGTATACAAGTTTAAATTGACAGACATCTAAACTTTAGACAGCAGAAGAAAAATACTGTACATCCAAAAAATAACTTTCACACCACAAAATCAGTTTGTCGTTAATAACTTCTGCTAAAGTTGAAAATGTCACGCTTCTTTTCCACAGATAGAGAGAGAATCCTATTGGGCATGTACAGATTAAGTGTCATCACTCTAGCTTGTTTCTGATTGGAGGAATTGAGTGTGGTACAATTGCCCCCTGTTACAATTGCCCCCGGTCTCCCCAGTGCTTCGTCAAAGTGATCAAAGTATAGTGTATGCTTTCGAATCAGTACTGTGATGTCATACACCAATCGTCTGTACACTGCAGTATAGTGCTTCGTCAAGGTGATCAAAGTATACGCTTTCGAATCAGTACTGTGATGTCATACACCCAGGGATGTAATGGAGGCTAAATGCACAAAAGCCGTTTACGCACCTCCCAATATTCGGGAATTGCGTTTACCCACCTCCAAAGTGCGTTTATCCACCTTTCAATTGCGTTTATCCACCTCTAAATATCCTAGTTCCTAAGACATTTTAAATTAAGCTTATGTCGTTAATTTAGTTTCTTTAATTTAGTTAATTTAGTATAGGTTGTTAAACCTAAGACGAACTTTTTCACTCATTAAGACGGTCGCCTGCCACCACCTACTGGCGGTTTAGTGTTAAATGTTTAAAAGTAGCATCATTCTTTCTTATATGTAAATTAAAATCAATTTCATAACATTATTTCATGCAATGGTAATTTTTCAGTGTAAATGATTTAATTTGATCAACCCCTAGGGTAACAGCCCTATGGTGTCTTATTATTAGAAATAATTGAATTTATTGATCAAATTTAGGAATTTAAAATGAAATATGAAGCATATACATTTAATAATATTGGGGGAGGGGGTGCCCTTTAAAGGTGCAGAAATTACAATATGGTGATTTAAATATCAAAGCTGATATATCAGTGATGAGAATATTTTTTAAGAATAAGTCAAATTTAAAAAAAAATCCGAACAAGCAACTTTTTTACTCGGACAAGTGAAAGGCAGATTTACTTAGCGTATGAAAAGGCTTAATGTCGAGCCCTCCCTATATAGCAATGTCATCAGGAGACACACATACACCGGTAGGCAGTGGCCCACCTTACCTGGTGACCACGTCTTGGTCCACCAGAATTTATAGTTTACCCACCTCTTTTTTTACAACTACACCTCTGCATACACCAATCGTCTGTACTCTGTACAGTGCTGTCGATCACTGTCTGCTGTATGCTTTCGAATCAGTACTGTGATGTCATACACCAATCGTCTGTACTCTGTATAGTGCTGCTTCTATTTGATCACTGTATATGCTTTCGAATCAGTACTGTGATGTCATACATACACCCAGGGATGTAGTGGAGGCTAAATGCACGTAAATGCCGTTTACCCACCTCCCAATATTCGGGAATTGCGTTTGCACATCCAAAGTGCGTTTATCCACCTTTCAATTGCGTTTATCCACCTCTAAATATCCAGTAGTTCCTCAGACATTTTAAATTAAGCTTATGTCGTTTTAGTTTCATATTGTCCACGCTCTAAAAAATGATGAGTTGGATTTACTTAAAATATATATGCACCATTTTTGTATCAAAAAATGTGCACATATCTTTTAAGTAAATCCAACACAGTGCAGGCCATGTGAGATCAAAACAAATCTTAGTTCTGTTAACTTAAAATTTAAGCTCATTGATATATATAAAATAAGACAATTAAATCAGTTGAACCAACCATTTTAACTTAGTTTAGATCTTCAGCTTACATGTCTTAAAATAAATAACATGCAAATCACACACAATAAAGCATTTCACTTTATTATTTATTTAAATTGCATCTTAAAATATATTCAAATAGAAAATAGTTGTTAAAATAATAATAATAATATAGTCACAATATTACAGTTTTTCTTGGATCAAAGAAATGAAGGCTTGGTGGGCGGAAGAGACTTCTTTTAAAAATATTAAACAATCTTAGTGTGTGTGTGTGTGTGTGTGTGTGTGTGTGTGTGTGTCTATATATATATATATATATACATATATATTATTTTTTTCAAAAATCAATAAAAAACAATTAAATGCAACAAACTAGTCCATTATTAAATGCCTATAAATATATAAAAAAATAGTCTATTAAATAATATATATTAATTTAAACAAAACAGAAGTTAATTAATGACTTTCCTCCAGAGGTTATGAACGAATCTCTTCAAAAACATTTTAGCAGTAACTACTGGAAAACAGTAAAGATCTACAATCTTTATTTGAAGCTAAACTTTTGTTTAAAGGGTATTTACTTATTTTGATAATAATTTTGAAGGTTTAATTTACTGAATTGTCGCTGTCATTTAAGAATAATATTGTGCTAGAATCAAGATTGCCATTATTTAATGATAAATCGTGCACACGGATCTGTAGGCAATGTGCTTTCGAATTTAATATTTGTATGTTAACGTTACCAAAAGTAGGCTAACCCGCGCCCAAGGCCCCCTTTCCCGCGATCCATGTAGGCCTATAGACAATAGAGATAGAGAACATGGGAATTAAGTATGCAAAGTACATTTGTTTTATCCAAAAACAACTCGCTAATAAAGTAGGCCTATAATCTATCCGTGGGAGAGAGAGCGCAATCCGAATTGGTCACACCGAACGTGTCAAACACGTCGCGTCTAGTTAGACGCTTGAATCTTCCGCAGCCCGCTCAAGTTAAAAATGTTCTACTGAGAAAGACGTTCGCGGCAAACGAGTCACCCAATTCGCGACGCCCGGCGCGAATGATGCGTCTTCGCGTCTTTGCATTGACTATGAATGTACTCTGCTATCGCAATTAAATTCGCGTTCGGTGTGAACACACCATTAATGCATATACGAGCCAACATCATGGTCATATATTTTGAAAAAACACAATATATAGCTACTCGCGTGCAAAACACTTATTTCATTCGTTAACATGTAGACTACAAATGTTTGCATTTGTAAGAAACGTTTCTAATTGTTGATGCAAAATTTGTAGCAATTCTGAAATTCAGTTAAAAGTAAATTTTTTGACCAAAAATGCAATAAATGATCATGTGTAGGCCTAAGTACAAAAAATAAGCTTACCGCTTCTCAACGTCTTCACATGTGTTTCATAATTTTTTGTCTGGATAGGCATCACGGGAAATTGCAGCCTATATCACCTGGCTCATACAGTTACTTAAAATGATACAATCGATTTACTTAATTTTTATGCAATTATTGTAGTAGTTGACATGCATTATGTTTTTTTATTATTTTATTTATGCATACATTTAAGTGAACCTAGTAACTTATATTTTTTTTGTTAGGCTATATGTTAAGTAAACGTTGAAAAGTTAGGAATACTTAATTTTTTATGTTTGATCCAATTACTTTTATAAGTATTGGTTTTTGGCTGCTTCAAGATCATACATGCTTCGAATCAGTACTGTGATGTCATACACCAATCGTCTGTACTCTGTACAGTGCTGCTTCAAGATCATACTGTATGCTTTCGAATCAGGACTGTGATGTCATAAACCAATCGTCTGTAAGGGAGACCGGGGGCAATTGTAAGGTATTTTACATTTTCCTTAATAACTCACAAACTACTTGAGATAGACTAGTCATCTTTTGATACAAGAAACATATATATGTGCACTAATTAATAATACAATTTATATATTTTCACTTATAAGTACAAGACTAAAATATTTAATTAAATGCAGTGTGGGGGCAATTGTAACACTGAGAAATAACTCCTATTAACCCACTTTATCTCAAATAAAAGCATACGTCAAAGTAATCACGTTACTGCTGTTAATTTTAAGAGTTTATATAATATTCCCACTTTGTCAAGCACATATAAAACACACATTATTTTATATAAAAAATGTTAATTGATGATTTGTTAATACTGGAACAAACATTTATTTTAATACACCCTTTTAAAATGAAGTTTTACAATAGAATTTAGTGAAATATGTTCATTTTTTTTTAACAGAAAAGTATGTCAACACACACAAACAAGCTTATTACAATGGACCTTGTGGCTCGGGGGCAACTGTAACACAGTGTTACAGTGTTGTTCATGTTCGTTTTTAATCAATAACCTAGGGATAAAATGTATACAAGTTTAAATTGACAGACATCTAAACTTTAGACAGCAGAAGAAAAATACTGTACATCCAAAAAATAACTTTCACACCACAAAATCAGTTTGTCGTTAATAACTTCTGCTAAAGTTGAAAATGTCACGCTTCTTTTCCACAGATAGAGAGAGAATCCTATTGGGCATGTACAGATTAAGTGTCATCACTCTAGCTTGTTTCTGATTGGAGGAATTGAGTGTGGTACAATTGCCCCCTGTTACAATTGCCCCCGGTCTCCCCAGTGCTTCGTCAAAGTGATCAAAGTATAGTGTATGCTTTCGAATCAGTACTGTGATGTCATACACCAATCGTCTGTACACTGCAGTATAGTGCTTCGTCAAGGTGATCAAAGTATACGCTTTCGAATCAGTACTGTGATGTCATACACCCAGGGATGTAATGGAGGCTAAATGCACAAAAGCCGTTTACGCACCTCCCAATATTCGGGAATTGCGTTTACCCACCTCCAAAGTGCGTTTATCCACCTTTCAATTGCGTTTATCCACCTCTAAATATCCTAGTTCCTAAGACATTTTAAATTAAGCTTATGTCGTTAATTTAGTTTCTTTAATTTAGTTAATTTAGTATAGGTTGTTAAACCTAAGACGAACTTTTTCACTCATTAAGACGGTCGCCTGCCACCACCTACTGGCGGTTTAGTGTTAAATGTTTAAAAGTAGCATCATTCTTTCTTATATGTAAATTAAAATCAATTTCATAACATTATTTCATGCAATGGTAATTTTTCAGTGTAAATGATTTAATTTGATCAACCCCTAGGGTAACAGCCCTATGGTGTCTTATTATTAGAAATAATTGAATTTATTGATCAAATTTAGGAATTTAAAATGAAATATGAAGCATATACATTTAATAATATTGGGGGAGGGGGTGCCCTTTAAAGGTGCAGAAATTACAATATGGTGATTTAAATATCAAAGCTGATATATCAGTGATGAGAATATTTTTTAAGAATAAGTCAAATTTAAAAAAAAATCCGAACAAGCAACTTTTTTACTCGGACAAGTGAAAGGCAGATTTACTTAGCGTATGAAAAGGCTTAATGTCGAGCCCTCCCTATATAGCAATGTCATCAGGAGACACACATACACCGGTAGGCAGTGGCCCACCTTACCTGGTGACCACGTCTTGGTCCACCAGAATTTATAGTTTACCCACCTCTTTTTTTACAACTACACCTCTGCATACACCAATCGTCTGTACTCTGTACAGTGCTGTCGATCACTGTCTGCTGTATGCTTTCGAATCAGTACTGTGATGTCATACACCAATCGTCTGTACTCTGTATAGTGCTGCTTCTATTTGATCACTGTATATGCTTTCGAATCAGTACTGTGATGTCATACATACACCCAGGGATGTAGTGGAGGCTAAATGCACGTAAATGCCGTTTACCCACCTCCCAATATTCGGGAATTGCGTTTGCACATCCAAAGTGCGTTTATCCACCTTTCAATTGCGTTTATCCACCTCTAAATATCCAGTAGTTCCTCAGACATTTTAAATTAAGCTTATGTCGTTTTAGTTTCATATTGTCCACGCTCTAAAAAATGATGAGTTGGATTTACTTAAAATATATATGCACCATTTTTGTATCAAAAAATGTGCACATATCTTTTAAGTAAATCCAACACAGTGCAGGCCATGTGAGATCAAAACAAATCTTAGTTCTGTTAACTTAAAATTTAAGCTCATTGATATATATAAAATAAGACAATTAAATCAGTTGAACCAACCATTTTAACTTAGTTTAGATCTTCAGCTTACATGTCTTAAAATAAATAACATGCAAATCACACACAATAAAGCATTTCACTTTATTATTTATTTAAATTGCATCTTAAAATATATTCAAATAGAAAATAGTTGTTAAAATAATAATAATAATATAGTCACAATATTACAGTTTTTCTTGGATCAAAGAATGGTGGGCGGAAGAGACTTCTTTTAAAAATATTAAACAATCTTAGTGTGTGTGTGTGTGTGTGTGTGTGTGTGTGTGTGTGTGTGTGTGTGTGTGTGTGTGTGTGTGTGTGTGTGTGTGTGTCTATATATATATATATATATACATATATATTATTTTTTTCAAAAATCAATAAAAAACAATTAAATGCAACAAACTAGTCCATTATTAAATGCCTATAAATATATAAAAAAATATTCTATTAAATAATATATATTAATTTAAACAAAACAGAAGTTAATTAATGACTTTCCTCCAGAGGTTATGAACGAATCTCTTCAAAAACATTTTAGCAGTAACTACTGGAAAACAGTAAAGATCTACAATCTTTATTTGAAGCTAAACTTTTGTTTAAAGGGTATTTACTTATTTTGATAATAATTTTGAAGGTTTAATTTACTGAATTGTCGCTGTCATTTAAGAATAATATTGTGCTAGAATCAAGATTGCCATTATTTAATGATAAATCGTGCACACGGATCTGTAGGCAATGTGCTTTCGAATTTAATATTTGTATGTTAACGTTACCAAAAGTAGGCTAACCCGCGCCCAAGGCCCCCTTTCCCGCGATCCATGTAGGCCTATAGACAATAGAGATAGAGAACATGGGAATTAAGTATGCAAAGTACATTTGTTTTATCCAAAAACAACTCGCTAATAAAGTAGGCCTATAATCTATCCGTGGGAGAGAGAGCGCAATCCGAATTGGTCACACCGAACGTGTCAAACACGTCGCGTCTAGTTAGACGCTTGAATCTTCCGCAGCCCGCTCAAGTTAAAAATGTTCTACTGAGAAAGACGTTCGCGGCAAACGAGTCACCCAATTCGCGACGCCCGGCGCGAATGATGCGTCTTCGCGTCTTTGCATTGACTATGAATGTACTCTGCTATCGCAATTAAATTCGCGTTCGGTGTGAACACACCATTAATGCATATACGAGCCAACATCATGGTCATATATTTTGAAAAAACACAATATATAGCTACTCGCGTGCAAAACACTTATTTCATTCGTTAACATGTAGACTACAAATGTTTGCATTTGTAAGAAACGTTTCTAATTGTTGATGCAAAATTTGTAGCAATTCTGAAATTCAGTTAAAAGTAAATTTTTTGACCAAAAATGCAATAAATGATCATGTGTAGGCCTAAGTACAAAAAATAAGCTTACCGCTTCTCAACGTCTTCACATGTGTTTCATAATTTTTTGTCTGGATAGGCATCACGGGAAATTGCAGCCTATATCACCTGGCTCATACAGTTACTTAAAATGATACAATCGATTTACTTAATTTTTATGCAATTATTGTAGTAGTTGACATGCATTATGTTTTTTTATTATTTTATTTATGCATACATTTAAGTGAACCTAGTAACTTATATTTTTTTTGTTAGGCTATATGTTAAGTAAACGTTGAAAAGTTAGGAATACTTAATTTTTTATGTTTGATCCAATTACTTTTATAAGTATTGGTTTTTGGCTGCTTCAAGATCATACATGCTTTCGAATCAGTACTGTGATGTCATACACCAATCGTCTGTACTCTGTACAGTGCTGCTTCAAGATCATACTGTATGCTTTCGAATCAGTACTGTGATGTCATACACCAATCGTATGTACTCTGTACAGTGCTGCTTCAAGATCATACTGTATGCTTTCGAATCAGGACTGTGATGTCATAAACCAATCGTCTGTAAGGGAGACCGGGGGCAATTGTAAGGTATTTTACATTTTCCTTAATAACTCACAAACTACTTGAGATAGACTAGTCATCTTTTGATACAAGAAACATATATATGTGCACTAATTAATAATACAATTTATATATTTTCACTTATAAGTACAAGACTAAAATATTTAATTAAATGCAGTGTGGGGGCAATTGTAACACTGAGAAATAACTCCTATTAACCCACTTTATCTCAAATAAAAGCATACGTCAAAGTAATCACGTTACTGCTGTTAATTTTAAGAGTTTATATAATATTCCCACTTTGTCAAGCACATATAAAACACACATTATTTTATATAAAAAATGTTAATTGATGATTTGTTAATACTGGAACAAACATTTATTTTAATACACCCTTTTAAAATGAAGTTTTACAATAGAATTTAGTGAAATATGTTAATTTTTTTTTAACAGAAAAGTATGTCAACACACACAAACAAGCTTATTACAATGGACCTTGTGGCTCGGGGGCAACTGTAACACAGTGTTACAGTGTTGTTCATGTTCGTTTTTAATCAATAACCTAGGGATAAAATGTATACAAGTTTAAATTGACAGACATCTAAACTTTAGACAGCAGAAGAAAAATACTGTACATCCAAAAAATAACTTTCACACCACAAAATCAGTTTGTCGTTAATAACTTCTGCTAAAGTTGAAAATGTCACGCTTCTTTTCCACAGATAGAGAGAGAATCCTATTGGGCATGTACAGATTAAGTGTCATCACTCTAGCTTGTTTCTGATTGGAGGAATTGAGTGTGGTACAATTGCCCCCTGTTACAATTGCCCCCGGTCTCCCCAGTGCTTCGTCAAAGTGATCAAAGTATAGTGTATGCTTTCGAATCAGTACTGTGATGTCATACACCAATCGTCTGTACACTGCAGTATAGTGCTTCGTCAAGGTGATCAAAGTATACGCTTTCGAATCAGTACTGTGATGTCATACACCCAGGGATGTAATGGAGGCTAAATGCACAAAAGCCGTTTACGCACCTCCCAATATTCGGGAATTGCGTTTACCCACCTCCAAAGTGCGTTTATCCACCTTTCAATTGCGTTTATCCACCTCTAAATATCCTAGTTCCTAAGACATTTTAAATTAAGCTTATGTCGTTAATTTAGTTTCTTTAATTTAGTTAATTTAGTATAGGTTGTTAAACCTAAGACGAACTTTTTCACTCATTAAGACGGTCGCCTGCCACCACCTACTGGCGGTTTAGTGTTAAATGTTTAAAAGTAGCATCATTCTTTCTTATATGTAAATTAAAATCAATTTCATAACATTATTTCATGCAATGGTAATTTTTCAGTGTAAATGATTTAATTTGATCAACCCCTAGGGTAACAGCCCTATGGTGTCTTATTATTAGAAATAATTGAATTTATTGATCAAATTTAGGAATTTAAAATGAAATATGAAGCATATACATTTAATAATATTGGGGGAGGGGGTGCCCTTTAAAGGTGCAGAAATTACAATATGGTGATTTAAATATCAAAGCTGATATATCAGTGATGAGAATATTTTTTAAGAATAAGTCAAATTTAAAAAAAAATCCGAACAAGCAACTTTTTTACTCGGACAAGTGAAAGGCAGATTTACTTAGCGTATGAAAAGGCTTAATGTCGAGCCCTCCCTATATAGCAATGTCATCAGGAGACACACATACACCGGTAGGCAGTGGCCCACCTTACCTGGTGACCACGTCTTGGTCCACCAGAATTTATAGTTTACCCACCTCTTTTTTTACAACTACACCTCTGCATACACCAATCGTCTGTACTCTGTACAGTGCTGTCGATCACTGTCTGCTGTATGCTTTCGAATCAGTACTGTGATGTCATACACCAATCGTCTGTACTCTGTATAGTGCTGCTTCTATTTGATCACTGTATATGCTTTCGAATCAGTACTGTGATGTCATACATACACCCAGGGATGTAGTGGAGGCTAAATGCACGTAAATGCCGTTTACCCACCTCCCAATATTCGGGAATTGCGTTTGCACATCCAAAGTGCGTTTATCCACCTTTCAATTGCGTTTATCCACCTCTAAATATCCAGTAGTTCCTCAGACATTTTAAATTAAGCTTATGTCGTTTTAGTTTCATATTGTCCACGCTCTAAAAAATGATGAGTTGGATTTACTTAAAATATATATGCACCATTTTTGTATCAAAAAATGTGCACATATCTTTTAAGTAAATCCAACACAGTGCAGGCCATGTGAGATCAAAACAAATCTTAGTTCTGTTAACTTAAAATTTAAGCTCATTGATATATATAAAATAAGACAATTAAATCAGTTGAACCAACCATTTTAACTTAGTTTAGATCTTCAGCTTACATGTCTTAAAATAAATAACATGCAAATCACACACAATAAAGCATTTCACTTTATTATTTATTTAAATTGCATCTTAAAATATATTCAAATAGAAAATAGTTGTTAAAATAATAATAATAATATAGTCACAATATTACAGTTTTTCTTGGATCAAAGAAATGAAGGCTTGGTGGGCGGAAGAGACTTCTTTTAAAAATATTAAACAATCTTAGTGTGTGTGTGTGTGTGTGTGTGTGTGTGTGTGTGTGTGTGTGTGTGTGTGTGTGTGTGTGTGTGTCTATATATATATATATATATATACATATATATTATTTTTTTCAAAAATCAATAAAAAACAATTAAATGCAACAAACTAGTCCATTATTAAATGCCTATAAATATATAAAAAAATATTCTATTAAATAATATATATTAATTTAAACAAAACAGAAGTTAATTAATGACTTTCCTCCAGAGGTTATGAACGAATCTCTTCAAAAACATTTTAGCAGTAACTACTGGAAAACAGTAAAGATCTACAATCTTTATTTGAAGCTAAACTTTTGTTTAAAGGGTATTTACTTATTTTGATAATAATTTTGAAGGTTTAATTTACTGAATTGTCGCTGTCATTTAAGAATAATATTGTGCTAGAATCAAGATTGCCATTATTTAATGATAAATCGTGCACACGGATCTGTAGGCAATGTGCTTTCGAATTTAATATTTGTATGTTAACGTTACCAAAAGTAGGCTAACCCGCGCCCAAGGCCCCCTTTCCCGCGATCCATGTAGGCCTATAGACAATAGAGATAGAGAACATGGGAATTAAGTATGCAAAGTACATTTGTTTTATCCAAAAACAACTCGCTAATAAAGTAGGCCTATAATCTATCCGTGGGAGAGAGAGCGCAATCCGAATTGGTCACACCGAACGTGTCAAACACGTCGCGTCTAGTTAGACGCTTGAATCTTCCGCAGCCCGCTCAAGTTAAAAATGTTCTACTGAGAAAGACGTTCGCGGCAAACGAGTCACCCAATTCGCGACGCCCGGCGCGAATGATGCGTCTTCGCGTCTTTGCATTGACTATGAATGTACTCTGCTATCGCAATTAAATTCGCGTTCGGTGTGAACACACCATTAATGCATATACGAGCCAACATCATGGTCATATATTTTGAAAAAACACAATATATAGCTACTCGCGTGCAAAACACTTATTTCATTCGTTAACATGTAGACTACAAATGTTTGCATTTGTAAGAAACGTTTCTAATTGTTGATGCAAAATTTGTAGCAATTCTGAAATTCAGTTAAAAGTAAATTTTTTGACCAAAAATGCAATAAATGATCATGTGTAGGCCTAAGTACAAAAAATAAGCTTACCGCTTCTCAACGTCTTCACATGTGTTTCATAATTTTTTGTCTGGATAGGCATCACGGGAAATTGCAGCCTATATCACCTGGCTCATACAGTTACTTAAAATGATACAATCGATTTACTTAATTTTTATGCAATTATTGTAGTAGTTGACATGCATTATGTTTTTTTATTATTTTATTTATGCATACATTTAAGTGAACCTAGTAACTTATATTTTTTTTGTTAGGCTATATGTTAAGTAAACGTTGAAAAGTTAGGAATACTTAATTTTTTATGTTTGATCCAATTACTTTTATAAGTATTGGTTTTTGGCTGCTTCAAGATCATACATGCTTTCGAATCAGTACTGTGATGTCATACACCAATCGTCTGTACTCTGTACAGTGCTGCTTCAAGATCATACTGTATGCTTTCGAATCAGTACTGTGATGTCACACACCAATCGTATGTACTCTGTACAGTGCTGCTTCAAGATCATACTGTATGCTTTCGAATCAGGACTGTGATGTCATAAACCAATCGTCTGTAAGGGAGACCGGGGGCAATTGTAAGGTATTTTACATTTTCCTTAATAACTCACAAACTACTTGAGATAGACTAGTCATCTTTTGATACAAGAAACATATATATGTGCACTAATTAATAATACAATTTATATATTTTCACTTATAAGTACAAGACTAAAATATTTAATTAAATGCAGTGTGGGGGCAATTGTAACACTGAGAAATAACTCCTATTAACCCACTTTATCTCAAATAAAAGCATACGTCAAAGTAATCACGTTACTGCTGTTAATTTTAAGAGTTTATATAATATTCCCACTTTGTCAAGCACATATAAAACACACATTATTTTATATAAAAAATGTTAATTGATGATTTGTTAATACTGGAACAAACATTTATTTTAATACACCCTTTTAAAATGAAGTTTTACAATAGAATTTAGTGAAATATGTTCATTTTTTTTTACAGAAAAGTATGTCAACACACACAAACAAGCTTATTACAATGGACCTTGTGGCTCGGGGGCAACTGTAACACAGTGTTACAGTGTTGTTCATGTTCGTTTTTAATCAATAACCTAGGGATAAAATGTATACAAGTTTAAATTGACAGACATCTAAACTTTAGACAGCAGAAGAAAAATACTGTACATCCAAAAAATAACTTTCACACCACAAAATCAGTTTGTCGTTAATAACTTCTGCTAAAGTTGAAAATGTCACGCTTCTTTTCCACAGATAGAGAGAGAATCCTATTGGGCATGTACAGATTAAGTGTCATCACTCTAGCTTGTTTCTGATTGGAGGAATTGAGTGTGGTACAATTGCCCCCTGTTACAATTGCCCCCGGTCTCCCCAGTGCTTCGTCAAAGTGATCAAAGTATAGTGTATGCTTTCGAATCAGTACTGTGATGTCATACACCAATCGTCTGTACACTGCAGTATAGTGCTTCGTCAAGGTGATCAAAGTATACGCTTTCGAATCAGTACTGTGATGTCATACACCCAGGGATGTAATGGAGGCTAAATGCACAAAAGCCGTTTACGCACCTCCCAATATTCGGGAATTGCGTTTACCCACCTCCAAAGTGCGTTTATCCACCTTTCAATTGCGTTTATCCACCTCTAAATATCCTAGTTCCTAAGACATTTTAAATTAAGCTTATGTCGTTAATTTAGTTTCTTTAATTTAGTTAATTTAGTATAGGTTGTTAAACCTAAGACGAACTTTTTCACTCATTAAGACGGTCGCCTGCCACCACCTACTGGCGGTTTAGTGTTAAATGTTTAAAAGTAGCATCATTCTTTCTTATATGTAAATTAAAATCAATTTCATAACATTATTTCATGCAATGGTAATTTTTCAGTGTAAATGATTTAATTTGATCAACCCCTAGGGTAACAGCCCTATGGTGTCTTATTATTAGAAATAATTGAATTTATTGATCAAATTTAGGAATTTAAAATGAAATATGAAGCATATACATTTAATAATATTGGGGGAGGGGGTGCCCTTTAAAGGTGCAGAAATTACAATATGGTGATTTAAATATCAAAGCTGATATATCAGTGATGAGAATATTTTTTAAGAATAAGTCAAATTTAAAAAAAAATCCGAACAAGCAACTTTTTTACTCGGACAAGTGAAAGGCAGATTTACTTAGCGTATGAAAAGGCTTAATGTCGAGCCCTCCCTATATAGCAATGTCATCAGGAGACACACATACACCGGTAGGCAGTGGCCCACCTTACCTGGTGACCACGTCTTGGTCCACCAGAATTTATAGTTTACCCACCTCTTTTTTTACAACTACACCTCTGCATACACCAATCGTCTGTACTCTGTACAGTGCTGTCGATCACTGTCTGCTGTATGCTTTCGAATCAGTACTGTGATGTCATACACCAATCGTCTGTACTCTGTATAGTGCTGCTTCTATTTGATCACTGTATATGCTTTCGAATCAGTACTGTGATGTCATACATACACCCAGGGATGTAGTGGAGGCTAAATGCACGTAAATGCCGTTTACCCACCTCCCAATATTCGGGAATTGCGTTTGCACATCCAAAGTGCGTTTATCCACCTTTCAATTGCGTTTATCCACCTCTAAATATCCAGTAGTTCCTCAGACATTTTAAATTAAGCTTATGTCGTTTTAGTTTCATATTGTCCACGCTCTAAAAAATGATGAGTTGGATTTACTTAAAATATATATGCACCATTTTTGTATCAAAAAATGTGCACATATCTTTTAAGTAAATCCAACACAGTGCAGGCCATGTGAGATCAAAACAAATCTTAGTTCTGTTAACTTAAAATTTAAGCTCATTGATATATATAAAATAAGACAATTAAATCAGTTGAACCAACCATTTTAACTTAGTTTAGATCTTCAGCTTACATGTCTTAAAATAAATAACATGCAAATCACACACAATAAAGCATTTCACTTTATTATTTATTTAAATTGCATCTTAAAATATATTCAAATAGAAAATAGTTGTTAAAATAATAATAATAATATAGTCACAATATTACAGTTTTTCTTGGATCAAAGAAATGAAGGCTTGGTGGGCGGAAGAGACTTCTTTTAAAAATATTAAACAATCTTAGTGTGTGTGTGTGTGTGTGTGTGTGTGTGTGTGTGTGTGTGTGTGTGTGTCTATATATATATATATATATACATATATATTATTTTTTTCAAAAATCAATAAAAAACAATTAAATGCAACAAACTAGTCCATTATTAAATGCCTATAAATATATAAAAAAATAGTCTATTAAATAATATATATTAATTTAAACAAAACAGAAGTTAATTAATGACTTTCCTCCAGAGGTTATGAACGAATCTCTTCAAAAACATTTTAGCAGTAACTACTGGAAAACAGTAAAGATCTACAATCTTTATTTGAAGCTAAACTTTTGTTTAAAGGGTATTTACTTATTTTGATAATAATTTTGAAGGTTTAATTTACTGAATTGTCGCTGTCATTTAAGAATAATATTGTGCTAGAATCAAGATTGCCATTATTTAATGATAAATCGTGCACACGGATCTGTAGGCAATGTGCTTTCGAATTTAATATTTGTATGTTAACGTTACCAAAAGTAGGCTAACCCGCGCCCAAGGCCCCCTTTCCCGCGATCCATGTAGGCCTATAGACAATAGAGATAGAGAACATGGGAATTAAGTATGCAAAGTACATTTGTTTTATCCAAAAACAACTCGCTAATAAAGTAGGCCTATAATCTATCCGTGGGAGAGAGAGCGCAATCCGAATTGGTCACACCGAACGTGTCAAACACGTCGCGTCTAGTTAGACGCTTGAATCTTCCGCAGCCCGCTCAAGTTAAAAATGTTCTACTGAGAAAGACGTTCGCGGCAAACGAGTCACCCAATTCGCGACGCCCGGCGCGAATGATGCGTCTTCGCGTCTTTGCATTGACTATGAATGTACTCTGCTATCGCAATTAAATTCGCGTTCGGTGTGAACACACCATTAATGCATATACGAGCCAACATCATGGTCATATATTTTGAAAAAACACAATATATAGCTACTCGCGTGCAAAACACTTATTTCATTCGTTAACATGTAGACTACAAATGTTTGCATTTGTAAGAAACGTTTCTAATTGTTGATGCAAAATTTGTAGCAATTCTGAAATTCAGTTAAAAGTAAATTTTTTGACCAAAAATGCAATAAATGATCATGTGTAGGCCTAAGTACAAAAAATAAGCTTACCGCTTCTCAACGTCTTCACATGTGTTTCATAATTTTTTGTCTGGATAGGCATCACGGGAAATTGCAGCCTATATCACCTGGCTCATACAGTTACTTAAAATGATACAATCGATTTACTTAATTTTTATGCAATTATTGTAGTAGTTGACATGCATTATGTTTTTTTATTATTTTATTTATGCATACATTTAAGTGAACCTAGTAACTTATATTTTTTTTGTTAGGCTATATGTTAAGTAAACGTTGAAAAGTTAGGAATACTTAATTTTTTATGTTTGATCCAATTACTTTTATAAGTATTGGTTTTTGGCTGCTTCAAGATCATACATGCTTTCGAATCAGTACTGTGATGTCATACACCAATCGTCTGTACTCTGTACAGTGCTGCTTCAAGATCATACTGTATGCTTTCGAATCAGTACTGTGATGTCATACACCAATCGTCTGTACTCTGGACAGTGCTGCTTCAAGATCATACTGTATGCTTTCGAATCAGTACTGTGATGTCATACACCAATCGTATGTACTCTGTACAGTGCTGCTTCAAGATCATACTGTATGCTTTCGAATCAGGACTGTGATGTCATAAACCAATCGTCTGTAAGGGAGACCGGGGGCAATTGTAAGGTATTTTACATTTTCCTTAATAACTCACAAACTACTTGAGATAGACTAGTCATCTTTTGATACAAGAAACATATATATGTGCACTAATTAATAATACAATTTATATATTTTCACTTATAAGTACAAGACTAAAATATTTAATTAAATGCAGTGTGGGGGCAATTGTAACACTGAGAAATAACTCCTATTAACCCACTTTATCTCAAATAAAAGCATACGTCAAAGTAATCACGTTACTGCTGTTAATTTTAAGAGTTTATATAATATTCCCACTTTGTCAAGCACATATAAAACACACATTATTTTATATAAAAAATGTTAATTGATGATTTGTTAATACTGGAACAAACATTTATTTTAATACACCCTTTTAAAATGAAGTTTTACAATAGAATTTAGTGAAATATGTTCATTTTTTTTTAACAGAAAAGTATGTCAACACACACAAACAAGCTTATTACAATGGACCTTGTGGCTCGGGGGCAACTGTAACACAGTGTTACAGTGTTGTTCATGTTCGTTTTTAATCAATAACCTAGGGATAAAATGTATACAAGTTTAAATTGACAGACATCTAAACTTTAGACAGCAGAAGAAAAATACTGTACATCCAAAAAATAACTTTCACACCACAAAATCAGTTTGTCGTTAATAACTTCTGCTAAAGTTGAAAATGTCACGCTTCTTTTCCACAGATAGAGAGAGAATCCTATTGGGCATGTACAGATTAAGTGTCATCACTCTAGCTTGTTTCTGATTGGAGGAATTGAGTGTGGTACAATTGCCCCCTGTTACAATTGCCCCCGGTCTCCCCAGTGCTTCGTCAAAGTGATCAAAGTATAGTGTATGCTTTCGAATCAGTACTGTGATGTCATACACCAATCGTCTGTACACTGCAGTATAGTGCTTCGTCAAGGTGATCAAAGTATACGCTTTCGAATCAGTACTGTGATGTCATACACCCAGGGATGTAATGGAGGCTAAATGCACAAAAGCCGTTTACGCACCTCCCAATATTCGGGAATTGCGTTTACCCACCTCCAAAGTGCGTTTATCCACCTTTCAATTGCGTTTATCCACCTCTAAATATCCTAGTTCCTAAGACATTTTAAATTAAGCTTATGTCGTTAATTTAGTTTCTTTAATTTAGTTAATTTAGTATAGGTTGTTAAACCTAAGACGAACTTTTTCACTCATTAAGACGGTCGCCTGCCACCACCTACTGGCGGTTTAGTGTTAAATGTTTAAAAGTAGCATCATTCTTTCTTATATGTAAATTAAAATCAATTTCATAACATTATTTCATGCAATGGTAATTTTTCAGTGTAAATGATTTAATTTGATCAACCCCTAGGGTAACAGCCCTATGGTGTCTTATTATTAGAAATAATTGAATTTATTGATCAAATTTAGGAATTTAAAATGAAATATGAAGCATATACATTTAATAATATTGGGGGAGGGGGTGCCCTTTAAAGGTGCAGAAATTACAATATGGTGATTTAAATATCAAAGCTGATATATCAGTGATGAGAATATTTTTTAAGAATAAGTCAAATTTAAAAAAAAATCCGAACAAGCAACTTTTTTACTCGGACAAGTGAAAGGCAGATTTACTTAGCGTATGAAAAGGCTTAATGTCGAGCCCTCCCTATATAGCAATGTCATCAGGAGACACACATACACCGGTAGGCAGTGGCCCACCTTACCTGGTGACCACGTCTTGGTCCACCAGAATTTATAGTTTACCCACCTCTTTTTTTACAACTACACCTCTGCATACACCAATCGTCTGTACTCTGTACAGTGCTGTCGATCACTGTCTGCTGTATGCTTTCGAATCAGTACTGTGATGTCATACACCAATCGTCTGTACTCTGTATAGTGCTGCTTCTATTTGATCACTGTATATGCTTTCGGATCAGTACTGTGATGTCATACATACACCCAGGGATGTAGTGGAGGCTAAATGCACGTAAATGCCGTTTACCCACCTCCCAATATTCGGGAATTGCGTTTGCACATCCAAAGTGCGTTTATCCACCTTTCAATTGCGTTTATCCACCTCTAAATATCCAGTAGTTCCTAAGACATTTTAAATTAAGCTTATGTCGTTTTAGTTTCATATTGTCCACACTCTAAAAAATGATGAGTTGGATTTACTTAAAATATATATGCACCATTTTTGTATCAAAAAATGTGCACATATCTTTTAAGTAAATCCAACACAGTGCAGGCCATGTGAGATCAAAACAAATCTTAGTTCTGTTAACTTAAAATTTAAGATCATTGATATATATAAAATAAGACAATTAAATCAGTTGAACCAACCATTTTAACTTAGTTTAGATCTTCAGCTTACATGTCTTAAAATAAATAACATGCAAATCACACACAATAAAGCATTTCACTTTATTATTTATTTAAATTGCATCTTAAAATATATTCAAATAGAAAATAGTTGTTAAAATAATAATAATAATAATATAGTCACAATATTACAGTTTTTCTTGGATCAAAGAAATGAAGGCTTGGTGGGCGGAAGAGACTTCTTTTAAAAATATTAAACAATCTTAGTGTGTGTGTGTGTGTGTGTAATTTTTTCAAAAATCAATAAAAAACAATTAAATGCAACAAATTAGTCCATTATTAAATGCCTATAAATATATATAAAAAATAGTCTATTAAATAATATCTATTAATTTAAACAAAACAGAAGTTAATTAATGACTTTCCTCCAGAGGTTATGAACGAATCTCTTCAAAAACATTTTAGCAGTAACTACTGGAAAACAATAAAGATCTACAATCTTTATTTGAAGCCAAACTTTTGTTTAAAGCGTATTTACTTATTTTGATAATAATTTTGAAGGTTTAATTTACTGAATTGTCGCTGTCATTTAAGAATAATATTGTGCTAGAATCAAGATTGCCATTATTTAATGATAAATCGTGCACACGGATCTGTAGGCAATGTGCTTTCGAATTTAATATTTGTATGTTAACGTTACCAAAAGTAGGCTAACCCGCGCCCAAGGCCCCCTTTCCCGCGATCCATGTAGGCCTATAGACAATAGAGATAGAGAACATGGGAATTAAGTATGCAAAGTACATTTGTTTTATCCAAAAACAACTCGCTAATAAAGTAGGCCTATAATCTATCCGTGGGAGAGAGAGCGCAATCCGAATTGGTCACACCGAACGTGTCAAACACGTCGCGTCTAGTTAGACGCTTGAATCTTCCGCAGCCCGCTCAAGTTAAAAATGTTCTACTGAGAAAGACGTTCGCGGCAAACGAGTCACCCAATTCGCGACGCCAGGCGCGAATGATGCGTCTTCGCGTCTTTGCATTGACTATGAATGTACTATCGCAATTAAATTCGCGTTCGGTGTGAACACACCATTAATGCATATACGAGCCAACATCATGGTCATATATTTTGAAAAAACACAATATATAGCTACTCGCGTGCAAAACACTTATTTCATTCGTTAACATGTAGACTACAAATGTTTGCATTTGTAAGAAACGTTTCTAATTGTTGATGCAAAATTTGTAGCAATTCTGAAATTCAGTTAAAAGTAAATTTTTTGACCAAAAATGCAATAAATGATCATGTGTAGGCCTAAGTACAAAAAATAAGCTTACCGCTTCTCAACGTCTTCACATGTGTTTCATAATTTTTTGTCTGGATAGGCATCACGGGAAATTGCAGCCTATACATAGTTCCCACAGGCAAAAAAATTGTCACGTGACCTCCCCGGAGACGCCATCTTTGAGGGCAAAACCGCTGTGTTTACCATAGGCGTTTACAACGTTTTATCAGAGAATGTCGTTTTACAAACAAATATTTATGTCTGTTTATATTGTTATGCAAATCATGAAAAGACAAAGTGTAATAGATTATAAAGAGACTATTAAAACAAGACATAGAGAGGTACAATGCGAAAATTTCATTCATAAATGGTGTGTATCCTTATGCAACAAAAGAAGCACTGAGCACCGATTATGCAACTTTGCCTCAGATACAGTATTTTCATGTGTACAATTATCTGGTATTGGTGAGGAGTTTTTACACATGTGAGCAATTCCAAGCCTGGAAATCACTGGAGGTGTACGATCAGATTGACGTGGGGTTGGTTTGGTGACGTTTGCTCAAGTGCAATCAATGGAAAAGTAACTTAAGTCATCATAGCGAAGTAGCATGATGCTAATCTGTCTATTAAAAAGCCATAGCCTGCACAACTTAATTCCTATGTTCCCCAGTCACCGGTGATTTCTGTAATATGCATGTACTTGCGGGCGTCATGGTTCGGTGCATGAATATTAAAATAAATAACTCGCGTGCAATTTAATTAATGTAATAAATGAGGAACTACATTATACGCGGGATCTTTAGGGACATAATCTGAGATTGTAATGCTGGAATGTGAGATCGAACAGTGGAAACAATGTTGTTTAGTATGTTTTTAATACCTCGTCATTTTGTTCATACAGGACATTATTCAAACTGCAATGTGTTAACTTATATTTATTTACACTCGCAATAAAACAACATTGTGCTTTTGTCAAACAAATTCTTGCGTGTTTTGAGTGAGTTTCTTTCCTGTTTATGCTCGCCAGCCATAATCTCCGTCGTTGTTCGGACAAAAGCTTAGTCTTCTCACATCCATATGGAGTCTAATGACGGGTATAGTGTAAAATCCCGATTTAACTGAACATCCGGCACGATTTTATCATCCATTGACTCAGCAAGAGATGACCATTTTCACTTTATAGCACGAAACTCATTTCACTTCGTTCAACTCGTATTGCTTCTTCTTATGTTTTGCCCTAAGCAATGGCGCCGGGTCGGCAAATGCCCGTATGTTGTGACGTCATGTGGGAACTATGTATATCACCTGGCTCATACAGTTACTTAAAATGATACAATCGATTTACTTAATTTTTATGCAATTATTGTAGTAGTTGACATGCATTATGTTTTTTTTTATTATTTTATTTATGCATACATTTAAGTGAACCTAGTAACTTATATTTTTTTTGTTAGGCTATATGTTAAGTAAACGTTGAAAAGTTAGAAATACTTAATTTTTTATGTTTGATCCAATTACTTTTATAAGTATTGGTTTTTGGCTGCTTCAAGATCATACATGCTTTCGAATCAGTACTGTGATGTCATACACCAATCGTATGTACTCTGTACAGTGCTGCTTCAAGATCATACTGTATGCTTTCGAATCAGGACTGTGATGTCATAAACCAATCGTCTGTAAGGGAGACCGGGGGCAATTGTAAGGTATTTTACATTTTCCTTAATAACTCACAAACTACTTGAGATAGACTAGTCATCTTTTGATACAAGAAACATATATATGTGCACTAATTAATAATACAATTTATATATTTTCACTTATAAGTACAAGACTAAAATATTTAATTAAATGCAGTGTGGGGGCAATTGTAACACTGAGAAATAACTCCTATTAACCCACTTTATCTCAAATAAAAGCATACGTCAAAGTAATCACGTTACTGCTGTTAATTTTAAGAGTTTATATAATATTCCCACTTTGTCAAGCACATATAAAACACACATTATTTTATATAAAAAATGTTAATTGATGATTTGTTAATACTGGAACAAACATTTATTTTAATACACCCTTTTAAAATGAAGTTTTACAATAGAATTTAGTGAAATATGTTCATTTTTTTTTAACAGAAAAGTATGTCAACACACACAAACAAGCTTATTACAATGGACCTTGTGGCTCGGGGGCAACTGTAACACAGTGTTACAGTGTTGTTCATGTTCGTTTTTAATCAATAACCTAGGGATAAAATGTATACAAGTTTAAATTGACAGACATCTAAACTTTAGACAGCAGAAGAAAAATACTGTACATCCAAAAAATAACTTTCACACCTCAAAATCAGTTTGTCGTTAATAACTTCTGCTAAAGTTGAAAATGTCACGCTTCTTTTCCACAGATAGAGAGAGAATCCTATTGGGCATGTACAGATTAAGTGTCATCACTCTAGCTTGTTTCTGATTGGAGGAATTGAGTGTGGTACAATTGCCCCCTGTTACAATTGCCCCCGGTCTCCCCAGTGCTTCGTCAAAGTGATCAAAGTATAGTGTACGCTTTCGAATCAGTACTGTGATGTCATACACCCAGGGATGTAATGGAGGCTAAATGCACAAAAGCCGTTTACGCACCTCCCAATTTTCGGGAATTGCGTTTACCCACCTCCAAAGTGCGTTTATCCACCTTTCAATTGCGTTTATCCACCTCTAAATATCCTAGTTCCTAAGACATTTTAAATTAAGCTTATGTCGTTAATTTAGTTTCTTTAATTTAGTTAATTTAGTATAGGTTGTTAA
Source organism: Pimephales promelas (assembly GCF_988280905.1). Taxonomy (NCBI): domain Eukaryota; kingdom Metazoa; phylum Chordata; class Actinopteri; order Cypriniformes; family Leuciscidae; genus Pimephales; species Pimephales promelas. The sequence goes on from NC_142791.1 coordinate 19,218,245, forward strand.
ACCTAAGACGAACTTTTTCACTCATTAAGACGGTCGCCTGCCACCACCTACTGGCGGTTTAGTGTTAAATGTTTAAAAGTAGCATCATTCTTTCTTATATGTAAATTAAAATCAATTTCATAACATTATTTCATGCAATGGTAATTTTTCAGTGTAAATGATTTAATTTGATCAACCCCTAGGGTAACAGCCCTATGGTGTCTTATTATTAGAAATAATTGAATTTATTGATCAAATTTAGGAATTTAAAATGAAATATGAAGCATATACATTTAATAATATTGGGGGAGGGGGTGCCCTTTAAAGGTGCAGAAATTACAATATGGTGATTTAAATATCAAAGCTGATATATCAGTGATGAGAATATTTTTTAAGAATAAGTCAAATTTAAAAAAAAATCCGAACAAGCAACTTTTTTACTCGGACAAGTGAAAGGCAGATTTACTTAGCGTATGAAAAGGCTTAATGTCGAGCCCTCCCTATATAGCAATGTCATCAGGAGACACACATACACCGGTAGGCAGTGGCCCACCTTACCTGGTGACCACGTCTTGGTCCACCAGAATTTATAGTTTACCCACCTCTTTTTTTACAACTACACCTCTGCATACACCAATCGTCTGTACTCTGTACAGTGCTGTCGATCACTGTCTGCTGTATGCTTTCGAATCAGTACTGTGATGTCATACACCAATCGTCTGTACTCTGTATAGTGCTGCTTCTATTTGATCACTGTATATGCTTTCGAATCAGTACTGTGATGTCATACATACACCCAGGGATGTAGTGGAGGCTAAATGCACGTAAATGCCGTTTACCCACCTCCCAATATTCGGGAATTGCGTTTGCACATCCAAAGTGCGTTTATCCACCTTTCAATTGCGTTTATCCACCTCTAAATATCCAGTAGTTCCTCAGACATTTTAAATTAAGCTTATGTCGTTTTAGTTTCATATTGTCCACGCTCTAAAAAATGATGAGTTGGATTTACTTAAAATATATATGCACCATTTTTGTATCAAAAAATGTGCACATATCTTTTAAGTAAATCCAACACAGTGCAGGCCATGTGAGATCAAAACAAATCTTAGTTCTGTTAACTTAAAATTTAAGCTCATTGATATATATAAAATAAGACAATTAAATCAGTTGAACCAACCATTTTAACTTAGTTTAGATCTTCAGCTTACATGTCTTAAAATAAATAACATGCAAATCACACACAATAAAGCATTTCACTTTATTATTTATTTAAATTGCATCTTAAAATATATTCAAATAGAAAATAGTTGTTAAAATAATAATAATAATATAGTCACAATATTACAGTTTTTCTTGGATCAAAGAAATGAAGGCTTGGTGGGCGGAAGAGACTTCTTTTAAAAATATTAAACAATCTTAGTGTGTGTGTGTGTGTGTGTGTGTGTGTGTGTGTGTGTCTATATATATATATATATATACATATATATTATTTTTTTCAAAAATCAATAAAAAACAATTAAATGCAACAAACTAGTCCATTATTAAATGCCTATAAATATATAAAAAAATAGTCTATTAAATAATATATATTAATTTAAACAAAACAGAAGTTAATTAATGACTTTCCTCCAGAGGTTATGAACGAATCTCTTCAAAAACATTTTAGCAGTAACTACTGGAAAACAGTAAAGATCTACAATCTTTATTTGAAGCTAAACTTTTGTTTAAAGGGTATTTACTTATTTTGATAATAATTTTGAAGGTTTAATTTACTGAATTGTCGCTGTCATTTAAGAATAATATTGTGCTAGAATCAAGATTGCCATTATTTAATGATAAATCGTGCACACGGATCTGTAGGCAATGTGCTTTCGAATTTAATATTTGTATGTTAACGTTACCAAAAGTAGGCTAACCCGCGCCCAAGGCCCCCTTTCCCGCGATCCATGTAGGCCTATAGACAATAGAGATAGAGAACATGGGAATTAAGTATGCAAAGTACATTTGTTTTATCCAAAAACAACTCGCTAATAAAGTAGGCCTATAATCTATCCGTGGGAGAGAGAGCGCAATCCGAATTGGTCACACCGAACGTGTCAAACACGTCGCGTCTAGTTAGACGCTTGAATCTTCCGCAGCCCGCTCAAGTTAAAAATGTTCTACTGAGAAAGACGTTCGCGGCAAACGAGTCACCCAATTCGCGACGCCCGGCGCGAATGATGCGTCTTCGCGTCTTTGCATTGACTATGAATGTACTCTGCTATCGCAATTAAATTCGCGTTCGGTGTGAACACACCATTAATGCATATACGAGCCAACATCATGGTCATATATTTTGAAAAAACACAATATATAGCTACTCGCGTGCAAAACACTTATTTCATTCGTTAACATGTAGACTACAAATGTTTGCATTTGTAAGAAACGTTTCTAATTGTTGATGCAAAATTTGTAGCAATTCTGAAATTCAGTTAAAAGTAAATTTTTTGACCAAAAATGCAATAAATGATCATGTGTAGGCCTAAGTACAAAAAATAAGCTTACCGCTTCTCAACGTCTTCACATGTGTTTCATAATTTTTTGTCTGGATAGGCATCACGGGAAATTGCAGCCTATATCACCTGGCTCATACAGTTACTTAAAATGATACAATCGATTTACTTAATTTTTATGCAATTATTGTAGTAGTTGACATGCATTATGTTTTTTTATTATTTTATTTATGCATACATTTAAGTGAACCTAGTAACTTATATTTTTTTTGTTAGGCTATATGTTAAGTAAACGTTGAAAAGTTAGGAATACTTAATTTTTTATGTTTGATCCAATTACTTTTATAAGTATTGGTTTTTGGCTGCTTCAAGATCATACATGCTTTCGAATCAGTACTGTGATGTCATACACCAATCGTCTGTACTCTGTACAGTGCTGCTTCAAGATCATACTGTATGCTTTCGAATCAGTACTGTGATGTCATACACCAATCGTCTGTACTCTGGACAGTGCTGCTTCAAGATCATACTGTATGCTTTCGAATCAGTACTGTGATGTCATACACCAATCGTATGTACTCTGTACAGTGCTGCTTCAAGATCATACTGTATGCTTTCGAATCAGGACTGTGATGTCATAAACCAATCGTCTGTAAGGGAGACCGGGGGCAATTGTAAGGTATTTTACATTTTCCTTAATAACTCACAAACTACTTGAGATAGACTAGTCATCTTTTGATACAAGAAACATATATATGTGCACTAATTAATAATACAATTTATATATTTTCACTTATAAGTACAAGACTAAAATATTTAATTAAATGCAGTGTGGGGGCAATTGTAACACTGAGAAATAACTCCTATTAACCCACTTTATCTCAAATAAAAGCATACGTCAAAGTAATCACGTTACTGCTGTTAATTTTAAGAGTTTATATAATATTCCCACTTTGTCAAGCACATATAAAACACACATTATTTTATATAAAAAATGTTAATTGATGATTTGTTAATACTGGAACAAACATTTATTTTAATACACCCTTTTAAAATGAAGTTTTACAATAGAATTTAGTGAAATATGTTCATTTTTTTTTAACAGAAAAGTATGTCAACACACACAAACAAGCTTATTACAATGGACCTTGTGGCTCGGGGGCAACTGTAACACAGTGTTACAGTGTTGTTCATGTTCGTTTTTAATCAATAACCTAGGGATAAAATGTATACAAGTTTAAATTGACAGACATCTAAACTTTAGACAGCAGAAGAAAAATACTGTACATCCAAAAAATAACTTTCACACCACAAAATCAGTTTGTCGTTAATAACTTCTGCTAAAGTTGAAAATGTCACGCTTCTTTTCCACAGATAGAGAGAGAATCCTATTGGGCATGTACAGATTAAGTGTCATCACTCTAGCTTGTTTCTGATTGGAGGAATTGAGTGTGGTACAATTGCCCCCTGTTACAATTGCCCCCGGTCTCCCCAGTGCTTCGTCAAAGTGATCAAAGTATAGTGTATGCTTTCGAATCAGTACTGTGATGTCATACACCAATCGTCTGTACACTGCAGTATAGTGCTTCGTCAAGGTGATCAAAGTATACGCTTTCGAATCAGTACTGTGATGTCATACACCCAGGGATGTAATGGAGGCTAAATGCACAAAAGCCGTTTACGCACCTCCCAATATTCGGGAATTGCGTTTACCCACCTCCAAAGTGCGTTTATCCACCTTTCAATTGCGTTTATCCACCTCTAAATATCCTAGTTCCTAAGACATTTTAAATTAAGCTTATGTCGTTAATTTAGTTTCTTTAATTTAGTTAATTTAGTATAGGTTGTTAAACCTAAGACGAACTTTTTCACTCATTAAGACGGTCGCCTGCCACCACCTACTGGCGGTTTAGTGTTAAATGTTTAAAAGTAGCATCATTCTTTCTTATATGTAAATTAAAATCAATTTCATAACATTATTTCATGCAATGGTAATTTTTCAGTGTAAATGATTTAATTTGATCAACCCCTAGGGTAACAGCCCTATGGTGTCTTATTATTAGAAATAATTGAATTTATTGATCAAATTTAGGAATTTAAAATGAAATATGAAGCATATACATTTAATAATATTGGGGGAGGGGGTGCCCTTTAAAGGTGCAGAAATTACAATATGGTGATTTAAATATCAAAGCTGATATATCAGTGATGAGAATATTTTTTAAGAATAAGTCAAATTTAAAAAAAAATCCGAACAAGCAACTTTTTTACTCGGACAAGTGAAAGGCAGATTTACTTAGCGTATGAAAAGGCTTAATGTCGAGCCCTCCCTATATAGCAATGTCATCAGGAGACACACATACACCGGTAGGCAGTGGCCCACCTTACCTGGTGACCACGTCTTGGTCCACCAGAATTTATAGTTTACCCACCTCTTTTTTTACAACTACACCTCTGCATACACCAATCGTCTGTACTCTGTACAGTGCTGTCGATCACTGTCTGCTGTATGCTTTCGAATCAGTACTGTGATGTCATACACCAATCGTCTGTACTCTGTATAGTGCTGCTTCTATTTGATCACTGTATATGCTTTCGAATCAGTACTGTGATGTCATACATACACCCAGGGATGTAGTGGAGGCTAAATGCACGTAAATGCCGTTTACCCACCTCCCAATATTCGGGAATTGCGTTTGCACATCCAAAGTGCGTTTATCCACCTTTCAATTGCGTTTATCCACCTCTAAATATCCAGTAGTTCCTCAGACATTTTAAATTAAGCTTATGTCGTTTTAGTTTCATATTGTCCACGCTCTAAAAAATGATGAGTTGGATTTACTTAAAATATATATGCACCATTTTTGTATCAAAAAATGTGCACATATCTTTTAAGTAAATCCAACACAGTGCAGGCCATGTGAGATCAAAACAAATCTTAGTTCTGTTAACTTAAAATTTAAGCTCATTGATATATATAAAATAAGACAATTAAATCAGTTGAACCAACCATTTTAACTTAGTTTAGATCTTCAGCTTACATGTCTTAAAATAAATAACATGCAAATCACACACAATAAAGCATTTCACTTTATTATTTATTTAAATTGCATCTTAAAATATATTCAAATAGAAAATAGTTGTTAAAATAATAATAATAATATAGTCACAATATTACAGTTTTTCTTGGATCAAAGAAATGAAGGCTTGGTGGGCGGAAGAGACTTCTTTTAAAAATATTAAACAATCTTAGTGTGTGTGTGTGTGTGTGTGTGTGTGTGTGTGTGTGTGTGTCTATATATATATATATATATACATATATATTATTTTTTTCAAAAATCAATAAAAAACAATTAAATGCAACAAACTAGTCCATTATTAAATGCCTATAAATATATAAAAAAATAGTCTATTAAATAATATATATTAATTTAAACAAAACAGAAGTTAATTAATGACTTTCCTCCAGAGGTTATGAACGAATCTCTTCAAAAACATTTTAGCAGTAACTACTGGAAAACAGTAAAGATCTACAATCTTTATTTGAAGCTAAACTTTTGTTTAAAGGGTATTTACTTATTTTGATAATAATTTTGAAGGTTTAATTTACTGAATTGTCGCTGTCATTTAAGAATAATATTGTGCTAGAATCAAGATTGCCATTATTTAATGATAAATCGTGCACACGGATCTGTAGGCAATGTGCTTTCGAATTTAATATTTGTATGTTAACGTTACCAAAAGTAGGCTAACCCGCGCCCAAGGCCCCCTTTCCCGCGATCCATGTAGGCCTATAGACAATAGAGATAGAGAACATGGGAATTAAGTATGCAAAGTACATTTGTTTTATCCAAAAACAACTCGCTAATAAAGTAGGCCTATAATCTATCCGTGGGAGAGAGAGCGCAATCCGAATTGGTCACACCGAACGTGTCAAACACGTCGCGTCTAGTTAGACGCTTGAATCTTCCGCAGCCCGCTCAAGTTAAAAATGTTCTACTGAGAAAGACGTTCGCGGCAAACGAGTCACCCAATTCGCGACGCCCGGCGCGAATGATGCGTCTTCGCGTCTTTGCATTGACTATGAATGTACTCTGCTATCGCAATTAAATTCGCGTTCGGTGTGAACACACCATTAATGCATATACGAGCCAACATCATGGTCATATATTTTGAAAAAACACAATATATAGCTACTCGCGTGCAAAACACTTATTTCATTCGTTAACATGTAGACTACAAATGTTTGCATTTGTAAGAAACGTTTCTAATTGTTGATGCAAAATTTGTAGCAATTCTGAAATTCAGTTAAAAGTAAATTTTTTGACCAAAAATGCAATAAATGATCATGTGTAGGCCTAAGTACAAAAAATAAGCTTACCGCTTCTCAACGTCTTCACATGTGTTTCATAATTTTTTGTCTGGATAGGCATCACGGGAAATTGCAGCCTATATCACCTGGCTCATACAGTTACTTAAAATGATACAATCGATTTACTTAATTTTTATGCAATTATTGTAGTAGTTGACATGCATTATGTTTTTTTATTATTTTATTTATGCATACATTTAAGTGAACCTAGTAACTTATATTTTTTTTGTTAGGCTATATGTTAAGTAAACGTTGAAAAGTTAGGAATACTTAATTTTTTATGTTTGATCCAATTACTTTTATAAGTATTGGTTTTTGGCTGCTTCAAGATCATACATGCTTTCGAATCAGTACTGTGATGTCATACACCAATCGTCTGTACTCTGTACAGTGCTGCTTCAAGATCATACTGTATGCTTTCGAATCAGTACTGTGATGTCATACACCAATCGTCTGTACTCTGTACAGTGCTGCTTCAAGATCATACTGTATGCTTTCGAATCAGTACTGTGATGTCATACACCAATCGTATGTACTCTGTACAGTGCTGCTTCAAGATCATACTGTATGCTTTCGAATCAGGACTGTGATGTCATAAACCAATCGTCTGTAAGGGAGACCGGGGGCAATTGTAAGGTATTTTACATTTTCCTTAATAACTCACAAACTACTTGAGATAGACTAGTCATCTTTTGATACAAGAAACATATATATGTGCACTAATTAATAATACAATTTATATATTTTCACTTATAAGTACAAGACTAAAATATTTAATTAAATGCAGTGTGGGGGCAATTGTAACACTGAGAAATAACTCCTATTAACCCACTTTATCTCAAATAAAAGCATACGTCAAAGTAATCACGTTACTGCTGTTAATTTTAAGAGTTTATATAATATTCCCACTTTGTCAAGCACATATAAAACACACATTATTTTATATAAAAAATGTTAATTGATGATTTGTTAATACTGGAACAAACATTTATTTTAATACACCCTTTTAAAATGAAGTTTTACAATAGAATTTAGTGAAATATGTTCATTTTTTTTTAACAGAAAAGTATGTCAACACACACAAACAAGCTTATTACAATGGACCTTGTGGCTCGGGGGCAACTGTAACACAGTGTTACAGTGTTGTTCATGTTCGTTTTTAATCAATAACCTAGGGATAAAATGTATACAAGTTTAAATTGACAGACATCTAAACTTTAGACAGCAGAAGAAAAATACTGTACATCCAAAAAATAACTTTCACACCACAAAATCAGTTTGTCGTTAATAACTTCTGCTAAAGTTGAAAATGTCACGCTTCTTTTCCACAGATAGAGAGAGAATCCTATTGGGCATGTACAGATTAAGTGTCATCACTCTAGCTTGTTTCTGATTGGAGGAATTGAGTGTGGTACAATTGCCCCCTGTTACAATTGCCCCCGGTCTCCCCAGTGCTTCGTCAAAGTGATCAAAGTATAGTGTATGCTTTCGAATCAGTACTGTGATGTCATACACCAATCGTCTGTACACTGCAGTATAGTGCTTCGTCAAGGTGATCAAAGTATACGCTTTCGAATCAGTACTGTGATGTCATACATACACCCAGGGATGTAGTGGAGGCTAAATGCACGTAAATGCCGTTTACCCACCTCCCAATATTCGGGAATTGCGTTTGCACATCCAAAGTGCGTTTATCCACCTTTCAATTGCGTTTATCCACCTCTAAATATCCAGTAGTTCCTCAGACATTTTAAATTAAGCTTATGTCGTTTTAGTTTCATATTGTCCACGCTCTAAAAAATGATGAGTTGGATTTACTTAAAATATATATGCACCATTTTTGTATCAAAAAATGTGCACATATCTTTTAAGTAAATCCAACACAGTGCAGGCCATGTGAGATCAAAACAAATCTTAGTTCTGTTAACTTAAAATTTAAGCTCATTGATATATATAAAATAAGACAATTAAATCAGTTGAACCAACCATTTTAACTTAGTTTAGATCTTCAGCTTACATGTCTTAAAATAAATAACATGCAAATCACACACAATAAAGCATTTCACTTTATTATTTATTTAAATTGCATCTTAAAATATATTCAAATAGAAAATAGTTGTTAAAATAATAATAATAATATAGTCACAATATTACAGTTTTTCTTGGATCAAAGAAATGAAGGCTTGGTGGGCGGAAGAGACTTCTTTTAAAAATATTAAACAATCTTAGTGTGTGTGTGTGTGTGTGTGTGTGTGTGTGTGTGTGTGTGTGTGTGTCTATATATATATATATATATATACATATATATTATTTTTTTCAAAAATCAATAAAAAACAATTAAATGCAACAAACTAGTCCATTATTAAATGCCTATAAATATATAAAAAAATAGTCTATTAAATAATATATATTAATTTAAACAAAACAGAAGTTAATTAATGACTTTCCTCCAGAGGTTATGAACGAATCTCTTCAAAAACATTTTAGCAGTAACTACTGGAAAACAGTAAAGATCTACAATCTTTATTTGAAGCTAAACTTTTGTTTAAAGGGTATTTACTTATTTTGATAATAATTTTGAAGGTTTAATTTACTGAATTGTCGCTGTCATTTAAGAATAATATTGTGCTAGAATCAAGATTGCCATTATTTAATGATAAATCGTGCACACGGATCTGTAGGCAATGTGCTTTCGAATTTAATATTTGTATGTTAACGTTACCAAAAGTAGGCTAACCCGCGCCCAAGGCCCCCTTTCCCGCGATCCATGTAGGCCTATAGACAATAGAGATAGAGAACATGGGAATTAAGTATGCAAAGTACATTTGTTTTATCCAAAAACAACTCGCTAATAAAGTAGGCCTATAATCTATCCGTGGGAGAGAGAGCGCAATCCGAATTGGTCACACCGAACGTGTCAAACACGTCGCGTCTAGTTAGACGCTTGAATCTTCCGCAGCCCGCTCAAGTTAAAAATGTTCTACTGAGAAAGACGTTCGCGGCAAACGAGTCACCCAATTCGCGACGCCAGGCGCGAATGATGCGTCTTCGCGTCTTTGCATTGACTATGAATGTACTATCGCAATTAAATTCGCGTTCGGTGTGAACACACCATTAATGCATATACGAGCCAACATCATGGTCATATATTTTGAAAAAACACAATATATAGCTACTCGCGTGCAAAACACTTATTTCATTCGTTAACATGTAGACTACAAATGTTTGCATTTGTAAGAAACGTTTCTAATTGTTGATGCAAAATTTGTAGCAATTCTGAAATTCAGTTAAAAGTAAATTTTTTGACCAAAAATGCAATAAATGATCATGTGTAGGCCTAAGTACAAAAAATAAGCTTACCGCTTCTCAACGTCTTCACATGTGTTTCATAATTTTTTGTCTGGATAGGCATCACGGGAAATTGCAGCCTATATCACCTGGCTCATACAGTTACTTAAAATGATACAATCGATTTACTTAATTTTTATGCAATTATTGTAGTAGTTGACATGCATTATGTTTTTTTTTATTATTTTATTTATGCATACATTTAAGTGAACCTAGTAACTTATATTTTTTTTGTTAGGCTATATGTTAAGTAAACGTTGAAAAGTTAGAAATACTTAATTTTTTATGTTTGATCCAATTACTTTTATAAGTATTGGTTTTTGGCTGCTTCAAGATCATACATGCTTTCGAATCAGTACTGTGATGTCATACACCAATCGTATGTACTCTGTACAGTGCTGCTTCAAGATCATACTGTATGCTTTCGAATCAGGACTGTGATGTCATAAACCAATCGTCTGTAAGGGAGACCGGGGGCAATTGTAAGGTATTTTACATTTTCCTTAATAACTCACAAACTACTTGAGATAGACTAGTCATCTTTTGATACAAGAAACATATATATGTGCACTAATTAATAATACAATTTATATATTTTCACTTATAAGTACAAGACTAAAATATTTAATTAAATGCAGTGTGGGGGCAATTGTAACACTGAGAAATAACTCCTATTAACCCACTTTATCTCAAATAAAAGCATACGTCAAAGTAATCACGTTACTGCTGTTAATTTTAAGAGTTTATATAATATTCCCACTTTGTCAAGCACATATAAAACACACATTATTTTATATAAAAAATGTTAATTGATGATTTGTTAATACTGGAACAAACATTTATTTTAATACACCCTTTTAAAATGAAGTTTTACAATAGAATTTAGTGAAATATGTTCATTTTTTTTTAACAGAAAAGTATGTCAACACACACAAACAAGCTTATTACAATGGACCTTGTGGCTCGGGGGCAACTGTAACACAGTGTTACAGTGTTGTTCATGTTCGTTTTTAATCAATAACCTAGGGATAAAATGTATACAAGTTTAAATTGACAGACATCTAAACTTTAGACAGCAGAAGAAAAATACTGTACATCCAAAAAATAACTTTCACACCACAAAATCAGTTTGTCGTTAATAACTTCTGCTAAAGTTGAAAATGTCACGCTTCTTTTCCACAGATAGAGAGAGAATCCTATTGGGCATGTACAGATTAAGTGTCATCACTCTAGCTTGTTTCTGATTGGAGGAATTGAGTGTGGTACAATTGCCCCCTGTTACAATTGCCCCCGGTCTCCCCAGTGCTTCGTCAAAGTGATCAAAGTATAGTGTATGCTTTCGAATCAGTACTGTGATGTCATACACCAATCGTCTGTACACTGCAGTATAGTGCTTCGTCAAGGTGATCAAAGTATACGCTTTCGAATCAGTACTGTGATGTCATACACCCAGGGATGTAATGGAGGCTAAATGCACAAAAGCCGTTTACGCACCTCCCAATATTCGGGAATTGCGTTTACCCACCTCCAAAGTGCGTTTATCCACCTTTCAATTGCGTTTATCCACCTCTAAATATCCTAGTTCCTAAGACATTTTAAATTAAGCTTATGTCGTTAATTTAGTTTCTTTAATTTAGTTAATTTAGTATAGGTTGTTAAACCTAAGACGAACTTTTTCACTCATTAAGACGGTCGCCTGCCACCACCTACTGGCGGTTTAGTGTTAAATGTTTAAAAGTAGCATCATTCTTTCTTATATGTAAATTAAAATCAATTTCATAACATTATTTCATGCAATGGTAATTTTTCAGTGTAAATGATTTAATTTGATCAACCCCTAGGGTAACAGCCCTATGGTGTCTTATTATTAGAAATAATTGAATTTATTGATCAAATTTAGGAATTTAAAATGAAATATGAAGCATATACATTTAATAATATTGGGGGAGGGGGTGCCCTTTAAAGGTGCAGAAATTACAATATGGTGATTTAAATATCAAAGCTGATATATCAGTGATGAGAATATTTTTTAAGAATAAGTCAAATTTAAAAAAAAATCCGAACAAGCAACTTTTTTACTCGGACAAGTGAAAGGCAGATTTACTTAGCGTATGAAAAGGCTTAATGTCGAGCCCTCCCTATATAGCAATGTCATCAGGAGACACACATACACCGGTAGGCAGTGGCCCACCTTACCTGGTGACCACGTCTTGGTCCACCAGAATTTATAGTTTACCCACCTCTTTTTTTACAACTACACCTCTGCATACACCAATCGTCTGTACTCTGTACAGTGCTGTCGATCACTGTCTGCTGTATGCTTTCGAATCAGTACTGTGATGTCATACACCAATCGTCTGTACTCTGTATAGTGCTGCTTCTATTTGATCACTGTATATGCTTTCGGATCAGTACTGTGATGTCATACATACACCCAGGGATGTAGTGGAGGCTAAATGCACGTAAATGCCGTTTACCCACCTCCCAATATTCGGGAATTGCGTTTGCACATCCAAAGTGCGTTTATCCACCTTTCAATTGCGTTTATCCACCTCTAAATATCCAGTAGTTCCTAAGACATTTTAAATTAAGCTTATGTCGTTTTAGTTTCATATTGTCCACACTCTAAAAAATGATGAGTTGGATTTACTTAAAATATATATGCACCATTTTTGTATCAAAAAATGTGCACATATCTTTTAAGTAAATCCAACACAGTGCAGGCCATGTGAGATCAAAACAAATCTTAGTTCTGTTAACTTAAAATTTAAGATCATTGATATATATAAAATAAGACAATTAAATCAGTTGAACCAACCATTTTAACTTAGTTTAGATCTTCAGCTTACATGTCTTAAAATAAATAACATGCAAATCACACACAATAAAGCATTTCACTTTATTATTTATTTAAATTGCATCTTAAAATATATTCAAATAGAAAATAGTTGTTAAAATAATAATAATAATAATATAGTCACAATATTACAGTTTTTCTTGGATCAAAGAAATGAAGGCTTGGTGGGCGGAAGAGACTTCTTTTAAAAATATTAAACAATCTTAGTGTGTGTGTGTGTGTGTGTAATTTTTTCAAAAATCAATAAAAAACAATTAAATGCAACAAATTAGTCCATTATTAAATGCCTATAAATATATATAAAAAATAGTCTATTAAATAATATCTATTAATTTAAACAAAACAGAAGTTAATTAATGACTTTCCTCCAGAGGTTATGAACGAATCTCTTCAAAAACATTTTAGCAGTAACTACTGGAAAACAATAAAGATCTACAATCTTTATTTGAAGCCAAACTTTTGTTTAAAGCGTATTTACTTATTTTGATAATAATTTTGAAGGTTTAATTTACTGAATTGTCGCTGTCATTTAAGAATAATATTGTGCTAGAATCAAGATTGCCATTATTTAATGATAAATCGTGCACACGGATCTGTAGGCAATGTGCTTTCGAATTTAATATTTGTATGTTAACGTTACCAAAAGTAGGCTAACCCGCGCCCAAGGCCCCCTTTCCCGCGATCCATGTAGGCCTATAGACAATAGAGATAGAGAACATGGGAATTAAGTATGCAAAGTACATTTGTTTTATCCAAAAACAACTCGCTAATAAAGTAGGCCTATAATCTATCCGTGGGAGAGAGAGCGCAATCCGAATTGGTCACACCGAACGTGTCAAACACGTCGCGTCTAGTTAGACGCTTGAATCTTCCGCAGCCCGCTCAAGTTAAAAATGTTCTACTGAGAAAGACGTTCGCGGCAAACGAGTCACCCAATTCGCGACGCCAGGCGCGAATGATGCGTCTTCGCGTCTTTGCATTGACTATGAATGTACTATCGCAATTAAATTCGCGTTCGGTGTGAACACACCATTAATGCATATACGAGCCAACATCATGGTCATATATTTTGAAAAAACACAATATATAGCTACTCGCGTGCAAAACACTTATTTCATTCGTTAACATGTAGACTACAAATGTTTGCATTTGTAAGAAACGTTTCTAATTGTTGATGCAAAATTTGTAGCAATTCTGAAATTCAGTTAAAAGTAAATTTTTTGACCAAAAATGCAATAAATGATCATGTGTAGGCCTAAGTACAAAAAATAAGCTTACCGCTTCTCAACGTCTTCACATGTGTTTCATAATTTTTTGTCTGGATAGGCATCACGGGAAATTGCAGCCTATATCACCTGGCTCATACAGTTACTTAAAATGATACAATCGATTTACTTAATTTTTATGCAATTATTGTAGTAGTTGACATGCATTATGTTTTTTTTTATTATTTTATTTATGCATACATTTAAGTGAACCTAGTAACTTATATTTTTTTTGTTAGGCTATATGTTAAGTAAACGTTGAAAAGTTAGAAATACTTAATTTTTTATGTTTGATCCAATTACTTTTATAAGTATTGGTTTTTGGCTGCTTCAAGATCATACATGCTTTCGAATCAGTACTGTGATGTCATACACCAATCGTATGTACTCTGTACAGTGCTGCTTCAAGATCATACTGTATGCTTTCGAATCAGGACTGTGATGTCATACACCAATCGTCTGTACTCTGGACAGTGCTGCTTCAAGATCATACTGTATGCTTTCGAATCAGTACTGTGATGTCATACACCAATCGTATGTACTCTGTACAGTGCTGCTTCAAGATTATACTGTATGCTTTCGAATCAGGACTGTGATGTCATAAACCAATCGTCTGTAAGGGAGACCGGGGGCAATTGTAAGGTATTTTACATTTTCCTTAATAACTCACAAACTACTTGAGATAGACTAGTCATCTTTTGATACAAGAAACATATATATGTGCGCTAATTAATAATACAATTTAAATATTTTCACTTATAAGTACAAGACTAAAATATTTAATTAAATGCAGTGTGGGGGCAATTGTAACACTGAGAAATAACTCCTATTAACCCACTTTATCTCAAATAAAAGCATACGTCAAAGTAATCACGTTACTGCTGTTAATTTTAAGAGTTTATATAATATTCCCACTTTGTCAAGCACATAAAAAACACACATTATTTTATATAAAAAATGTTAATTGATGATTTGTTAATACTGGAACAAACATTTATTTTAATACACCCTTTTAAAATGAAGTTTTACAATAGAATTTAGTGAAATATGTTCATTTTTTTTAACAGAAAAGTATGTCAAGACACACAAACAAGCTTATTACAATGGACCTTGTGGCTCGGGGGCAACTGTAACACAGTGTTACAGTGTTGTTCATGTTCGTTTTTAATCAATAACCTAGGGATAAAATGTATACAAGTTTAAATTGACAGACATCTAAACTTTAGACAGCAGAAGAAAAATACTGTACATCCAAAAAATAACTTTCACACCTCAAAATCAGTTTGTCGTTAATAACTTCTGCTAAAGTTGAAAATGTCACGCTTCTTTTCCACAGATAGAGAGAGAATCCTATTGGGCATGTACAGATTAAGTGTCATCACTCTAGCTTGTTTCTGATTGGAGGAATTGAGTGTGGTACAATTGCTCCCTGTTACAATTGCCCCCGGTCTCCCCAGTGCTTCGTCAAAGTGATCAAAGTATAGTGTATGCTTTCGAATCAGTACTGTGATGTCATACACCAATCGTCTGTACACTGCAGTATAGTGCTTCGTCAAGGTGATCAAAGTATACGCTTTCGAATCAGTACTGTGATGTCATACACCCAGGGATGTAATGGAGGCTAAATGCACAAAAGCCGTTTACGCACCTCCCAATATTCGGGAATTGCGTTTACCCACCTCCAAAGTGCGTTTATCCACCTTTCAATTGCGTTTATCCACCTCTAAATATCCTAGTTCCTAAGACATTTTAAATTAAGCTTATGTCGTTAATTTAGTTTCTTTAATTTAGTTAATTTAGTATAGGTTGTTAAACCTAAGACGAACTTTTTCACTCATTAAGACGGTCGCCTGCCACCACCTACTGGCGGTTTAGTGTTAAATGTTTAAAAGTAGCATCATTCTTTCTTATATGTAAATTAAAATCAATTTCATAACATTATTTCATGCAATTGTAATTTTTCAGTGTAAATGATTTAATTTGATCAACCCCTAGGGTAACAGCCCTATGGTGTCTTATTATTAGAAATAATTGAATTTATTGATCAAATTTAGGAATTTAAAATGAAATATGAAGCATATACATTTAATAATATTGGGGGAGGGGGTGCCCTTTAAAGGTGCAGAAATTACAATATGGTGATTTAAATATCAAAGCTGATATATCAGTGATGAGAATATTTTTTTAAGAATAAGTCAAATTTAAAAAAAAATCCGAACAAGCAACTTTTTTACTCGGACAAGTGAAAGGCAGATTTACTTAGCGTATGAAAAGGCTTAATGTCGAGCCCTCCCTATATAGCAATGTCATCAGGAGACACACATACACCGGTAGGCAGTGGCCCACCTTACCTGGTGACCACGTCTTGGTCCACCAGAATTTATAGTTTACCCACCTCTTTTTTTACAACTACACCTCTGCATACACCAATCGTCTGTACTCTGTACAGTGCTGTCGATCACTGTCTGCTGTATGCTTTCGAATCAGTACTGTGATGTCATACACCAATCGTCTGTACTCTGTATAGTGCTGCTTCTATTTGATCACTGTATATGCTTTCGAATCAGTACTGTGATGTCATACATACACCCAGGGATGTAGTGGAGGCTAAATGCACGTAAATGCCGTTTACCCACCTCCCAATATTCGGGAATTGCGTTTGCACATCCAAAGTGCGTTTATCCACCTTTCAATTGCGTTTATCCACCTCTAAATATCCAGTAGTTCCTCAGACATTTTAAATTAAGCTTATGTCGTTTTAGTTTCATATTGTCCACGCTCTAAAAAATGATGAGTTGGATTTACTTAAAATATATATGCACCATTTTTGTATCAAAAAATGTGCACATATCTTTTAAGTAAATCCAACACAGTGCAGGCCATGTGAGATCAAAACAAATCTTAGTTCTGTTAACTTAAAATTTAAGCTCATTGATATATATAAAATAAGACAATTAAATCAGTTGAACCAACCATTTTAACTTAGTTTAGATCTTCAGCTTACATGTCTTAAAATAAATAACATGCAAATCACACACAATAAAGCATTTCACTTTATTATTTATTTAAATTGCATCTTAAAATATATTCAAATAGAAAATAGTTGTTAAAATAATAATAATAATATAGTCACAATATTACAGTTTTTCTTGGATCAAAGAAATGAAGGCTTGGTGGGCGGAAGAGACTTCTTTTAAAAATATTAAACAATCTTAGTGTGTGTGTGTGTGTGTGTGTGTGTCTATATATATATATATATACATATATATAAATTTTTTCAAAAATCAATAAAAAACAATTAAATGCAACAAACTAGTCCATTATTAAATGCCTATAAATATATAAAAAAAAATAGTCTATTAAATAATATCTATTAATTTAAACAAAACAGAAGTTAATTAATGACTTTCCTCCAGAGGTTATGAACGAATCTCTTCAAAAACATTTTAGCAGTAACTACTGGAAAACAGTAAAGATCTACAATCTTTATTTGAAGCTAAACTTTTGTTTAAAGGGTATTTACTTATTTTGATAATAATTTTGAAGGTTTAATTTACTGAATTGTCGCTGTCATTTAAGAATAATATTGTGCTAGAATCAAGATTGCCATTATTTAATGATAAATCGTGCACACGGATCTGTAGGCAATGTGCTTTCGAATTTAATATTTGTATGTTAACGTTACCAAAAGTAGGCTAACCCGCGCCCAAGGCCCCCTTTCCCGCGATCCATGTAGGCCTATAGACAATAGAGATAGAGAACATGGGAATTAAGTATGCAAAGTACATTTGTTTTATCCAAAAACAACTCGCTAATAAAGTAGGCCTATAATCTATCCGTGGGAGAGAGAGCGCAATCCGAATTGGTCACACCGAACGTGTCAAACACGTCGCGTCTAGTTAGACGCTTGAATCTTCCGCAGCCCGCTCAAGTTAAAAATGTTCTACTGAGAAAGACGTTCGCGGCAAACGAGTCACCCAATTCGCGACGCCCGGCGCGAATGATGCGTCTTCGCGTCTTTGCATTGACTATGAATGTACTCTGCTATCGCAATTAAATTCGCGTTCGGTATGAACACACCATTAATGCATATACGAGCCAACATCATGGTCATATATTTTGAAAAAACACAATATATAGCTACTCGCGTGCAAAACACTTATTTCATTCGTTAACATGTAGACTACAAATGTTTGCATTTGTAAGAAACGTTTCTAATTGTTGATGCAAAATTTGTAGCAATTCTGAAATTCAGTTAAAAGTAAATTTTTTGACCAAAAATGCAATAAATGATCATGTGTAGGCCTAAGTACAAAAAATAAGCTTACCGCTTCTCAACGTCTTCACATGTGTTTCATAATTTTTTGTCTGGATAGGCATCACGGGAAATTGCAGCCTATATCACCTGGCTCATACAGTTACTTAAAATGATACAATCGATTTACTTAATTTTTATGCAATTATTGTAGTAGTTGACATGCATTATGTTTTTTTATTATTTTATTTATGCATACATTTAAGTGAACCTAGTAACTTATATTTTTTTTGTTAGGCTATATGTTAAGTAAACGTTGAAAAGTTAGGAATACTTAATTTTTTATGTTTGATCCAATTACTTTTATAAGTATTGGTTTTTGGCTGCTTCAAGATCATACATGCTTTCGAATCAGTACTGTGATGTCATACACCAATCGTCTGTACTCTGTACAGTGCTGCTTCAAGATCATACTGTATGCTTTCGAATCAGTACTGTGATGTCATACACCAATCGTATGTACTCTGTACAGTGCTGCTTCAAGATCATACTGTATGCTTTCGAATCAGGACTGTGATGTCATAAACCAATCGTCTGTAAGGGAGACCGGGGGCAATTGTAAGGTATTTTACATTTTCCTTAATAACTCACAAACTACTTGAGATAGACTAGTCATCTTTTGATACAAGAAACATATATATGTGCACTAATTAATAATACAATTTATATATTTTCACTTATAAGTACAAGACTAAAATATTTAATTAAATGCAGTGTGGGGGCAATTGTAACACTGAGAAATAACTCCTATTAACCCACTTTATCTCAAATAAAAGCATACGTCAAAGTAATCACGTTACTGCTGTTAATTTTAAGAGTTTATATAATATTCCCACTTTGTCAAGCACATATAAAACACACATTATTTTATATAAAAAATGTTAATTGATGATTTGTTAATACTGGAACAAACATTTATTTTAATACACCCTTTTAAAATGAAGTTTTACAATAGAATTTAGTGAAATATGTTCATTTTTTTTTAACAGAAAAGTATGTCAACACACACAAACAAGCTTATTACAATGGACCTTGTGGCTCGGGGGCAACTGTAACACAGTGTTACAGTGTTGTTCATGTTCGTTTTTAATCAATAACCTAGGGATAAAATGTATACAAGTTTAAATTGACAGACATCTAAACTTTAGACAGCAGAAGAAAAATACTGTACATCCAAAAAATAACTTTCACACCACAAAATCAGTTTGTCGTTAATAACTTCTGCTAAAGTTGAAAATGTCACGCTTCTTTTCCACAGATAGAGAGAGAATCCTATTGGGCATGTACAGATTAAGTGTCATCACTCTAGCTTGTTTCTGATTGGAGGAATTGAGTGTGGTACAATTGCCCCCTGTTACAATTGCCCCCGGTCTCCCCAGTGCTTCGTCAAAGTGATCAAAGTATAGTGTATGCTTTCGAATCAGTACTGTGATGTCATACACCAATCGTCTGTACACTGCAGTATAGTGCTTCGTCAAGGTGATCAAAGTATACGCTTTCGAATCAGTACTGTGATGTCATACACCCAGGGATGTAATGGAGGCTAAATGCACAAAAGCCGTTTACGCACCTCCCAATATTCGGGAATTGCGTTTACCCACCTCCAAAGTGCGTTTATCCACCTTTCAATTGCGTTTATCCACCTCTAAATATCCTAGTTCCTAAGACATTTTAAATTAAGCTTATGTCGTTAATTTAGTTTCTTTAATTTAGTTAATTTAGTATAGGTTGTTAAACCTAAGACGAACTTTTTCACTCATTAAGACGGTCGCCTGCCACCACCTACTGGCGGTTTAGTGTTAAATGTTTAAAAGTAGCATCATTCTTTCTTATATGTAAATTAAAATCAATTTCATAACATTATTTCATGCAATTGTAATTGTTCAGTGTAAATGATTTAATTTGATCAACCCCTAGGGTAACAGCCCTATGGTGTCTTATTATTAGAAATAATTGAATTTATTGATCAAATTTAGGAATTTAAAATGAAATATGAAGCATATACATTTAATAATATTGGGGGAGGGGGTGCCCTTTAAAGGTGCAGAAATTACAATATGGTGATTTAAATATCAAAGCTGATATATCAGTGATGAGAATATTTTTTTAAGAATAAGTCAAATTTAAAAAAAAAATCCGAACAAGCAACTTTTTTACTCGGACAAGTGAAAGGCAGATTTACTTAGCGTATGAAAAG
Source organism: Pimephales promelas (assembly GCF_988280905.1). Taxonomy (NCBI): domain Eukaryota; kingdom Metazoa; phylum Chordata; class Actinopteri; order Cypriniformes; family Leuciscidae; genus Pimephales; species Pimephales promelas. The sequence goes on from NC_142791.1 coordinate 19,239,073, forward strand.
GCTTAATGTCGAGCCCTCCCTATATAGCAATGTCATCAGGAGACACACATACACCGGTAGGCAGTGGCCCACCTTACCTGGTGACCACGTCTTGGTCCACCAGAATTTATAGTTTACCCACCTCTTTTTTTACAACTACACCTCTGCATACACCAATCGTCTGTACTCTGTACAGTGCTGTCGATCACTGTCTGCTGTATGCTTTCGAATCAGTACTGTGATGTCATACACCAATCGTCTGTACTCTGTATAGTGCTGCTTCTATTTGATCACTGTATGTGCTTTCGAATCAGTACTGTGATGTCATACATACACCCAGGGATGTAGTGGAGGCTAAATGCACGTAAATGCCGTTTACCCACCTCCCAATATTCGGGAATTGCGTTTGCACATCCAAAGTGCGTTTATCCACCTTTCAATTGCGTTTATCCACCTCTAAATATCCAGTAGTTCCTAAGACATTTTAAATTAAGCTTATGTCGTTTTAGTTTCATATTGTCCACACTCTAAAAAATGATGAGTTGGATTTACTTAAAATATATATGCACCATTTTTGTATCAAAAAATGTGCACATATCTTTTAAGTAAATCCAACACAGTGCAGGCCATGTGAGATCAAAACAAATCTTAGTTCTGTTAACTTAAAATTTAAGCTCATTGATATATATAAAATAAGACAATTAAATCAGTTGAACCAACCATTTTAACTTAGTTTAGATCTTCAGCTTACATGTCTTAAAATAAATAACATGCAAATCACACACAATAAAGCATTTCACTTTATTATTTATTTAAATTGCATCTTAAAATATATTCAAATAGAAAATAGTTGTTAAAATAATAATAATAATATAGTCACAATATTAAAGTTTTTCTTGGATCAAAGAAATGAAGGCTTGGTGGGCGGAAGAGACTTCTTTTAAAAATATTAAACAATCTTAGTGTGTGTGTGTGTGTGTGTGTGTGTGTGTGTGTGTGTGTGTGTGTGTGTCTATATATATATATATACATATTAATTTTTTCAAAAATCAATAAAAAACAATTAAATGCAACAAATTAGTCCATTATTAAATGCCTATAAATATATAAAAAAATAGTCTATTAAATAATATCTATTAATTTAAACAAAACAGAAGTTAATTAATGACTTTCCTCCAGAGGTTATGAACGAATCTCTTCAAAAACATTTTAGCAGTAACTACTGGAAAACAGTAAAGATCTACAATCTTTATTTGAAGCTAAACTTTTGTTTAAAGGGTATTTACTTATTTTGATAATAATTTTGAAGGTTTAATTTACTGAATTGTCGCTGTCATTTAAGAATAATATTGTGCTAGAATCAAGATTGCCATTATTTAATGATAAATCGTGCACACGGATCTGTAGGCAATGTGCTTTCGAATTTAATATTTGTATGTTAACGTTACCAAAAGTAGGCTAACCCGCGCCCAAGGCCCCCTTTCCCGCGATCCATGTAGGCCTATAGACAATAGAGATAGAGAACATGGGAATTAAGTATGCAAAGTACATTTGTTTTATCCAAAAACAACTCGCTAATAAAGTAGGCCTATAATCTATCCGTGGGAGAGAGAGCGCAATCCGAATTGGTCACACCGAACGTGTCAAACACGTCGCGTCTATTTAGACGCTTGAATCTTCCGCAGCCCGCTCAAGTTAAAAATGTTCTACTGAGAAAGACGTTCGCGGCAAACGAGTCACCCAATTCGCGACGCCCGGCGCGAATGATGCGTCTTCGCGTCTTTGCATTGACTATGAATGTACTCTGCTATCGCAATTAAATTCGCGTTCGGTGTGAACACACCATTAATGCATATACGAGCCAACATCATGGTCATATATTTTGAAAAAACACAATATATAGCTACTCGCGTGCAAAACACTTATTTCATTCGTTAACATGTAGACTACAAATGTTTGCATTTGTAAGAAACGTTTCTAATTGTTGATGCAAAATTTGTAGCAATTCTGAAATTCAGTTAAAAGTAAATTTTTTGACCAAAAATGCAATAAATGATCATGTGTAGGCCTAAGTACAAAAAATAAGCTTACCGCTTCTCAACGTCTTCACATGTGTTTCATAATTTTTTGTCTGGATAGGCATCACGGGAAATTGTAGCCTATATCACCTGGCTCATACAGTTACTTAAAATGATACAATCGATTTACTTAATTTTTATGCAATTATTGTAGTAGTTGACATGCATTATGTTTTTTTATTATTTTATTTATGCATACATTTAAGTGAACCTAGTAACTTATATTTTTTTTGTTAGGCTATATGTTAAGTAAACGTTGAAAAGTTAGGAATACTTAATTTTTTATGTTTGATCCAATTACTTTTATAAGTATTGGTTTTTGGCTGCTTCAAGATCATACATGCTTTCGAATCAGTACTGTGATGTCATACACCAATCGTCTGTACTCTGTACAGTGCTGCTTCAAGATCATACTGTATGCTTTCGAATCAGTACTGTGATGTCACACACCAATCGTATGTACTCTGTACAGTGCTGCTTTAAGATCATACTGTATGCTTTCGAATCAGGACTGTGATGTCATAAACCAATCGTCTGTAAGGGAGACCGGGGGCAATTGTAAGGTATTTTACATTTTCCTTAATAACTCACAAACTACTTGAGATAGACTAGTCATCTTTTGATACAAGAAACATATATATGTGCACTAATTAATAATACAATTTATATATTTTCACTTATAAGTACAAGACTAAAATATTTAATTAAATGCAGTGTGGGGGCAATTGTAACACTGAGAAATAACTCCTATTAACCCACTTTATCTCAAATAAAAGCATACGTCAAAGTAATCACGTTACTGCTGTTAATTTTAAGAGTTTATATAATATTCCCACTTTGTCAAGCACATATAAAACACTCATTATTTTATATAAAAAATGTTAATTGATGATTTGTTAATACTGGAACAAACATTTATTTTAATACACCCTTTTAAAATGAAGTTTTACAATAGAATTTAGTGAAATATGTTCATTTTTTTTTACAGAAAAGTATGTCAACACACACAAACAAGCTTATTACAATGGACCTTGTGGCTCGGGGGCAACTGTAACACAGTGTTACAGTGTTGTTCATGTTCGTTTTTAATCAATAACCTAGGGATAAAATGTATACAAGTTTAAATTGACAGACATCTAAACTTTAGACAGCAGAAGAAAAATACTGTACATCCAAAAAATAACTTTCACACCACAAAATCAGTTTGTCGTTAATAACTTCTGCTAAAGTTGAAAATGTCACGCTTCTTTTCCACAGATAGAGAGAGAATACTATTGGGCATGTACAGATTAAGTGTCATCACTCTAGCTTGTTTCTGATTGGAGGAATTGAGTGTGGTACAATTGCCCCCTGTTACAATTGCCCCCGGTCTCCCCAGTGCTTCGTCAAAGTGATCAAAGTATAGTGTATGCTTTCGAATCAGTACTGTGATGTCATACACCAATCGTCTGTACACTGCAGTATAGTGCTTCGTCAAGGTGATCAAAGTATACGCTTTCGAATCAGTTAACACAGTCTCATCCCAAATCGTCATATAACTGACGTTTTGGGACGTATTTTGACCATACGTCAATATCCGCCTTTTTAGGGCCCCCTTAAACGTCGGTAGATGGCGATCCCGGGCCGTCATACAACTGACGCTTTACCTTTAACGTCAGTTAGGTGACGGGTTAGGTTTAGGGTTAAGTTTAGGTATGGGGTAGAGTTAGGATCCCATAACCTCATCTACCGACGTTTAAGGGGGCCCTAAAAAGGCAAATATTGACGTATGGTCAAAAGACGTCCCAAAACGTCAGTTATATGACGATTTGGGATGAGACCGGGTTGAATCAGTACTGTGATGTCATACACCCAGGGATGTAATGGAGGCTAAATGCACAAAAGCCGTTTACGCACCTCCCAATATTCGGGAATTGCGTTTACCCACCTCCAAAGTGCGTTTATCCACCTTTCAATTGCGTTTATCCACCTCTAAATATCCTAGTTCCTAAGACATTTTAAATTAAGCTTATGTCGTTAATTTAGTTTCTTTAATTTAGTTAATTTAGTATAGGTTGTTAAACCTAAGACGAACTTTTTCACTCATTAAGACGGTCGCCTGCCACCACCTACTGGCGGTTTAGTGTTAAATGTTTAAAAGTAGCATCATTCTTTCTTATATGTAAATTAAAATCAATTTCATAACATTATTTCATGCAATGGTAATTTTTCAGTGTAAATGATTTAATTTGATCAACCCCTAGGGTAACAGCCCTATGGTGTCTTATTATTAGAAATAATTGAATTTATTGATCAAATTTAGGAATTTAAAATGAAATATGAAGCATATACATTTAATAATATTGGGGGAGGGGGTGCCCTTTAAAGGTGCAGAAATTACAATATGGTGATTTAAATATCAAAGCTGATATATCAGTGATGAGAATATTTTTTAAGAATAAGTCAAATTTAAAAAAAAATCCGAACAAGCAACTTTTTTACTCGGACAAGTGAAAGGCAGATTTACTTAGCGTATGAAAAGGCTTAATGTCGAGCCCTCCCTATATAGCAATGTCATCAGGAGACACACATACACCGGTAGGCAGTGGCCCACCTTACCTGGTGACCACGTCTTGGTCCACCAGAATTTATAGTTTACCCACCTCTTTTTTTACAACTACACCTCTGCATACACCAATCGTCTGTACTCTGTGCTGTCGATCACTGTCTGCTGTATGCTTTCGAATCAGTACTGTGATGTCATACACCAATCGTCTGTACTCTGTATAGTGCTGCTTCTATTTGATCACTGTATATGCTTTCGAATCAGTACTGTGATGTCATACATACACCCAGGGATGTAGTGGAGGCTAAATGCACGTAAATGCCGTTTACCCACCTCCCAATATTCGGGAATTGCGTTTGCACATCCAAAGTGCGTTTATCCACCTTTCAATTGCGTTTATCCACCTCTAAATATCCAGTAGTTCCTAAGACATTTTAAATTAAGCTTATGTCGTTTTAGTTTCATATTGTCCACACTCTAAAAAATGATGAGTTGGATTTACTTAAAATATATATGCACCATTTTTGTATCAAAAAATGTGCACATATCTTTTAAGTAAATCCAACACAGTGCAGGCCATGTGAGATCAAAACAAATCTTAGTTCTGTTAACTTAAAATTTAAGCTCATTGATATATATAAAATAAGACAATTAAATCAGTTGAACCAACCATTTTAACTTAGTTTAGATCTTCAGCTTACATGTCTTAAAATAAATAACATGCAAATCACACACAATAAAGCATTTCACTTTATTATTTATTTAAATTGCATCTTAAAATATATTCAAATAGAAAATAGTTGTTAAAATAATAATAATAATATAGTCACAATATTACAGTTTTTCTTGGATCAAAGAAATGAAGGCTTGGTGGGCGGAAGAGACTTCTTTTAAAAATATTAAACAATCTTAGTGTGTGTGTGTGTGTGTGTGTGTGTGTGTGTGTCTATATATATATATATATATACATATATATTAATTTTTTCAAAAATCAATAAAAATCAATAAAAAACAATTAAATGCAACAAACTAGTCCATTATTAAATGCCTATAAATATATAAAAAAATAGTCTATTAAATAATATCTATTAATTTAAACAAAACAGAAGTTAATTAATGACTTTCCTCCAGAGGTTATGAACGAATCTCTTCAAAAACATTTTAGCAGTAACTACTGGAAAACAGTAAAGATCTACAATCTTTATTTGAAGCTATAAACTTTTGTTTAAAGGGTATTTACTTATTTTGATAATAATTTTGAAGGTTTAATTTACTGAATTGTCGCTGTCATTTAAGAATAATATTGTGCTAGAATCAAGATTGCCATTATTTAATGATAAATCGTGCACACGGATCTGTAGGCAATGTGCTTTCGAATTTAATATTTGTATGTTAACGTTACCAAAAGTAGGCTAACCCGCGCCCAAGGCCCCCTTTCCCGCGATCCATGTAGGCCTATAGACAATAGAGATAGAGAACATGGGAATTAAGTATGCAAAGTACATTTGTTTTATCCAAAAACAACTCGCTAATAAAGTAGGCCTATAATCTATCCGTGGGAGAGAGAGCGCAATCCGAATTGGTCACACCGAACGTGTCAAACACGTCGCGTCTAGTTAGACGCTTGAATCTTCCGCAGCCCGCTCAAGTTAAAAATGTTCTACTGAGAAAGACGTTCGCGGCAAACGAGTCACCCAATTCGCGACGCCCGGCGCGAATGATGCGTCTTCGCGTCTTTGCATTGACTATGAATGTACTCTGCTATCGCAATTAAATTCGCGTTCGGTGTGAACACACCATTAATGCATATACGAGCCAACATCATGGTCATATAGTTTGAAAAAACACAATATATAGCTACTCGCGTGCAAAACACTTATTTCATTCGTTAACATGTAGACTACAAATGTTTGCATTTGTAAGAAACGTTTCTAATTGTTGATGCAAAATTTGTAGCAATTCTGAAATTCAGTTAAAAGTAAATTTTTTGACCAAAAATGCAATAAATGATCATGTGTAGGCCTAAGTACAAAAAATAAGCTTACCGCTTCTCAACGTCTTCACATGTGTTTCATAATTTTTTGTCTGGATAGGCATCACGGGAAATTGCAGCCTATATCACCTGGCTCATACAGTTACTTAAAATGATACAATCGATTTACTTAATTTTTATGCAATTATTGTAGTAGTTGACATGCATTAAGTTTTTTTATTATTTTATTTATGCATACATTTAAGTGAACCTAGTAACTTATATTTTTTTTGTTAGGCTATATGTTAAGTAAACGTTGAAAAGTTAGGAATACTTAATTTTTTATGTTTGATCCAATTACTTTTATAAGTATTGGTTTTTGGCTGCTTCAAGATCATACATGCTTCGAATCAGTACTGTGATGTCATACACCAATCGTCTGTACTCTGTACAGTGCTGCTTCAAGATCATACTGTATGCTTTCGAATCAGTACTGTGATGTCATACACCAATCGTCTGTACTCTGGACAGTGCTGCTTCAAGATCATACTGTATGCTTTCGAATCAGTACTGTGATGTCATACACCAATCGTCTGTACTCTGGACAGTGCTGCTTCAAGATCATACTGTATGCTTTCGAATCAGTACTGTGATGTCATACACCAATCGTATGTACTCTGTACAGTGCTGCTTCAAGATCATACTGTATGCTTTCGAATCAGGACTGTGATGTCATAAACCAATCGTCTGTAAAGGCCCTTTCACACCGGATGCGTAACGGAAAAGCGAAACGAAAAAGCGAATAGTTCGCGTGAGAATATTTCGCGTCAAAACCATTCACATCAGCCGCGACGCGAATTTGCGACGTTCAGAACTTCAACATTCCAAAACATTCGCGCCGATGAAAGCAGACCTGATTTTCATCAGAAAACGTAGGCTACTCTATTAGGCTATTATTATAGCCTATAGGTGAATAAATATAGATTTTATATTAGATGTCTTTTTGAAGTGATGTTAACATGATGCTTTAATAGGCTTAATAAAAAAAAAATCCCAATCTCTAAATAGCACATTTTCAAATAAGCACATAAGTCCATTAGGAAAGATAAAGATGAATGCGTTCTTACCGGGTTCGATCAGTGCATTTTGAATTTATATTGTTTTTGTCTGATGATCTGGCAGCTTCGATTGGACCTTCTTTTTAATTATGTGCATGTCAGTAACTCGCAGTAACTACTGGCAGGTGGAGCTCACTTTCACCAGTTCACTTTAGGTCCACAGTTGCCTGGTTCCTTGCCCACGCAGCATTCATCAGAGCAAACACTCTCTCCACGAAGAGTTTGTTTGTTTGTGATGGCTCCATTAACGTCTGTGCTGTGCATTTTCTCTGTTTTCTTATTACATTTTTTTTAAATTGTAGAATTGTTATTTAAAGGACGATTAAATAAAAGGATGCAGACAAAAAAAATGCGGTACAGTGCTATGACTTGCGGGACGTGGCACATAGCTTCTTCATCACTATCATTATCATCCAGTGAAGACAAGCTTTTTATTTTATTTAAAAGCAGAAAAGAAGGTGTGGGGCACCCACTACCGGAGCTAGAAACATATGGCAGAAGGTGAGCTGTCCCATTCATCAGGGGCTACGTTTACCAACACATACATGCAATCAAATAAACACTTTTAGTAAACGTATTGAAGGCTCAAATGGACTGAAAAGCCTTGTAAACACCCGGTTGGGCTCGATACGAACGAACGAGCACAACGTCCCACCAGTCCTTGTTTCAGATATTCATTCACAGACTCGACACACAAGCAATCAGAAGGTCCGTCCGTCATTGCTGCGGTCACGTCACCTTTGTTTCCCCGTATATGATTGGCTGAAGCCTTTTCTTTCGCCTCAAAAATCGACATCGAAGCGAAAAAAATAAAAGTCGTTTTTTCGCCGCAGCAGATTCGCGTTCGGTGTGGAAGCACTCATTACACAAACAGCTGATCAAAAAATAAAACCATCGCGCGAATTATTCGCGCGTCAAAATCGCGTTCAGTGTGAAAGGGCCTTAAGGGAGACCGGGGGCAATTGTAAGGTATTTTACATTTTCCTTAATAACTCACAAACTACTTGAGATAGACTAGTCATCTTTTGATACAAGAAACATATATATGTGCACTAATTAATAATACAATTTATATATTTTCACTTATAAGTACAAGACTAAAATATTTAATTAAATGCAGTGTGGGGGCAATTGTAACACTGAGAAATAACTCCTATTAACCCACTTTATCTCAAATAAAAGCATACGTCAAAGTAATCACGTTACTGCTGTTAATTTTAAGAGTTTATATAATATTCCCACTTTGTCAAGCACATATAAAACACACATTATTTTATATAAAAAATGTTAATTGATGATTTGTTAATACTGGAACAAACATTTATTTTAATACACCCTTTTAAAATGAAGTTTTACAATAGAATTTAGTGAAATATGTTCATTTTTTTAACAGAAAAGTATGTCAACACACACAAACAAGCTTATTACAATGGACCTTGTGGCTCGGGGGCAACTGTAACACAGTGTTACAGTGTTGTTCATGTTCGTTTTTAATCAATAACCTAGGGATAAAATGTATACAAGTTTAAATTGACAGACATCTAAACTTTAGACAGCAGAAGAAAAATACTGTACATCCAAAAAATAACTTTCACACCTCAAAATCAGTTTGTCGTTAATAACTTCTGCTAAAGTTGAAAATGTCACGCTTCTTTTCCACAGATAGAGAGAGAATCCTATTGGGCATGTACAGATTAAGTGTCATCACTCTAGCTTGTTTCTGATTGGAGGAATTGAGTGTGGTACAATTGCCCCCTGTTACAATTGCCCCCGGTCTCCCCAGTGCTTCGTCAAAGTGATCAAAGTATAGTGTATGCTTTCGAATCAGTACTGTGATGTCATACACCAATCGTCTGTACACTGCAGTATAGTGCTTCGTCAAGGTGATCAAAGTATACGCTTTCGAATCAGTACTGTGATGTCATACACCCAGGGATGTAATGGAGGCTAAATGCACAAAAGCCGTTTACGCACCTCCCAATATTCGGGAATTGCGTTTACCCACCTCCAAAGTGCGTTTATCCACCTTTCAATTGCGTTTATCCACCTCTAAATATCCTAGTTCCTAAGACATTTTAAATTAAGCTTATGTCGTTAATTTAGTTTCTTTAATTTAGTTAATTTAGTATAGGTTGTTAAACCTAAGACGAACTTTTTCACTCATTAAGACGGTCGCCTGCCACCACCTACTGGCGGTTTAGTGTTAAATGTTTAAAAGTAGCATCATTCTTTCTTATATGTAAATTAAAATCAATTTCATAACATTATTTCATGCAATTGTAATTGTTCAGTGTAAATGATTTAATTTGATCAACCCCTAGGGTAACAGCCCTATGGTGTCTTATTATTAGAAATAATTGAATTTATTGATCAAATTTAGGAATTTAAAATGAAATATGAAGCATATACATTTAATAATATTGGGGGAGGGGGTGCCCTTTAAAGGTGCAGAAATTACAATATGGTGATTTAAATATCAAAGCTGATATATCAGTGATGAGAATATTTTTTTAAGAATAAGTCAAATTTAAAAAAAAAATCCGAACAAGCAACTTTTTTACTCGGACAAGTGAAAGGCAGATTTACTTAGCGTATGAAAAGGCTTAATGTCGAGCCCTCCCTATATAGCAATGTCATCAGGAGACACACATACACCGGTAGGCAGTGGCCCACCTTACCTGGTGACCACGTCTTGGTCCACCAGAATTTATAGTTTACCCACCTCTTTTTTTACAACTACACCTCTGCATACACCAATCGTCTGTACTCTGTACAGTGCTGTCGATCACTGTCTGCTGTATGCTTTCGAATCAGTACTGTGATGTCATACACCAATCGTCTGTACTCTGTATAGTGCTGCTTCTATTTGATCACTGTATGTGCTTTCGAATCAGTACTGTGATGTCATACATACACCCAGGGATGTAGTGGAGGCTAAATGCACGTAAATGCCGTTTACCCACCTCCCAATATTCGGGAATTGCGTTTGCACATCCAAAGTGCGTTTATCCACCTTTCAATTGCGTTTATCCACCTCTAAATATCCAGTAGTTCCTAAGACATTTTAAATTAAGCTTATGTCGTTTTAGTTTCATATTGTCCACACTCTAAAAAATGATGAGTTGGATTTACTTAAAATATATATGCACCATTTTTGTATCAAAAAATGTGCACATATCTTTTAAGTAAATCCAACACAGTGCAGGCCATGTGAGATCAAAACAAATCTTAGTTCTGTTAACTTAAAATTTAAGCTCATTGATATATATAAAATAAGACAATTAAATCAGTTGAACCAACCATTTTAACTTAGTTTAGATCTTCAGCTTACATGTCTTAAAATAAATAACATGCAAATCACACACAATAAAGCATTTCACTTTATTATTTATTTAAATTGCATCTTAAAATATATTCAAATAGAAAATAGTTGTTAAAATAATAATAATAATATAGTCACAATATTAAAGTTTTTCTTGGATCAAAGAAATGAAGGCTTGGTGGGCGGAAGAGACTTCTTTTAAAAATATTAAACAATCTTAGTGTGTGTGTGTGTGTGTGTGTGTGTGTGTGTGTGTGTGTGTGTGTGTGTGTGTGTGTGTGTGTGTGTGTGTGTGTGTGTGTGTGTGTGTGTGTGTCTATATATATATATATACATATTAATTTTTTCAAAAATCAATAAAAAACAATTAAATGCAACAAATTAGTCCATTATTAAATGCCTATAAATATATAAAAAAATAGTCTATTAAATAATATCTATTAATTTAAACAAAACAGAAGTTAATTAATGACTTTCCTCCAGAGGTTATGAACGAATCTCTTCAAAAACATTTTAGCAGTAACTACTGGAAAACAGTAAAGATCTACAATCTTTATTTGAAGCTAAACTTTTGTTTAAAGGGTATTTACTTATTTTGATAATAATTTTGAAGGTTTAATTTACTGAATTGTCGCTGTCATTTAAGAATAATATTGTGCTAGAATCAAGATTGCCATTATTTAATGATAAATCGTGCACACGGATCTGTAGGCAATGTGCTTTCGAATTTAATATTTGTATGTTAACGTTACCAAAAGTAGGCTAACCCGCGCCCAAGGCCCCCTTTCCCGCGATCCATGTAGGCCTATAGACAATAGAGATAGAGAACATGGGAATTAAGTATGCAAAGTACATTTGTTTTATCCAAAAACAACTCGCTAATAAAGTAGGCCTATAATCTATCCGTGGGAGAGAGAGCGCAATCCGAATTGGTCACACCGAACGTGTCAAACACGTCGCGTCTATTTAGACGCTTGAATCTTCCGCAGCCCGCTCAAGTTAAAAATGTTCTACTGAGAAAGACGTTCGCGGCAAACGAGTCACCCAATTCGCGACGCCCGGCGCGAATGATGCGTCTTCGCGTCTTTGCATTGACTATGAATGTACTCTGCTATCGCAATTAAATTCGCGTTCGGTGTGAACACACCATTAATGCATATACGAGCCAACATCATGGTCATATATTTTGAAAAAACACAATATATAGCTACTCGCGTGCAAAACACTTATTTCATTCGTTAACATGTAGACTACAAATGTTTGCATTTGTAAGAAACGTTTCTAATTGTTGATGCAAAATTTGTAGCAATTCTGAAATTCAGTTAAAAGTAAATTTTTTGACCAAAAATGCAATAAATGATCATGTGTAGGCCTAAGTACAAAAAATAAGCTTACCGCTTCTCAACGTCTTCACATGTGTTTCATAATTTTTTGTCTGGATAGGCATCACGGGAAATTGTAGCCTATATCACCTGGCTCATACAGTTACTTAAAATGATACAATCGATTTACTTAATTTTTATGCAATTATTGTAGTAGTTGACATGCATTATGTTTTTTTATTATTTTATTTATGCATACATTTAAGTGAACCTAGTAACTTATATTTTTTTTGTTAGGCTATATGTTAAGTAAACGTTGAAAAGTTAGGAATACTTAATTTTTTATGTTTGATCCAATTACTTTTATAAGTATTGGTTTTTGGCTGCTTCAAGATCATACATGCTTTCGAATCAGTACTGTGATGTCATACACCAATCGTCTGTACTCTGTACAGTGCTGCTTCAAGATCATACTGTATGCTTTCGAATCAGTACTGTGATGTCACACACCAATCGTATGTACTCTGTACAGTGCTGCTTCAAGATCATACTGTATGCTTTCGAATCAGGACTGTGATGTCATAAACCAATCGTCTGTAAGGGAGACCGGGGGCAATTGTAAGGTATTTTACATTTTCCTTAATAACTCACAAACTACTTGAGATAGACTAGTCATCTTTTGATACAAGAAACATATATATGTGCACTAATTAATAATACAATTTATATATTTTCACTTATAAGTACAAGACTAAAATATTTAATTAAATGCAGTGTGGGGGCAATTGTAACACTGAGAAATAACTCCTATTAACCCACTTTATCTCAAATAAAAGCATACGTCAAAGTAATCACGTTACTGCTGTTAATTTTAAGAGTTTATATAATATTCCCACTTTGTCAAGCACATATAAAACACTCATTATTTTATATAAAAAATGTTAATTGATGATTTGTTAATACTGGAACAAACATTTATTTTAATACACCCTTTTAAAATGAAGTTTTACAATAGAATTTAGTGAAATATGTTCATTTTTTTTTACAGAAAAGTATGTCAACACACACAAACAAGCTTATTACAATGGACCTTGTGGCTCGGGGGCAACTGTAACACAGTGTTACAGTGTTGTTCATGTTCGTTTTTAATCAATAACCTAGGGATAAAATGTATACAAGTTTAAATTGACAGACATCTAAACTTTAGACAGCAGAAGAAAAATACTGTACATCCAAAAAATAACTTTCACACCACAAAATCAGTTTGTCGTTAATAACTTCTGCTAAAGTTGAAAATGTCACGCTTCTTTTCCACAGATAGAGAGAGAATCCTATTGGGCATGTACAGATTAAGTGTCATCACTCTAGCTTGTTTCTGATTGGAGGAATTGAGTGTGGTACAATTGCCCCCTGTTACAATTGCCCCCGGTCTCCCCAGTGCTTCGTCAAAGTGATCAAAGTATAGTGTATGCTTTCGAATCAGTACTGTGATGTCATACACCAATCGTCTGTACACTGCAGTATAGTGCTTCGTCAAGGTGATCAAAGTATACGCTTTCGAATCAGTTAACACAGTCTCATCCCAAATCGTCATATAACTGACGTTTTGGGACGTATTTTGACCATACGTCAATATCCGCCTTTTTAGGGCCCCCTTAAACGTCGGTAGATGGCGATCCCGGGCCGTCATACAACTGACGCTTTACCTTTAACGTCAGTTAGGTGACGGGTTAGGTTTAGGGTTAAGTTTAGGTATGGGGTAGAGTTAGGATCCCATAACCTCATCTACCGACGTTTAAGGGGGCCCTAAAAAGGCAAATATTGACGTATGGTCAAAAGACGTCCCAAAACGTCAGTTATATGACGATTTGGGATGAGACCGGGTTGAATCAGTACTGTGATGTCATACACCCAGGGATGTAATGGAGGCTAAATGCACAAAAGCCGTTTACGCACCTCCCAATATTCGGGAATTGCGTTTACCCACCTCCAAAGTGCGTTTATCCACCTTTCAATTGCGTTTATCCACCTCTAAATATCCTAGTTCCTAAGACATTTTAAATTAAGCTTATGTCGTTAATTTAGTTTCTTTAATTTAGTTAATTTAGTATAGGTTGTTAAACCTAAGACGAACTTTTTCACTCATTAAGACGGTCGCCTGCCACCACCTACTGGCGGTTTAGTGTTAAATGTTTAAAAGTAGCATCATTCTTTCTTATATGTAAATTAAAATCAATTTCATAACATTATTTCATGCAATGGTAATTTTTCAGTGTAAATGATTTAATTTGATCAACCCCTAGGGTAACAGCCCTATGGTGTCTTATTATTAGAAATAATTGAATTTATTGATCAAATTTAGGAATTTAAAATGAAATATGAAGCATATACATTTAATAATATTGGGGGAGGGGGTGCCCTTTAAAGGTGCAGAAATTACAATATGGTGATTTAAATATCAAAGCTGATATATCAGTGATGAGAATATTTTTTAAGAATAAGTCAAATTTAAAAAAAAATCCGAACAAGCAACTTTTTTACTCGGACAAGTGAAAGGCAGATTTACTTAGCGTATGAAAAGGCTTAATGTCGAGCCCTCCCTATATAGCAATGTCATCAGGAGACACACATACACCGGTAGGCAGTGGCCCACCTTACCTGGTGACCACGTCTTGGTCCACCAGAATTTATAGTTTACCCACCTCTTTTTTTACAACTACACCTCTGCATACACCAATCGTCTGTACTCTGTGCTGTCGATCACTGTCTGCTGTATGCTTTCGAATCAGTACTGTGATGTCATACACCAATCGTCTGTACTCTGTATAGTGCTGCTTCTATTTGATCACTGTATATGCTTTCGAATCAGTACTGTGATGTCATACATACACCCAGGGATGTAGTGGAGGCTAAATGCACGTAAATGCCGTTTACCCACCTCCCAATATTCGGGAATTGCGTTTGCACATCCAAAGTGCGTTTATCCACCTTTCAATTGCGTTTATCCACCTCTAAATATCCAGTAGTTCCTAAGACATTTTAAATTAAGCTTATGTCGTTTTAGTTTCATATTGTCCACACTCTAAAAAATGATGAGTTGGATTTACTTAAAATATATATGCACCATTTTTGTATCAAAAAATGTGCACATATCTTTTAAGTAAATCCAACACAGTGCAGGCCATGTGAGATCAAAACAAATCTTAGTTCTGTTAACTTAAAATTTAAGCTCATTGATATATATAAAATAAGACAATTAAATCAGTTGAACCAACCATTTTAACTTAGTTTAGATCTTCAGCTTACATGTCTTAAAATAAATAACATGCAAATCACACACAATAAAGCATTTCACTTTATTATTTATTTAAATTGCATCTTAAAATATATTCAAATAGAAAATAGTTGTTAAAATAATAATAATAATATAGTCACAATATTACAGTTTTTCTTGGATCAAAGAAATGAAGGCTTGGTGGGCGGAAGAGACTTCTTTTAAAAATATTAAACAATCTTAGTGTGTGTGTGTGTGTGTGTGTGTGTGTGTGTGTGTGTGTGTCTATATATATATATATATATACATATATATTATTTTTTTCAAAAATCAATAAAAAACAATTAAATGCAACAAACTAGTCCATTATTAAATGCCTATAAATATATAAAAAAATAGTCTATTAAATAATATATATTAATTTAAACAAAACAGAAGTTAATTAATGACTTTCCTCCAGAGGTTATGAACGAATCTCTTCAAAAACATTTTAGCAGTAACTACTGGAAAACAGTAAAGATCTACAATCTTTATTTGAAGCTAAACTTTTGTTTAAAGGGTATTTACTTATTTTGATAATAATTTTGAAGGTTTAATTTACTGAATTGTCGCTGTCATTTAAGAATAATATTGTGCTAGAATCAAGATTGCCATTATTTAATGATAAATCGTGCACACGGATCTGTAGGCAATGTGCTTTCGAATTTAATATTTGTATGTTAACGTTACCAAAAGTAGGCTAACCCGCGCCCAAGGCCCCCTTTCCCGCGATCCATGTAGGCCTATAGACAATAGAGATAGAGAACATGGGAATTAAGTATGCAAAGTACATTTGTTTTATCCAAAAACAACTCGCTAATAAAGTAGGCCTATAATCTATCCGTGGGAGAGAGAGCGCAATCCGAATTGGACACACCGAACGTGTCAAACACGTCGCGTCTAGTTAGACGCTTGAATCTTCCGCAGCCCGCTCAAGTTAAAAATGTTCTACTGAGAAAGACGTTCGCGGCAAACGAGTCACCCAATTCGCGACGCCCGGCGCGAATGATGCGTCTTCGCGTCTTTGCATTGACTATGAATGTACTCTGCTATCGCAATTAAATTCGCGTTCGGTGTGAACACACCATTAATGCATATACGAGCCAACATCATGGTCATATATTTTGAAAAAACACAATATATAGCTACTCGCGTGCAAAACACTTATTTCATTCGTTAACATGTAGACTACAAATGTTTGCATTTGTAAGAAACGTTTCTAATTGTTGATGCAAAATTTGTAGCAATTCTGAAATTCAGTTAAAAGTAAATTTTTTTGACCAAAAATGCAATAAATGATCATGTGTAGGCCTAAGTACAAAAAATAAGCTTACCGCTTCTCAACGTCTTCACATGTGTTTCATAATTTTTTGTCTGGATAGGCATCACGGGAAATTGCAGCCTATATCACCTGGCTCATACAGTTACTTAAAATGATACAATCGATTTACTTAATTTTTATGCAATTATTGTAGTAGTTGACATGCATTATGTTTTTTTATTATTTTATTTATGCATACATTTAAGTGAACCTAGTAACTTATATTTTTTTTGTTAGGCTATATGTTAAGTAAACGTTGAAAAGTTAGGAATACTTAATTTTTTATGTTTGATCCAATTACTTTTATAAGTATTGGTTTTTGGCTGCTTCAAGATCATACATGCTTTCGAATCAGTACTGTGATGTCATACACCAATCGTCTGTACTCTGTACAGTGCTGCTTCAAGATCATACTGTATGCTTTCGAATCAGTACTGTGATGTCATACACCAATCGTCTGTACTCTGTACAGTGCTGCTTCAAGATCATACTGTATGCTTTCGAATCAGTACTGTGATGTCATACACCAATCGTATGTACTCTGTACAGTGCTGCTTCAAGATCATACTGTATGCTTTCGAATCAGGACTGTGATGTCATAAACCAATCGTCTGTAAGGGAGACCGGGGGCAATTGTAAGGTATTTTACATTTTCCTTAATAACTCACAAACTACTTGAGATACACTAGTCATCTTTTGATACAAGAAACATATATATGTGCACTAATTAATAATACAATTTATATATTTTCACTTATAAGTACAAGACTAAAATATTTAATTAAATGCAGTGTGGGGGCAATTGTAACACTGAGAAATAACTCCTATTAACCCACTTTATCTCAAATAAAAGCATACGTCAAAGTAATCACGTTACTGCTGTTAATTTTAAGAGTTTATATAATATTCCCACTTTGTCAAGCACATATAAAACACACATTATTTTATATAAAAAATGTTAATTGATGATTTGTTAATACTGGAACAAACATTTATTTTAATACACCCTTTTAAAATGAAGTTTTACAATAGAATTTAGTGAAATATGTTCATTTTTTTTTAACAGAAAAGTATGTCAACACACACAAACAAGCTTATTACAATGGACCTTGTGGCTCGGGGGCAACTGTAACACAGTGTTACAGTGTTGTTCATGTTCGTTTTTAATCAATAACCTAGGGATAAAATGTATACAAGTTTAAATTGACAGACATCTAAACTTTAGACAGCAGAAGAAAAATACTGTACATCCAAAAAATAACTTTCACACCACAAAATCAGTTTGTCGTTAATAACTTCTGCTAAAGTTGAAAATGTCACGCTTCTTTTCCACAGATAGAGAGAGAATCCTATTGGGCATGTACAGATTAAGTGTCATCACTCTAGCTTGTTTCTGATTGGAGGAATTGAGTGTGGTACAATTGCCCCCTGTTACAATTGCCCCCGGTCTCCCCAGTGCTTCGTCAAAGTGATCAAAGTATAGTGTATGCTTTCGAATCAGTACTGTGATGTCATACACCAATCGTCTGTACACTGCAGTATAGTGCTTCGTCAAGGTGATCAAAGTATACGCTTTCGAATCAGTACTGTGATGTCATACACCCAGGGATGTAATGGAGGCTAAATGCACAAAAGCCGTTTACGCACCTCCCAATATTCGGGAATTGCGTTTACCCACCTCCAAAGTGCGTTTATCCACCTTTCAATTGCGTTTATCCACCTCTAAATATCCTAGTTCCTAAGACATTTTAAATTAAGCTTATGTCGTTAATTTAGTTTCTTTAATTTAGTTAATTTAGTATAGGTTGTTAAACCTAAGACGAACTTTTTCACTCATTAAGACGGTCGCCTGCCACCACCTACTGGCGGTTTAGTGTTAAATGTTTAAAAGTAGCATCATTCTTTCTTATATGTAAATTAAAATCAATTTCATAACATTATTTCATGCAATGGTAATTTTTCAGTGTAAATGATTTAATTTGATCAACCCCTAGGGTAACAGCCCTATGGTGTCTTATTATTAGAAATAATTGAATTTATTGATCAAATTTAGGAATTTAAAATGAAATATGAAGCATATACATTTAATAATATTGGGGGAGGGGGTGCCCTTTAAAGGTGCAGAAATTACAATATGGTGATTTAAATATCAAAGCTGATATATCAGTGATGAGAATATTTTTTAAGAATAAGTCAAATTTAAAAAAAAATCCGAACAAGCAACTTTTTTACTCGGACAAGTGAAAGGCAGATTTACTTAGCGTATGAAAAGGCTTAATGTCGAGCCCTCCCTATATAGCAATGTCATCAGGAGACACACATACACCGGTAGGCAGTGGCCCACCTTACCTGGTGACCACGTCTTGGTCCACCAGAATTTATAGTTTACCCACCTCTTTTTTTACAACTACACCTCTGCATACACCAATCGTCTGTACTCTGTACAGTGCTGTCGATCACTGTCTGCTGTATGCTTTCGAATCAGTACTGTGATGTCATACACCAATCGTCTGTACTCTGTATAGTGCTGCTTCTATTTGATCACTGTATATGCTTTCGAATCAGTACTGTGATGTCATACATACACCCAGGGATGTAGTGGAGGCTAAATGCACGTAAATGCCGTTTACCCACCTCCCAATATTCGGGAATTGCGTTTGCACATCCAAAGTGCGTTTATCCACCTTTCAATTGCGTTTATCCACCTCTAAATATCCAGTAGTTCCTAAGACATTTTAAATTAAGCTTATGTCGTTTTAGTTTCATATTGTCCACACTCTAAAAAATGATAAGTTGGATTTACTTAAAATATATATGCACCATTTTTGTATCAAAAAATGTGCACATATCTTTTAAGTAAATCCAACACAGTGCAGGCCATGTGAGATCAAAACAAATCTTAGTTCTGTTAACTTAAAATTTAAGCTCATTGATATATATAAAATAAGACAATTAAATCAGTTGAACCAACCATTTTAACTTAGTTTAGATCTTCAGCTTACATGTCTTAAAATAAATAACATGCAAATCACACACAATAAAGCATTTCACTTTATTATTTATTTAAATTGCATCTTAAAATATATTCAAATAGAAAATAGTTGTTAAAATAATAATAATAATATAGTCACAATATTAAAGTTTTTCTTGGATCAAAGAAATGAAGGCTTGGTGGGCGGAAGAGACTTCTTTTAAAAATATTAAACAATCTTAGTGTGTGTGTGTGTGTGTGTGTGTCTATATATATATATATACATATATATTAATTTTTTCAAAAATCAATAAAAAACAATTAAATGCAACAAATTAGTCCATTATTAAATGCCTATAAATATATAAAAAAATAGTCTATTAAATAATATCTATTAATTTAAACAAAACAGAAGTTAATTAATGACTTTCCTCCAGAGGTTATGAACGAATCTCTTCAAAAACATTTTAGCAGTAACTACTGGAAAACAGTAAAGATCTACAATCTTTATTTGAAGCTAAACTTTTGTTTAAAGGGTATTTACTTATTTTGATAATAATTTTGAAGGTTTAATTTACTGAATTGTCGCTGTCATTTAAGAATAATATTGTGCTAGAATCAAGATTGCCATTATTTAATGATAAATCGTGCACACGGATCTGTAGGCAATGTGCTTTCGAATTTAATATTTGTATGTTAACGTTACCAAAAGTAGGCTAACCCGCGCCCAAGGCCCCCTTTCCCGCGATCCATGTAGGCCTATAGACAATAGAGATAGAGAACATGGGAATTAAGTATGCAAAGTACATTTGTTTTATCCAAAAACAACTCGCTAATAAAGTAGGCCTATAATCTATCCGTGGGAGAGAGAGCGCAATCCGAATTGGTCACACCGAACGTGTCAAACACGTCGCGTCTAGTTAGACGCTTGAATCTTCCGCAGCCCGCTCAAGTTAAAAATGTTCTACTGAGAAAGACGTTCGCGGCAAACGAGTCACCCAATTCGCGACGCCCGGCGCGAATGATGCGTCTTCGCGTCTTTGCATTGACTATGAATGTACTCTGCTATCGCAATTAAATTCGCGTTCGGTGTGAACACACCATTAATGCATATACGAGCCAACATCATGGTCATATATTTTGAAAAAACACAATATATAGCTACTCGCGTGCAAAACACTTATTTCATTCGTTAACATGTAGACTACAAATGTTTGCATTTGTAAGAAACGTTTCTAATTGTTGATGCAAAATTTGTAGCAATTCTGAAATTCAGTTAAAAGTAAATTTTTTGACCAAAAATGCAATAAATGATCATGTGTAGGCCTAAGTACAAAAAATAAGCTTACCGCTTCTCAACGTCTTCACATGTGTTTCATAATTTTTTGTCTGGATAGGCATCACGGGAAATTGCAGCCTATATCACCTGGCTCATACAGTTACTTAAAATGATACAATCGATTTACTTAATTTTTATGCAATTATTGTAGTAGTTGACATGCATTATGTTTTTTTATTATTTTATTTATGCATACATTTAAGTGAACCTAGTAACTTATATTTTTTTTGTTAGGCTATATGTTAAGTAAACGTTGAAAAATTAGGAATACTTAATTTTTTATGTTTGATCCAATTACTTTTATAAGTATTGGTTTTTGGCTGCTTCAAGATCATACATGCTTTCGAATCAGTACTGTGATGTCATACACCAATCGTCTGTACTCTGTACAGTGCTGCTTCAAGATCATACTGTATGCTTTCGAATCAGTACTGTGATGTCATACACCAATCGTCTGTACTCTGTACAGTGCTGCTTCCAGATCATACTGTATGCTTTCGAATCAGTACTGTGATGTCATACACCAATCGTATGTACTCTGTACAGTGCTGCTTCAAGATCATACTGTATGCTTTCGAATCAGGACTGTGATGTCATAAACCAATCGTCTGTAAAGGCCCTTTCACACCGGATGCGTAACGGAAAAGCGAAACGAAAAAGCGAATAGTTCGCGTGAGAATATTTCGCGTCAAAACCATTCACATCAGCCGCGACGCGAATTTGCGACGTTCAGAACTTCAACATTCCAAAACATTCGCGCCGATGAAAGCAGACCTGATTTTCATCAGAAAACGTAGGCTACTCTATTAGGCTATTATTATAGCCTATAGGTGAATAAATATAGATTTTATATTAGATGTCTTTTTGAAGTGATGTTAACATGATGCTTTAATAGGCTTAATAAAAAAAAAATCCCAATCTCTAAATAGCACATTTTCAAATAAGCACATAAGTCCATTAGGAAAGATAAAGATGAATGCGTTCTTACCGGGTTCGATCAGTGCATTTTGAATTTATATTGTTTTTGTCTGATGATCTGGCAGCTTCGATTGGACCTTCTTTTTAATTATGTGCATGTCAGTAACTCGCAGTAACTACTGGCAGGTGGAGCTCACTTTCACCAGTTCACTTTAGGTCCACAGTTGCCTGGTTCCTTGCCCACGCAGCATTCATCAGAGCAAACACTCTCTCCACGAAGAGTTTGTTTGTTTGTGATGGCTCCATTAACGTCTGTGCTGTGCATTTTCTCTGTTTTCTTATTACATTTTTTTTAAATTGTAGAATTGTTATTTAAAGGACGATTAAATAAAAGGATGCAGACAAAAAAAATGCGGTACAGTGCTATGACTTGCGGGACGTGGCACATAGCTTCTTCATCACTATCATTATCATCCAGTGAAGACAAGCTTTTTATTTTATTTAAAAGCAGAAAAGAAGGTGTGGGGCACCCACTACCGGAGCTAGAAACATATGGCAGAAGGTGAGCTGTCCCATTCATCAGGGGCTACGTTTACCAACACATACATGCAATCAAATAAACACTTTTAGTAAACGTATTGAAGGCTCAAATGGACTGAAAAGCCTTGTAAACACCCGGTTGGGCTCGATACGAACGAACGAGCACAACGTCCCACCAGTCCTTGTTTCAGATATTCATTCACAGACTCGACACACAAGCAATCAGAAGGTCCGTCCGTCATTGCTGCGGTCACGTCACCTTTGTTTCCCCGTATATGATTGGCTGAAGCCTTTTCTTTCGCCTCAAAAATCGACATCGAAGCGAAAAAAATAAAAGTCGTTTTTTCGCCGCAGCAGATTCGCGTTCGGTGTGGAAGCACTCATTACACAAACAGCTGATCAAAAAATAAAACCATCGCGCGAATTATTCGCGCGTCAAAATCGCGTTCAGTGTGAAAGGGCCTTAAGGGAGACCGGGGGCAATTGTAAGGTATTTTACATTTTCCTTAATAACTCACAAACTACTTGAGATAGACTAGTCATCTTTTGATACAAGAAACATATATATGTGCACTAATTAATAATACAATTTATATATTTTCACTTATAAGTACAAGACTAAAATATTTAATTAAATGCAGTGTGGGGGCAATTGTAACACTGAGAAATAACTCCTATTAACCCACTTTATCTCAAATAAAAGCATACGTCAAAGTAATCACGTTACTGCTGTTAATTTTAAGAGTTTATATAATATTCCCACTTTGTCAAGCACATATAAAACACACATTATTTTATATAAAAAATGTTAATTGATGATTTGTTAATACTGGAACAAACATTTATTTTAATACACCCTTTTAAAATGAAGTTTTACAATAGAATTTAGTGAAATATGTTCATTTTTTTTAACAGAAAAGTATGTCAACACACACAAACAAGCTTATTACAATGGACCTTGTGGCTCGGGGGCAACTGTAGCACAGTGTTACAGTGTTGTTCATGTTCGTTTTTAATCAATAACCTAGGGATAAAATGTATACAAGTTTAAATTGACAGACATCTAAACTTTAGACAGCAGAAGAAAAATACTGTACATCCAAAAAATAACTTTCACACCTCAAAATCAGTTTGTCGTTAATAACTTCTGCTAAAGTTGAAAATGTCACGCTTCTTTTCCACAGATAGAGAGAGAATCCTATTGGGCATGTACAGATTAAGTGTCATCACTCTAGCTTGTTTCTGATTGGAGGAATTGAGTGTGGTACAATTGCCCCCTGTTACAATTGCCCCCGGTCTCCCCAGTGCTTCGTCAAAGTGATCAAAGTATAGTGTATGCTTTCGAATCAGTACTGTGATGTCATACACCAATCGTCTGTACACTGCAGTATAGTGCTTCGTCAAGGTGATCAAAGTATACGCTTTCGAATCAGTACTGTGATGTCATACACCCAGGGATGTAATGGAGGCTAAATGCACAAAAGCCGTTTAAGCACCTCCCAATATTCGGGAATTGCGTTTACCCACCTCCAAAGTGCGTTTATCCACCTTTCAATTGCGTTTATCCACCTCTAAATATCCTAGTTCCTAAGACATTTTAAATTAAGCTTATGTCGTTAATTTAGTTTCTTTAATTTAGTTAATTTAGTATAGGTTGTTAAACCTAAGACGAACTTTTTCACTCATTAAGACGGTCGCCTGCCACCACCTACTGGCGGTTTAGTGTTAAATGTTTAAAAGTAGCATCATTCTTTCTTATATGTAAATTAAAATCAATTTCATAACATTATTTCATGCAATGGTAATTTTTCAGTGTAAATGATTTAATTTGATCAACCCCTAGGGTAACAGCCCTATGGTGTCTTATTATTAGAAATAATTGAATTTATTGATCAAATTTAGGAATTTAAAATGAAATATGAAGCATATACATTTAATAATATTGGGGGAGGGGGTGCCCTTTAAAGGTGCAGAAATTACAATATGGTGATTTAAATATCAAAGCTGATATATCAGTGATGAGAATATTTTTTAAGAATAAGTCAAATTTAAAAAAAAAATCCGAACAAGCAACTTTTTTACTCGGACAAGTGAAAGGCAGATTTACTTAGCGTATGAAAAGGCTTAATGTCGAGCCCTCCCTATATAGCAATGTCATCAGGAGACACACATACACCGGTAGGCAGTGGCCCACCTTACCTGGTGACCACGTCTTGGTCCACCAGAATTTATAGTTTACCCACCTCTTTTTTTACAACTACACCTCTGCATACACCAATCGTCTGTACTCTGTACAGTGCTGTCGATCACTGTCTGCTGTATGCTTTCGAATCAGTACTGTGATGTCATACACCAATCGTCTGTACTCTGTATAGTGCTGCTTCTATTTGATCACTGTATATGCTTTCGAATCAGTACTGTGATGTCATACATACACCCAGGGATGTAGTGGAGGCTAAATGCACGTAAATGCCGTATGTTAACGTTACCAAAAGTAGGCTAACCCGCGCCCAAGGCCCCCTTTCCCGCGATCCATGTAGGCCTATAGACAATAGAGATAGAGAACATGGGAATTAAGTATGCAAAGTACATTTGTTTTATCCAAAAACAACTCGCTAATAAAGTAGGCCTATAATCTATCCGTGGGAGAGAGAGCGCAATCCGAATTGGTCACACCGAACGTGTCAAACACGTCGCGTCTAGTTAGACGCTTGAATCTTCCGCAGCCCGCTCAAGTTAAAAATGTTCTACTGAGAAAGACGTTCGCGGCAAACGAGTCACCCAATTCGCGACGCCAGGCGCGAATGATGCGTCTTCGCGTCTTTGCATTGACTATGAATGTACTATCGCAATTAAATTCGCGTTCGGTGTGAACACACCATTAATGCATATACGAGCCAACATCATGGTCATATATTTTGAAAAAACACAATATATAGCTACTCGCGTGCAAAACACTTATTTCATTCGTTAACATGTAGACTACAAATGTTTGCATTTGTAAGAAACGTTTCTAATTGTTGATGCAAAATTTGTAGCAATTCTGAAATTCAGTTAAAAGTAAATTTTTTGACCAAAAATGCAATAAATGATCATGTGTAGGCCTAAGTACAAAAAATAAGCTTACCGCTTCTCAACGTCTTCACATGTGTTTCATAATTTTTTGTCTGGATAGGCATCACGGGAAATTGCAGCCTATATCACCTGGCTCATACAGTTACTTAAAATGATACAATCGATTTACTTAATTTTTATGCAATTATTGTAGTAGTTGACATGCATTATGTTTTTTTTATTATTTTATTTATGCATACATTTAAGTGAACCTAGTAACTTATATTTTTTTTGTTAGGCTATATGTTAAGTAAACGTTGAAAAGTTAGGAATACTTAATTTTTTATGTTTGATCCAATTACTTTTATAAGTATTGGTTTTTGGCTGCTTCAAGATCATACATGCTTTCGAATCAGTACTGTGATGTCATACACCAATCGTCTGTACTCTGTACAGTGCTGCTTCAAGATCATACTGTATGCTTTCGAATCAGTACTGTGATGTCATACACCAATCGTCTGTACTCTGGACAGTGCTGCTTCAAGATCATACTGTATGCTTTCGAATCAGTACTGTGATGTCATACACCAATCGTATGTACTCTGTACAGTGCTGCTTCAAGATCATACTGTATGCTTTCGAATCAGGACTGTGATGTCATAAACCAATCGTCTGTAAGGGAGACCGGGGGCAATTGTAAGGTATTTTACATTTTCCTTAATAACTCACAAACTACTTGAGATAGACTAGTCATCTTTTGATACAAGAAACATATATATGTGCGCTAATTAATAATACAATTTATATATTTTCACTTATAAGTACAAGACTAAAATATTTAATTAAATGCAGTGTGGGGGCAATTGTAACACTGAGAAATAACTCCTATTAACCCACTTTATCTCAAATAAAAGCATACCTCAAAGTAATCACGTTACTGCTGTTAATTTTAAGAGTTTATATCATATTCCCACTTTGTCAAGCACATAAAAAACACACATTATTTTATATAAAAAATGTTAATTGATGATTTGTTAATACTGGAACAAACATTTATTTTAATACACCCTTTTAAAATGAAGTTTTACAATAGAATTTAGTGAAATATGTTCATTTTTTTTAACAGAAAAGTATGTCAACACACACAAACAAGCTTATTACAATGGACCTTGTGGCTCGGGGGCAACTGTAACACAGTGTTACAGTGTTGTTCATGTTCGTTTTTAATCAATAACCTAGGGATAAAATGTATACAAGTTTAAATTGACAGACATCTAAACTTTAGACAGCAGAAGAAAAATACTGTACATCCAAAAAATAACTTTCACACCTCAAAATCAGTTTGTCGTTAATAACTTCTGCTAAAGTTGAAAATGTCACGCTTCTTTTCCACAGATAGAGAGAGAATCCTATTGGGCATGTACAGATTAAGTGTCATCACTCTAGCTTGTTTCTGATTGGAGGAATTGAGTGTGGTACAATTGCCCCCTGTTACAATTGCCCCCGGTCTCCCCAGTGCTTCGTCAAAGTGATCAAAGTATAGTGTATGCTTTCGAATCAGTACTGTGATGTCATACACCAATCGTCTGTACACTGCAGTATAGTGCTTCGTCAAGGTGATCAAAGTATACGCTTTCGAATCAGTACTGTGATGTCATACACCCAGGGATGTAATGGAGGCTAAATGCACAAAAGCCGTTTACGCACCTCCCAATATTCGGGAATTGCGTTTACCCACCTCCAAAGTGCGTTTATCCACCTTTCAATTGCGTTTATCCACCTCTAAATATCCTAGTTCCTAAGACATTTTAAATTAAGCTTATGTCGTTAATTTAGTTTCTTTAATTTAGTTAATTTAGTATAGGTTGTTAAACCTAAGACGAACTTTTTCACTCATTAAGACGGTCGCCTGCCACCACCTACTGGCGGTTTAGTGTTAAATGTTTAAAAGTAGCATCATTCTTTCTTATATGTAAATTAAAATCAATTTCATAACATTATTTCATGCAATTGTAATTTTTCAGTGTAAATGATGTAATTTGATCAACCCCTAGGGTAACAGCCCTATGGTGTCTTATTATTAGAAATAATTGAATTTATTGATCAAATTTAGGAATTTAAAATGAAATATGAAGCATATACATTTAATAATATTGGGGGAGGGGGTGCCCTAGGTGCAGAAATTACAATATGGTGATTTAAATATCAAAGCTGATATATCAGTGATGAGAATATTTTTTAAGAATAAGTCAAATTTAAAAAAAAATCCGAACAAGCAACTTTTTTACTCGGACAAGTGAAAGGCAGATTTACTTAGCGTATGAAAAGGCTTAATGTCGAGCCCTCCCTATATAGCAATGTCATCAGGAGACACACATACACCGGTAGGCAGTGGCCCACCTTACCTGGTGACCACGTCTTGGTCCACCAGAATTTATAGTTTACCCACCTCTTTTTTTACAACTACACCTCTGCATACACCAATCGTCTGTACTCTGTACAGTGCTGTCGATCACTGTCTGCTGTATGCTTTCGAATCAGTACTGTGATGTCATACACCAATCGTCTGTACTCTGTATAGTGCTGCTTCTATTTGATCACTGTATGTGCTTTCGAATCAGTACTGTGATGTCATACATACACCCAGGGATGTAGTGGAGGCTAAATGCACGTAAATGCCGTTTACCCACCTCCCAATATTCGGGAATTGCGTTTGCACATCCAAAGTGCGTTTATCCACCTTTCAATTGCGTTTATCCACCTCTAAATATCCAGTAGTTCCTCAGACATTTTAAATTAAGCTTATGTCGTTTTAGTTTCATATTGTCCACGCTCTAAAAAATGATGAGTTGGATTTACTTAAAATATATATGCACCATTTTTGTATCAAAAAATGTGCACATATCTTTTAAGTAAATCCAACACAGTGCAGGCCATGTGAGATCAAAACAAATCTTAGTTCTGTTAACTTAAAATTTAAGCTCATTGATATATATAAAATAAGACAATTAAATCAGTTGAACCAACCATTTTAACTTAGTTTAGATCTTCAGCTTACATGTCTTAAAATAAATAACATGCAAATCACACAAATCTATCCGTGGGAGAGAGAGCGCAATCCGAATTGGTCACACCGAACGTGTCAAACACGTCGCGTCTAGTTAGACGCTTGAATCTTCCGCAGCCCGCTCAAGTTAAAAATGTTCTACTGAGAAAGACGTTCGCGGCAAACGAGTCACCCAATTCGCGACGCCCGGCGCGAATGATGCGTCTTCGCGTCTTTGCATTGACTATGAATGTACTCTGCTATCGCAATTAAATTCGCGTTCGGTGTGAACACACCATTAATGCATATACGAGCCAACATCATGGTCATATAGTTTGAAAAAACACAATATATAGCTACTCGCGTGCAAAACACTTATTTCATTCGTTAACATGTAGACTACAAATGTTTGCATTTGTAAGAAACGTTTCTAATTGTTGATGCAAAATTTGTAGCAATTCTGAAATTCAGTTAAAAGTAAATTTTTTGACCAAAAATGCAATAAATGATCATGTGTAGGCCTAAGTACAAAAAATAAGCTTACCGCTTCTCAACGTCTTCACATGTGTTTCATAATTTTTTGTCTGGATAGGCATCACGGGAAATTGCAGCCTATATCACCTGGCTCATACAGTTACTTAAAATGATACAATCGATTTACTTAATTTTTATGCAATTATTGTAGTAGTTGACATGCATTATGTTTTTTTATTATTTTATTTATGCATACATTTAAGTGAACCTAGTAACTTATATTTTTTTTGTTAGGCTATATGTTAAGTAAACGTTGAAAAGTTAGGAATACTTATTTTTTTATGTTTGATCCAATTACTTTTATAAGTATTGGTTTTGGGCTGCTTCAAGATCATACATGCTTCGAATCAGTACTGTGATGTCATACACCAATCGTCTGTACTCTGTACAGTGCTGCTTCAAGATCATACTGTATGCTTTCGAATCAGTACTGTGATGTCATACACCAATCGTCTGTACTCTGGACAGTGCTGCTTCAAGATCATACTATATGCTTTCGAATCAGTACTGGGATGTCATACACCAATCGTATGTACTCTGTACAGTGCTGCTTCAAGATCAAGTCAAGTCAAGTCAAGTCACATTTATTTATATAGCGCTTTTCACAATACAGATTGTATCAAAGCAGCTTCACAGTGATAACATGTAAGTAGCACAACACAGATCAACAACATTGCTAAACACTAAATAAATAACCCCAACTGAGCAAGCTCAAAGCAAGCCAAAAGCAAGGCGACAGTGGCAAGGAACCAAACTCCATCAGATTGGATGGAGAAAAAACCTTGGGAGAACCCAGGCTCAGTCGGGGGCCAGTTCTCCTCTGGCTTACATTCATATTGTTTAAATATAAATATTAAATATAAATATTGTTTATGAATCAAACGGCGCCATAACATATCGCAGGCGTTGAGTCGTCTCATCACAGGCGTTGAGTCGTCTCATCACAGGCGTTGGGGCATCCGAAATCCCCGTGAGAGGCTGGACACAAAACTGGACCTGACGAACGCCATTTTTCTCGGGACAAGCGTCCCGAGATAACAGCAGAAAGGCAGATGGGAAATAATTAGCATAGCTGATGTTCATAATAATTTCCGTTATAACTCACAAACTCTCCGTAACCCGAACTCTCCGCAACCCAACCATACGCGCCGACCCGTTTGTCTAAGAGGCTGTCGAGCCCCACTGGTGCGTTAAGCAGTTTCAGTGGCAAACGGTTCCGTATGGCATAACAGAGGAGTAGAAGGTAAGCATTATGTGAATGCTTGACTAAAGAGATGCGTCTTTAATCTAGTTTTAAACTGTGTCAGCGAGTCAGAGGCTCGGACCGTATCGGGAAGGCCATTCCAGAGTTTTGGAGCTAAATGCGAGAACGCCCTCCCTCCTTTACTGGACTTCGATATCCTAGGAATGACCAGAAGCCTTGAATTTAGTGATCTTAAGGAACGCGGTGGATTGTAGGGCGAAAGAAGGTCCGTTAAGTACATAGGTGCTAAACCATTTAGGGCTTTATAGGTCAGTAGTAGTATTTTGTAGTTGATGCGGAACTTAATAGGTAACCAGTGTAGAGATGATAAAATCGGTGTTATATGATCATATTTTCTTGACCTAGTAAGAACTCTAGCAGCTGCATTTTGTACTAACTGTAGCTTGTTTATTGAGGATGCAGGGCAACCGGCTAATAAAGCATTACAGTAATCTAGTCTCGAGGTCATGAATGCGTGAACTAATTTTTCTGCATCAGAAATAGATAGCATGTTACGTAGCTTAGCAATGTTTCTAAGGTGGAAAAAGGCTGTTCTTGTAACATATGAAATATGATTTTCGAACGACAAGTTGCGGTCTAGTATAACACCCAGGTCTTTTACTGTTGTGGATAAAGTAACAGGACATCCGTCTATATTAAAGTTGTATTGTGAGAGGTTTTGTGAGTAGTTTTTTGGACCAATAAGTAATACCTCCGTTTTATCTGAATTTAATAGCAGGAAATTACGCGTCATCCAGCATTTTATATCTTTGAGACACTCTGTCATTTTAGATGAGTTAGTGTTTTCATCTGGTCGTGATGAAATATATAATTGAGTGTCGTCAGCGTAACAGTGGAAATTAATTCCATGTTTTCTTATAATATTACCAAGTGGCAGCATATATATTGAGAATAGCAGAGGGCCTAAAACTGATCCTTGCGGTACTCCATAGTCTACTGACGTTATCTTTGATTTTTTCCCATTTAAACAGACAAAATGAGAACGGTCCGATAAGTACGATCTAAACCAGCTTAATGCCTGTCCCTGGACACCGGTGAAGTTTTGTAGTCGATCCAAGAGTATTATATGATCTATAGTGTCGAACGCAGCGCTAAGATCAAGTAGGACTAGTATTGAGATACAGCCTTGGTCAGAAGCTAAAAGTAAATCATTTGTAATTTTAACTAGCGCAGTTTCTGTACTATGATGCGGTCTGAATCCTGACTGGAATTTTTCATAGATATCATTTTCTTGCAAAAAAGAGCACAATTGAGCGGACACTACTTTTTCAAGTATTTTGGACATAAATGGAAGATTTGAAATGGGTCTGTAATTTGCCAAGTTATTTGGATCTAATTGCGGTTTCTTAATGAGCGGTTTTATTACAGCCAGCTTGTATATTTTTGGGACATGACCTAAAGATAAAGACGAGTTAATAATATTGAGGAGAGGCTCTTCCACTACAGGTAATAGTTCTTTCAGTAGTTTAGTGGGTATTGGATCTAATAAACAAGTTGTTGGTTTAGATGCAATGATAAGTTTATTTAGCTCCTCCTGTCCTATCGTTGTAAAGCGGTTTAGTTGTTCTAGAGGGTCCATAATTGAAGCTGAATCATAAGACACCATAGCGGATTGTACATTTATAATTTTGTTTCGGATGCTTTCTATTTTCGCATTGAAGTAATTCATAAAATCATTACTACTAAACTGTAAAGGTATATTTTGCTCTGGTGATGTCTGTTTATTTGTTAGCCTAGCCACGGTGTTAAATAAAAACCTTGGATTATTTTGGTTATTTTCGATTAGTTTGCGGAGATGCTCAGCCCTGGCTGTTTTTAGTGTCTTTTTATAACGTGACATACTGTCTTTCCACGCGATTCTAAAGACCTCTAAATTAGTTTGTTTCCATTTACGCTCTAAGTTGCGAGTTTCTCTCTTGATAGCATGCGTAGCACTGTTGTACCACGGTGCTTTAATTTTCTCTCGAACCTTTTTTAATTTAATTGGCGCAACAATATCTAATGTACTAGTAAGAATGGTGCTTAAACTGCTAGTCATTTCCTCTAATTCATCTGTTTGTTTGGGTTCACTTAGCAGCTTAGATAGATCAGGTAAGCTATTTGAAAATCCATCTATAGTGGTTGGAAGGATTGTTCTGCCTGGTCTATAACGTGGCGCAACATGACATATTTCAGCAGTACGTATTATGCAAGTCACCATGTAATGATCAGTGACATCATCGCTTTGCGGTATAATATCTATATCAGTTGGATCGGTTCCATATGATATAATTAAATCTAGTGTATGATTTAGACGATGAGTGGGACCACTGACGTTTTGTTTGACCCCAAAGGAGTTTAATAAATCTGTAAACGCAGCCCCTAAAGCATCATTTGTATTATCTACGTGTATGTTAAAATCTCCAGCAATTATTGCTTTATCGACATTTACCAATAGATCCGAGAGAAAGTCTGCGAACTCTTTTAGGAATTCAGCATATGGCCCTGGAGGTCTATATACAGTAGCCAGGGCTAGAGATAATATAGATTTCCTTTTTACATCTAAGAGCGTAACATTTAGCACAAGTACTTCAAATGAATTAAACCTGTGACCTGTTTTCTGAGTAATATTAAAAATATCTTTATAGATTGTTGCAACACCGCCGCCACGACCGATCAGACGAGGCTCATGTTTATAACAGTATCCTGGCGGAGTAGATTCGTTTAGACCGAAATACTCATTTGGTTTAAGCCAGGTTTCAGTAAGGCACAGAACATCGAAGTTATTGTCTGTGACCATTTCATTTACGATAACCGCCTTAGGTGTGAGCGATCTAATGTTTAGGAGACCTAGCTTTAGAAATTGTTTTTGTTGACTGATATTTAGATTTTCTGGTTTAATTACAATAAGATTTTTGCTAGATCCTACACTAGATTTATTGTTTGGCTTCACTAAACGAGGAATAGACACAGTTTCTATATAATGTTCCACACTATGCTTATTAGTTAAGTTTGGACCGCAAAGGCTGTAATTTGGACTTTGACTCATTAGTCATCTGGTGCGTAATGTCTTGGAAATGTTGTCCGATAGCACAGCCGCTCCGATTCGGCTGGGATGGAGACCATCTGTGCTGTACAGTCTCGGTCTTTCCCAAAACAGATGCCAGTTATTTACAAAGTGCAGCCCCTGTTCATTACACAATGACATTAACCATTCATTTAATGCAAAAAGTCTACTGAACCTTTCCTGTCCTTGTCTGTACGTGGGAAGCGGTCCAGACACGATGATCGCTGCTTTAGGCG
Source organism: Pimephales promelas (assembly GCF_988280905.1). Taxonomy (NCBI): domain Eukaryota; kingdom Metazoa; phylum Chordata; class Actinopteri; order Cypriniformes; family Leuciscidae; genus Pimephales; species Pimephales promelas. The sequence goes on from NC_142791.1 coordinate 19,272,991, forward strand.
CTGTGCTGCGTACCGTCTCGATCAGGCTCCTGTAGTCCTTCTTCAGAACCTCCGTCTGCCGCAGCCTGATGTCGTTCGCTCCCGCGTGCAGCACAACAGCTCCGACGCGCTCGTCCCCGTTCAGGATCTCGGGAACCTGTGCAGCAACATCAAGAACACGAGCACCAGGAAAGCAGTGAGTGCGCACTTTACCTTTATCCGAATTAGCGCGGACATGGCGGACTATGGATGTGCCGATGATCACGGCGTCGTCGCGTTCCGGCTCGCGAAGAGGGGAAAAGCGGTTCCGGGTGGAGATCTCGAAGACCGGGAGGGGCGGAGAGGCAGCTCTGGTCCTGGCTCGAGTCTTCCGCTGTGTGATCCAAGATCATACTGTATGCTTTCGAATCAGGACTGTGATGTCATAAACCAATCGTCTGTAAAGGCCCTTTCACACCGGATGCGTAACGGAAAAGCGAAACGAAAAAGCGAATAGTTCGCGTGAGAATATTTCGCGTCAAAACCATTCACATCAGCCGCGACGCGAATTTGCGACGTTCAGAACTTCAACATTCCAAAACATTCGCGCCGATGAAAGCAGACCTGATTTTCATCAGAAAACGTAGGCTACTCTATTAGGCTATTATTATAGCCTATAGGTGAATAAATATAGATTTTATATTAGATGTCTTTTTGAAGTGATGTTAACATGATGCTTTAATAGGCTTAATAAAAAAAAAATCCCAATCTCTAAATAGCACATTTTCAAATAAGCACATAAGTCCATTAGGAAAGATAAAGATGAATGCGTTCTTACCGGGTTCGATCAGTGCATTTTGAATTTATATTGTTTTTGTCTGATGATCTGGCAGCTTCGATTGGACCTTCTTTTTAATTATGTGCATGTCAGTAACTCGCAGTAACTACTGGCAGGTGGAGCTCACTTTCACCAGTTCACTTTAGGTCCACAGTTGCCTGGTTCCTTGCCCACGCAGCATTCATCAGAGCAAACACTCTCTCCACGAAGAGTTTGTTTGTTTGTGATGGCTCCATTAACGTCTGTGCTGTGCATTTTCTCTGTTTTCTTATTACATTTTTTTTAAATTGTAGAATTGTTATTTAAAGGACGATTAAATAAAAGGATGCAGACAAAAAAAATGCGGTACAGTGCTATGACTTGCGGGACGTGGCACATAGCTTCTTCATCACTATCATTATCATCCAGTGAAGACAAGCTTTTTATTTTATTTAAAAGCAGAAAAGAAGGTGTGGGGCACCCACTACCGGAGCTAGAAACATATGGCAGAAGGTGAGCTGTCCCATTCATCAGGGGCTACGTTTACCAACACATACATGCAATCAAATAAACACTTTTAGTAAACGTATTGAAGGCTCAAATGGACTGAAAAGCCTTGTAAACACCCGGTTGGGCTCGATACGAACGAACGAGCACAACGTCCCACCAGTCCTTGTTTCAGATATTCATTCACAGACTCGACACACAAGCAATCAGAAGGTCCGTCCGTCATTGCTGCGGTCACGTCACCTTTGTTTCCCCGTATATGATTGGCTGAAGCCTTTTCTTTCGCCTCAAAAATCGACATCGAAGCGAAAAAAATAAAAGTCGTTTTTTCGCCGCAGCAGATTCGCGTTCGGTGTGGAAGCACTCATTACACAAACAGCTGATCAAAAAATAAAACCATCGCGCGAATTATTCGCGCGTCAAAATCGCGTTCAGTGTGAAAGGGCCTTAAGGGAGACCGGGGGCAATTGTAAGGTATTTTACATTTTCCTTAATAACTCACAAACTACTTGAGATAGACTAGTCATCTTTTGATACAAGAAACATATATATGTGCACTAATTAATAATACAATTTATATATTTTCACTTATAAGTACAAGACTAAAATATTTAATTAAATGCAGTGTGGGGGCAATTGTAACACTGAGAAATAACTCCTATTAACCCACTTTATCTCAAATAAAAGCATACGTCAAAGTAATCACGTTACTGCTGTTAATTTTAAGAGTTTATATAATATTCCCACTTTGTCAAGCACATATAAAACACACATTATTTTATATAAAAAATGTTAATTGATGATTTGTTAATACTGGAACAAACATTTATTTTAATACACCCTTTTAAAATGAAGTTTTACAATAGAATTTAGTGAAATATGTTCATTTTTTTTAACAGAAAAGTATGTCAACACACACAAACAAGCTTATTACAATGGACCTTGTGGCTCGGGGGCAACTGTAACACAGTGTTACAGTGTTGTTCATGTTCGTTTTTAATCAATAACCTAGGGATAAAATGTATACAAGTTTAAATTGACAGACATCTAAACTTTAGACAGCAGAAGAAAAATACTGTACATCCAAAAAATAACTTTCACACCTCAAAATCAGTTTGTCGTTAATAACTTCTGCTAAAGTTGAAAATGTCACGCTTCTTTTCCACAGATAGAGAGAGAATCCTATTGGGCATGTACAGATTAAGTGTCATCACTCTAGCTTGTTTCTGATTGGAGGAATTGAGTGTGGTACAATTGCCCCCTGTTACAATTGCCCCCGGTCTCCCCAGTGCTTCGTCAAAGTGATCAAAGTATAGTGTATGCTTTCGAATCAGTACTGTGATGTCATACACCAATCGTCTGTACACTGCAGTATAGTGCTTCGTCAAGGTGATCAAAGTATACGCTTTCGAATCAGTACTGTGATGTCATACACCCAGGGATGTAATGGAGGCTAAATGCACAAAAGCCGTTTAAGCACCTCCCAATATTCGGGAATTGCGTTTACCCACCTCCAAAGTGCGTTTATCCACCTTTCAATTGCGTTTATCCACCTCTAAATATCCTAGTTCCTAAGACATTTTAAATTAAGCTTATGTCGTTAATTTAGTTTCTTTAATTTAGTTAATTTAGTATAGGTTGTTAAACCTAAGACGAACTTTTTCACTCATTAAGACGGTCGCCTGCCACCACCTACTGGCGGTTTAGTGTTAAATGTTTAAAAGTAGCATCATTCTTTCTTATATGTAAATTAAAATCAATTTCATAACATTATTTCATGCAATTGTAATTTTTCAGTGTAAATGATTTAATTTGATCAACCCCTAGGGTAACAGCCCTATGGTGTCTTATTATTAGAAATAATTGAATTTATTGATCAAATTTAGGAATTTAAAATGAAATATGAAGCATATACATTTAATAATATTGGGGGAGGGGGTGCCCTTTAAAGGTGCAGAAATTACAATATGGTGATTTAAATATCAAAGCTGATATATCAGTGATGAGAATATTTTTTAAGAATAAGTCAAATTTAAAAAAAAAATCCGAACAAGCAACTTTTTTACTCGGACAAGTGAAAGGCAGATTTACTTAGCGTATGAAAAGGCTTAATGTCGAGCCCTCCCTATATAGCAATGTCATCAGGAGACACACATACACCGGTAGGCAGTGGCCCACCTTACCTGGTGACCACGTCTTGGTCCACCAGAATTTATAGTTTACCCACCTCTTTTTTTACAACTACACCTCTGCATACACCAATCGTCTGTACTCTGTACAGTGCTGTCGATCACTGTCTGCTGTATGCTTTCGAATCAGTACTGTGATGTCATACACCAATCGTCTGTACTCTGTATAGTGCTGCTTCTATTTGATCACTGTATATGCTTTTGAATCAGTACTGTGATGTCATACATACACCCAGGGATGTAATGGAGGCTAAATGCACAAAAGCCGTTTACGCACCTCCCAATATTCGGGAATTGCGTTTACCCACCTCCAAAGTGCGTTTATCCACCTTTCAATTGCGTTTATCCACCTCTAAATATCCTAGTTCCTAAGACATTTTAAATTAAGCTTATGTCGTTAATTTAGTTTCTTTAATTTAGTTAATTTAGTATAGGTTGTTAAACCTAAGACGAACTTTTTCACTCATTAAGACGGTCGCCTGCCACCACCTACTGGCGGTTTAGTGTTAAATGTTTAAAAGTAGCATCATTCTTTCTTATATGTAAATTAAAATCAATTTCATAACATTATTTCATGCAATGGTAATTTTTCAGTGTAAATGATTTAATTTGATCAACCCCTAGGGTAACAGCCCTATGGTGTCTTATTATTAGAAATAATTGAATTTATTGATCAAATTTAGGAATTTAAAATGAAATATGAAGCATATACATTTAATAATATTGGGGGAGGGGGTGCCCTTTAAATGTGCAGAAATTACAATATGGTGATTTAAATATCAAAGCTGATATATCAGTGATGAGAATATTTTTTAAGAATAAGTCAAATTTAAAAAAAAATCCGAACAAGCAACTTTTTTACTCGGACAAGTGAAAGGCAGATTTACTTAGCGTATGAAAAGGCTTAATGTCGAGCCCTCCCTATATAGCAATGTCATCAGGAGACACACATACACCGGTAGGCAGTGGCCCACCTTACCTGGTGACCACGTCTTGGTCCACCAGAATTTATAGTTTACCCACCTCTTTTTTTACAACTACACCTCTGCATACACCAATCGTCTGTACTCTGTATAGTGCTGCTTCTATTTGATCACTGTATATGCTTTCGAATCAGTACTGTGATGTCATACATACACCCAGGGATGTAGTGGAGGCTAAATGCATGTAAATGCCGTTTACCCACCTCCCAATATTCGGGAATTGCGTTTGCACATCCAAAGTGCGTTTATCCACCTTTCAATTGCGTTTATCCACCTCTAAATATCCAGTAGTTCCTAAGACATTTTAAATTAAGCTTATGTCGTTTTAGTTTCATATTGTCCACACTCTAAAAAATGATGAGTTGGATTTACTTAAAATATATATGCACCATTTTTGTATCAAAAAATGTGCACATATCTTTTAAGTAAATCCAACACAGTGCAGGCCATGTGAGATCAAAACAAATCTTAGTTCTGTTAACTTAAAATTTAAGCTCATTGATATATATAAAATAAGACAATTAAATCAGTTGAACCAACCATTTTAACTTAGTTTAGATCTTCAGCTTACATGTCTTAAAATAAATAACATGCAAATCACACACAATAAAGCATTTCACTTTATTATTTATTTAAATTGCATCTTAAAATATATTCAAATAGAAAATAGTTGTTAAAATAATAATAATAATATAGTCACAATATTAAAGTTTTTCTTGGATCAAAGAAATGAAGGCTTGGTGGGCGGAAGAGACTTCTTTTAAAAATATTAAACAATCTTAGTGTGTGTGTGTGTGTGTGTGTGTGTGTGTAATTTTTTCAAAAATCAATAAAAAAACAATTAAATGCAACAAATTAGTCCATTATTAAATGCCTATAAATATATATAAAAAATAGTCTATTAAATAATATCTATTAATTTAAACAAAACAGAAGTTAATTAATGACTTTCCTCCAGAGGTTATGAACGAATCTCTTCAAAAACATTTTAGCAGTAACTACTGGAAAACAGTAAAGATCTACAATCTTTATTTGAAGCTAAACTTTTGTTTAAAGCGTATTTACTTATTTTGATAATAATTTTGAAGGTTTAATTTACTGAATTGTCGCTGTCATTTAAGAATAATATTGTGCTAGAATCAAGATTGCCATTATTTAATGATAAATCGTGCACACGGATCTGTAGGCAATGTGCTTTCGAATTTAATATTTGTATGTTAACGTTACCAAAAGTAGGCTAACCCGCGCCCAAGGCCCCCTTTCCCGCGATCCATGTAGGCCTATAGACAATAGAGATAGAGAACATGGGAATTAAGTATGCAAAGTACATTTGTTTTATCCAAAAACAACTCGCTAATAAAGTAGGCCTATAATCTATCCGTGGGAGAGAGAGCGCAATCCGAATTGGTCACACCGAACGTGTCAAACACGTCGCGTCTAGTTAGACGCTTGAATCTTCCGCAGCCCGCTCAAGTTAAAAATGTTCTACTGAGAAAGACGTTCGCGGCAAACGAGTCACCCAATTCGCGACGCCAGGCGCGAATGATGCGTCTTCGCGTCTTTGCATTGACTATGAATGTACTATCGCAATTAAATTCGCGTTCGGTGTGAACACACCATTAATGCATATACGAGCCAACATCATGGTCATATATTTTGAAAAAACACAATATATAGCTACTCGCGTGCAAAACACTTATTTCATTCGTTAACATGTAGACTACAAATGTTTGCATTTGTAAGAAACGTTTCTAATTGTTGATGCAAAATTTGTTGCAATTCTGAAATTCAGTTAAAAGTAAATTTTTTGACCAAAAATGCAATAAATGATCATGTGTAGGCCTAAGTACAAAAAATAAGCTTACCGCTTCTCAACGTCTTCACATGTGTTTCATAATTTTTTGTCTGGATAGGCATCACGGGAAATTGCAGCCTATATCACCTGGCTCATACAGTTACTTAAAATGATACAATCGATTTACTTAATTTTTATGCAATTATTGTAGTAGTTGACATGCATTATGTTTTTTTTATTATTTTATTTATGCATACATTTAAGTGAACCTAGTAACTTATATTTTTTTTGTTAGGCTATATGTTAAGTAAACGTTGAAAAGTTAGGAATACTTAATTTTTTATGTTTGATCCAATTACTTTTATAAGTATTGGTTTTTGGCTGCTTCAAGATCATACATGCTTTCGAATCAGTACTGTGATGTCATACACCTATCGTCTGTACTCTGTACAGTGCTGCTTCAAGATCATACTGTATGCTTTCGAATCAGTACTGTGATGTCATACACCAATCGTATGTACTCTGTACAGTGCTGCTTCAAGATCATACTGTATGCTTTCGAATCAGGACTGTGATGTCATAAACCAATCGTCTGTAAGGGAGACCGGGGGCAATTGTAAGGTATTTTACATTTTCCTTAATAACTCACAAACTACTTGAGATAGACTAGTCATCTTTTGATACAAGAAACATATATATGTGCACTAATTAATAATACAATTTATATATTTTCACTTATAAGTACAAGACTAAAATATTTAATTAAATGCAGTGTGGGGGCAATTGTAACACTGAGAAATAACTCCTATTAACCCACTTTATCTCAAATAAAAGCATACCTCAAAGTAATCACGTTACTGCTGTTAATTTTAAGAGTTTATATAATATTCCCACTTTGTCAAGCACATATAAAACACACATTATTTTATATAAAAAATGTTAATTGATGATTTGTTAATACTGGAACAAACATTTATTTTAATACACCCTTTTAAAATGAAGTTTTACAATAGAATTTAGTGAAATATGTTCATTTTTTTTAACAGAAAAGTATGTCAACACACACAAACAAGCTTATTACAATGGACCTTGTGGCTCGGGGGCAACTGTAACACAGTGTTACAGTGTTGTTCATGTTCGTTTTTAATCAATAACCTAGGGATAAAATGTATACAAGTTTAAATTGACAGACATCTAAACTTTAGACAGCAGAAGAAAAATACTGTACATCCAAAAAATAACTTTCACACCACAAAATCAGTTTGTCGTTAATAACTTCTGCTAAAGTTGAAAATGTCACGCTTCTTTTCCACAGATAGAGAGAGAATCCTATTGGGCATGTACAGATTAAGTGTCATCACTCTAGCTTGTTTCTGATTGGAGGAATTGAGTGTGGTACAATTGCCCCCTGTTACAATTGCCCCCGGTCTCCCCAGTGCTTCGTCAAAGTGATCAAAGTATAGTGTATGCTTTCGAATCAGTACTGTGATGTCATACACCAATCGTCTGTACACTGCAGTATAGTGCTTCGTCAAGGTGATCAAAGTATACGCTTTCGAATCAGTACTGTGATGTCATACACCCAGGGATGTAATGGAGGCTAAATGCACAAAAGCCGTTTAAGCACCTCCCAATATTCGGGAATTGCGTTTACCCACCTCCAAAGTGCGTTTATCCACCTTTCAATTGCGTTTATCCACCTCTAAATATCCTAGTTCCTAAGACATTTTAAATTAAGCTTATGTCGTTAATTTAGTTTCTTTAATTTAGTTAATTTAGTATAGGTTGTTAAACCTAAGACGAACTTTTTCACTCATTAAGACGGTCGCCTGCCACCACCTACTGGCGGTTTAGTGTTAAATGTTTAAAAGTAGCATCATTCTTTCTTATATGTAAATTAAAATCAATTTCATAACATTATTTCATGCAATGGTAATTTTTCAGTGTAAATGATTTAATTTGATCAACCCCTAGGGTAACAGCCCTATGGTGTCTTATTATTAGAAATAATTGAATTTATTGATCAAATTTAGGAATTTAAAATGAAATATGAAGCATATACATTTAATAATATTGGGGGAGGGGGTGCCCTTTAAAGGTGCAGAAATTACAATATGGTGATTTAAATATCAAAGCTGATATATCAGTGATGAGAATATTTTTTAAGAATAAGTCAAATTTAAAAAAAAATCCGAACAAGCAACTTTTTTACTCGGACAAGTGAAAGGCAGATTTACTTAGCGTATGAAAAGGCTTAATGTCGAGCCCTCCCTATATAGCAATGTCATCAGGAGACACACATACACCGGTAGGCAGTGGCCCACCTTACCTGGTGACCACGTCTTGGTCCACCAGAATTTATAGTTTACCCACCTCTTTTTTTACAACTACACCTCTGCATACACCAATCGTCTGTACTCTGTACAGTGCTGTCGATCACTGTCTGCTGTATGCTTTCGAATCAGTACTGTGATGTCATACACCAATCGTCTGTACTCTGTATAGTGCTGCTTCTATTTGATCACTGTATATGCTTTCGAATCAGTACTGTGATGTCATACATACACCCAGGGATGTAGTGGAGGCTAAATGCACGTAAATGCCGTTTACCCACCTCCCAATATTCGGGAATTGCGTTTGCACATCCAAAGTGCGTTTATCCACCTTTCAATTGCGTTTATCCACCTCTAAATATCCAGTAGTTCCTAAGACATTTTAAATTAAGCTTATGTCGTTTTAGTTTCATATTGTCCACACTCTAAAAAATGATGAGTTGGATTTACTTAAAATATATATGCACCATTTTTGTATCAAAAAATGTGCACATATCTTTTAAGTAAATCCAACACAGTGCAGGCCATGTGAGATCAAAACAAATCTTAGTTCTGTTAACTTAAAATTTAAGCTCATTGATATATATATAAAATAAGACAATTAAATCAGTTGAACCAACCATTTTAACTTAGTTTAGATCTTCAGCTTACATGTCTTAAAATAAATAACATGCAAATCACACACAATAAAGCATTTCACTTTATTATTTATTTAAATTGCATCTTAAAATATATTCAAATAGAAAATAGTTGTTAAAATAATAATAATAATATAGTCACAATATTACAGTTTTTCTTGGATCAAAGAAATGAAGGCTTGGTGGGCGGAAGAGACTTCTTTTAAAAATATTAAACAATCTTAGTGTGTGTGTGTGTGTGTGTGTGTAATTTTTTCAAAAATCAATAAAAAACAATTAAATGCAACAAATTGGTCCATTATTAAATGCCTATAAATATATATAAAAAATAGTCTATTAAATAATATCTATTAATTTAAACAAAACAGAAGTTAATTAATGACTTTCCTCCAGAGGTTATGAACGAATCTCTTCAAAAACATTTTAGCAGTAACTACTGGAAAACAGTAAAGATCTACAATCTTTATTTGAAGCTAAACTTTTGTTTAAAGCGTATTTACTTATTTTGATAATAATTTTGAAGGTTTAATTTACTGAATTGTCGCTGTCATTTAAGAATAATATTGTGCTAGAATCAAGATTGCCATTATTTAATGATAAATCGTGCACACGGATCTGTAGGCAATGTGCTTTCGAATTTAATATTTGTATGTTAACGTTACCAAAAGTAGGCTAACCCGCCCCCAAGGCCCCCTTTCCCGCGATCCATGTAGGCCTATAGACAATAGAGATAGAGAACATGGGAATTAAGTATGCAAAGTACATTTGTTTTATCCAAAAACAACTCGCTAATAAAGTAGGCCTATAATCTATCCGTGGGAGAGAGAGCGCAATCCGAATTGGTCACACCGAACGTGTCAAACACGTCGCGTCTAGTTAGACGCTTGAATCTTCCGCAGCCCGCTCAAGTTAAAAATGTTCTACTGAGAAAGACGTTCGCGGCAAACGAGTCACCCAATTCGCGACGCCAGGCGCGAATGATGCGTCTTCGCGTCTTCGCATTGACTATGAATGTACTATCGCAATTAAATTCGCGTTCGGTGTGAACACACCATTAATGCATATACGAGCCAACATCATGGTCATATATTTTGAAAAAACACAATATATAGCTACTCGCGTGCAAAACACTTATTTCATTCGTTAACATGTAGACTACAAATGTTTGCATTTGTAAGAAACGTTTCTAATTGTTGATGCAAAATTTGTTGCAATTCTGAAATTCAGTTAAAAGTAAATTTTTTGACCAAAAATGCAATAAATGATCATGTGTAGGCCTAAGTACAAAAAATAAGCTTACCGCTTCTCAACGTCTTCACATGTGTTTCATAATTTTTTGTCTGGATAGGCATCACGGGAAATTGCAGCCTATATCACCTGGCTCATACAGTTACTTAAAATGATACAATCGATTTACTTAATTTTTATGCAATTATTGTAGTAGTTGACATGCATTATGTTTTTTTTATTATTTTATTTATGCATACATTTAAGTGAACCTAGTAACTTATATTTTTTTTGTTAGGCTATATGTTAAGTAAACGTTGAAAAGTTAGGAATACTTAATTTTTTATGTTTGATCCAATTACTTTTATAAGTATTGGTTTTTGGCTGCTTCAAGATCATACATGCTTTCGAATCAGTACTGTGATGTCATACACCTATCGTCTGTACTCTGTACAGTGCTGCTTCAAGATCATACTGTATGCTTTCGAATCAGTACTGTGATGTCATACACCAATCGTATGTACTCTGTACAGTGCTGCTTCAAGATCATACTGTATGCTTTCGAATCAGGACTGTGATGTCATAAACCAATCGTCTGTAAGGGAGACCGGGGGCAATTGTAAGGTATTTTACATTTTCCTTAATAACTCACAAACTACTTGAGATAGACTAGTCATCTTTTGATACAAGAAACATATATATGTGCACTAATTAATAATACAATTTATATATTTTCACTTATAAGTACAAGACTAAAATATTTAATTAAATGCAGTGTGGGGGCAATTGTAACACTGAGAAATAACTCCTATTAACCCACTTTATCTCAAATAAAAGCATACCTCAAAGTAATCACGTTACTGCTGTTAATTTTAAGAGTTTATATAATATTCCCACTTTGTCAAGCACATATAAAACACACATTATTTTATATAAAAAATGTTAATTGATGATTTGTTAATACTGGAACAAACATTTATTTTAATACACCCTTTTAAAATGAAGTTTTACAATAGAATTTAGTGAAATATGTTCATTTTTTTTAACAGAAAAGTATGTCAACACACACAAACAAGCTTATTACAATGGACCTTGTGGCTCGGGGGCAACTGTAACACAGTGTTACAGTGTTGTTCATGTTCGTTTTTAATCAATAACCTAGGGATAAAATGTATACAAGTTTAAATTGACAGACATCTAAACTTTAGACAGCAGAAGAAAAATACTGTACATCCAAAAAATAACTTTCACACCACAAAATCAGTTTGTCGTTAATAACTTCTGCTAAAGTTGAAAATGTCACGCTTCTTTTCCACAGATAGAGAGAGAATCCTATTGGGCATGTACAGATTAAGTGTCATCACTCTAGCTTGTTTCTGATTGGAGGAATTGAGTGTGGTACAATTGCCCCCTGTTACAATTGCCCCCGGTCTCCCCAGTGCTTCGTCAAAGTGATCAAAGTATAGTGTATGCTTTCGAATCAGTACTGTGATGTCATACACCAATCGTCTGTACACTGCAGTATAGTGCTTCGTCAAGGTGATCAAAGTATACGCTTTCGAATCAGTACTGTGATGTCATACACCCAGGGATGTAATGGAGGCTAAATGCACAAAAGCCGTTTAAGCACCTCCCAATATTCGGGAATTGCGTTTACCCACCTCCAAAGTGCGTTTATCCACCTTTCAATTGCGTTTATCCACCTCTAAATATCCTAGTTCCTAAGACATTTTAAATTAAGCTTATGTCGTTAATTTAGTTTCTTTAATTTAGTTAATTTAGTATAGGTTGTTAAACCTAAGACGAACTTTTTCACTCATTAAGACGGTCGCCTGCCACCACCTACTGGCGGTTTAGTGTTAAATGTTTAAAAGTAGCATCATTCTTTCTTATATGTAAATTAAAATCAATTTCATAACATTATTTCATGCAATGGTAATTTTTCAGTGTAAATGATTTAATTTGATCAACCCCTAGGGTAACAGCCCTATGGTGTCTTATTATTAGAAATAATTGAATTTATTGATCAAATTTAGGAATTTAAAATGAAATATGAAGCATATACATTTAATAATATTGGGGGAGGGGGTGCCCTTTAAAGGTGCAGAAATTACAATATGGTGATTTAAATATCAAAGCTGATATATCAGTGATGAGAATATTTTTTAAGAATAAGTCAAATTTAAAAAAAAATCCGAACAAGCAACTTTTTTACTCGGACAAGTGAAAGGCAGATTTACTTAGCGTATGAAAAAGCTTAATGTCGAGCCCTCCCTATATAGCAATGTCATCAGGAGACACACATACACCGGTAGGCAGTGGCCCACCTTACCTGGTGACCACGTCTTGGTCCACCAGAATTTATAGTTTACCCATCTCTTTTTTTACAACTACACCTCTGCATACACCAATCGTCTGTACTCTGTACAGTGCTGTCGATCACTGTCTGCTGTATGCTTTCGAATCAGTACTGTGATGTCATACACCAATCGTCTGTACTCTGTATAGTGCTGCTTCTATTTGATCACTGTATATGCTTTCGAATCAGTACTGTGATGTCATACATACACCCAGGGATGTAGTGGAGGCTAAATGCACGTAAATGCCGTTTACCCACCTCCCAATATTCGGGAATTGCGTTTGCACATCCAAAGTGCGTTTATCCACCTTTCAATTGCGTTTATTCACCTCTAAATATCCAGTAGTTCCTAAGACATTTTAAATTAAGCTTATGTCGTTTTAGTTTCATATTGTCCACACTCTAAAAAATGATGAGTTGGATTTACTTAAAATATATATGCACCATTTTTGTATCAAAAAATGTGCACATATCTTTTAAGTAAATCCAACACAGTGCAGGCCATGTGAGATCAAAACAAATCTTATTTCTGTTAACTTAAAATTTAAGCTCATTGATATATATAAAATAAGACAATTAAATCAGTTGAACCAACCATTTTAACTTAGTTTAGATCTTCAGCTTACATGTCTTAAAATAAATAACATGCAAATCACACACAATAAAGCATTTCACTTTATTATTTATTTAAATTGCATCTTAAAATATATTCAAATAGAAAATAGTTGTTAAAATAATAATAATAATATAGTCACAATATTACAGTTTTTCTTGGATCAAAGAAATGAAGGCTTGGTGGGCGGAAGAGACTTCTTTTAAAAATATTAAACAATCTTAGTGTGTGTGTGTGTGTGTGTGTGTGTGTGTGTCTATATATATATATATATATATATATATATATATACATATATATTAATTTTTTCAAAAATCAATAAAAAACAATTAAATGCAACAAACTAGTCCATTATTAAATGCCTATAAATATATAAAAAAATAGTCTATTAAATAATATCTATTAATTTAAACAAAACAGAAGTTAATTAATGACTTTCCTCCAGAGGTTATGAACGAATCTCTTCAAAAACATTTTAGCAGTAACTACTGGAAAACAGTAAAGATCTACAATCTTTATTTGAAGCTAAACTTTTGTTTAAAGGGTATTTACTTATTTTGATAATAATTTTGAAGGTTTAATTTACTGAATTGTCGCTGTCATTTAAGAATAATATTGTGCTAGAATCAAGATTGCCATTATTTAATGATAAATCGTGCACACGGATCTGTAGGCAATGTGCTTTCGAAATTAATATTTGTATGTTAACGTTACCAAAAGTAGGCTAACCCGCGCCCAAGGCCCCCTTTCCCGCGATCCATGTAGGCCTATAGACAATAGAGATAGAGAACATGGGAATTAAGTATGCAAAGTACATTTGTTTTATCCAAAAACAACTCGCTAATAAAGTAGGCCTATAATCTATCCGTGGGAGAGAGAGAGCGCAATCCGAATTGGTCACTGCACCGAACGTGTCAAACACGTCGCGTCTAGTTAGACGCTTGAATCTTCCGCAGCCCGCTCAAGTTAAAAATGTTCTACTGAGAAAGACGTTCGCGGCAAACGAGTCACCCAATTCGCGACGCCCGGCGCGAATGATGCGTCTTCGCGTCTTTGCATTGACTATGAATGTACTCTGCTATCGCAATTAAATTCGCGTTCGGTGTGAACACACCATTAATGCATATACGAGCCAACATCATGGTCATATATTTTGAAAAAACACAATATATAGCTACTCGCGTGCAAAACACTTATTTCATTCGTTAACATGTAGACTACAAATGTTTGCATTTGTAAGAAACGTTTCTAATTGTTGATGCAAAATTTGTAGCAATTCTGAAATTCAGTTAAAAGTAAATTTTTTGACCAAAAATGCAATAAATGATCATGTGTAGGCCTAAGTACAAAAAATAAGCTTACCGCTTCTCAACGTCTTCACATGTGTTTCATAATTTTTTGTCTGGATAGGCATCACGGGAAATTGCAGCCTATATCACCTGGCTCATACAGTTACTTAAAATGATACAATCGATTTACTTAATTTTTATGCAATTATTGTAGTAGTTGACATGCATTATGTTTTTTTATTATTTTATTTATGCATACATTTAAGTGAACCTAGTAACTTATATTTTTTTTGTTAGGCTATATGTTAAGTAAACGTTGAAAAGTTAGGAATACTTAATTTTTTATGTTTGATCCAATTACTTTTATAAGTATTGGTTTTTGGCTGCTTCAAGATCATACATGCTTTCGAATCAGTACTGTGATGTCATACACCAATCGTCTGTACTCTGTACAGTGCTGCTTCAAGATCATACTGTATGCTTTCGAATCAGTACTGTGATGTCACACACCAATCGTATGTACTCTGTACAGTGCTGCTTCAAGATCATACTGTATGCTTTCGAATCAGGACTGTGATGTCATAAACCAATCGTCTGTAAGGGAGACCGGGGGCAATTGTAAGGTATTTTACATTTTCCTTAATAACTCACAAACTACTTGAGATAGACTAGTCATCTTTTGATACAAGAAACATATATATGTGCACTAATTAATAATACAATTTATATATTTTCACTTATAAGTACAAGACTAAAATATTTAATTAAATGCAGTGTGGGGGCAATTGTAACACTGAGAAATAACTCCTATTAACCCACTTTATCTCAAATAAAAGCATACGTCAAAGTAATCACGTTACTGCTGTTAATTTTAAGAGTTTATATAATATTCCCACTTTGTCAAGCACATATAAAACACACATTATTTTATATAAAAAATGTTAATTGATGATTTGTTAATACTGGAACAAACATTTATTTTAATACACCCTTTTAAAATGAAGTTTTACAATAGAATTTAGTGAAATATGTTCATTTTTTTTTACAGAAAAGTATGTCAACACACACAAACAAGCTTATTACAATGGACCTTGTGGCTCGGGGGCAACTGTAACACAGTGTTACAGTGTTGTTCATGTTCGTTTTTAATCAATAACCTAGGGATAAAATGTATACAAGTTTAAATTGACAGACATCTAAACTTTAGACAGCAGAAGAAAAATACTGTACATCCAAAAAATAACTTTCACACCACAAAATCAGTTTGTCGTTAATAACTTCTGCTAAAGTTGAAAATGTCACGCTTCTTTTCCACAGATAGAGAGAGAATCCTATTGGGCATGTACAGATTAAGTGTCATCACTCTAGCTTGTTTCTGATTGGAGGAATTGAGTGTGGTACAATTGCCCCCTGTTACAATTGCCCCCGGTCTCCCCAGTGCTTCGTCAAAGTGATCAAAGTATAGTGTATGCTTTCGAATCAGTACTGTGATGTCATACACCAATCGTCTGTACACTGCAGTATAGTGCTTCGTCAAGGTGATCAAAGTATACGCTTTCGAATCAGTACTGTGATGTCATACACCCAGGGATGTAATGGAGGCTAAATGCACAAAAGCCGTTTAAGCACCTCCCAATATTCGGGAATTGCGTTTACCCACCTCCAAAGTGCGTTTATCCACCTTTCAATTGCGTTTATCCACCTCTAAATATCCTAGTTCCTAAGACATTTTAAATTAAGCTTATGTCGTTAATTTAGTTTCTTTAATTTAGTTAATTTAGTATAGGTTGTTAAACCTAAGACGAACTTTTTCACTCATTAAGACGGTCGCCTGCCACCACCTACTGGCGGTTTAGTGTTAAATGTTTAAAAGTAGCATCATTCTTTCTTATATGTAAATTAAAATCAATTTCATAACATTATTTCATGCAATGGTAATTTTTCAGTGTAAATGATTTAATTTGATCAACCCCTAGGGTAACAGCCCTATGGTGTCTTATTATTAGAAATAATTGAATTTATTGATCAAATTTAGGAATTTAAAATGAAATATGAAGCATATACATTTAATAATATTGGGGGAGGGGGTGCCCTTTAAAGGTGCAGAAATTACAATATGGTGATTTAAATATCAAAGCTGATATATCAGTGATGAGAATATTTTTTAAGAATAAGTCAAATTTAAAAAAAAATCCGAACAAGCAACTTTTTTACTCGGACAAGTGAAAGGCAGATTTACTTAGCGTATGAAAAGGCTTAATGTCGAGCCCTCCCTATATAGCAATGTCATCAGGAGACACACATACACCGGTAGGCAGTGGCCCACCTTACCTGGTGACCACGTCTTGGTCCACCAGAATTTATAGTTTACCCACCTCTTTTTTTACAACTACACCTCTGCATACACCAATCGTCTGTACTCTGTACAGTGCTGTCGATCACTGTCTGCTGTATGCTTTCGAATCAGTACTGTGATGTCATACACCAATCGTCTGTACTCTGTATAGTGCTGCTTCTATTTGATCACTGTATATGCTTTCGAATCAGTACTGTGATGTCATACATACACCCAGGGATGTAGTGGAGGCTAAATGCACGTAAATGCCGTTTACCCACCTCCCAATATTCGGGAATTGCGTTTGCACATCCAAAGTGCGTTTATCCACCTTTCAATTGCGTTTATCCACCTCTAAATATCCAGTAGTTCCTAAGACATTTTAAATTAAGCTTATGTCGTTTTAGTTTCATATTGTCCACACTCTAAAAAATGATGAGTTGGATTTACTTAAAATATATATGCACCATTTTTGTATCAAAAAATGTGCACATATCTTTTAAGTAAATCCAACACAGTGCAGGCCATGTGAGATCAAAACAAATCTTAGTTCTGTTAACTTAAAATTTAAGCTCATTGATATATATAAAATAAGACAATTAAATCAGTTGAACCAACCATTTTAACTTAGTTTAGATCTTCAGCTTACATGTCTTAAAATAAATAACATGCAAATCACACACAATAAAGCATTTCACTTTATTATTTATTTAAATTGCATCTTAAAATATATTCAAGTAGAAAATAGTTGTTAAAATAATAATAATAATATAGTCACAATATTACAGTTCCCTATCGTAGTCACTTCGAGTTACGTCAGAAGTGACGGAGATTGGGGGTTTCGCATAGAAAGCCAATCCTCTTCGAGTATTAAAACACGAGCCAATGGCATGCAATGCCTTGGGGCTGCGGAAATTTGCATAGCGTACTCCGCCCTACTCCGTGAGTATAAAAGGAGGAAGTGAACGCAACCGCAGTATGTTTTCGCTTCGGAGCCAAGAGAACCTCTTCACTCCTGAAAGCACTGTTCAAGACTCTTCGAGACGAGCGTCCTCTTCAGTGTTGGTGTGACGGCGGTACCCAGCGAGATTCTGCATCGCCTGCGATCTGAGCAGTGGTCTGCCAGACTTTGCGCTTCTCCCTGGTCGCTTCAGCGCTGAAAGAGTGAATTTCCTCCTCTCATTGAAAGAGCTGCACGCGCACGTCTTTTTAAAGACGGTTCGCCCGTGCTCTTCTGGGTGTGATTGATTTCTGTCGTCATCTGATGGTCACGATCGCTGCTTTGTATGCCTGGGCATTTCAGCATGCAGCAGCAGCGTTCGTGGATGACTCATTTTCCTTCTGTGGGAACATGACCATCTCTACACTGAGGTCGAGACTCAATGATCTCACTTGAGTGAGAGTCCCGGTCCCCCCCGCTCGATCGGTTTCCTCCATAGGGGGCCCGTCGACCCGGGGACCTGGTGATTTACGGTGATGGTGTGGGATAAGCCCCGACGATTTCTCGGGCCACGCCTCCCGCCTCAGTGCGAGAGCCAGCGAGCGTTAGTTCGATTCAGTCGGTTGCTTCTTCGGTGGCACCGGCTGCTTCGGGCAGCGCTCCAGATGATGATGCGATGTCGATCACAGCATCACTAGGCGGGCTTGACTCCTCGGGAAGTGAGGATGCGGCCGCGTTGCCTCCCTCGGGAGCGTCAGCGCCGCCGTGTCTGATCCCGCGATGATGGCCGTGCTATCTCGGGCGTCCGTGAGCATCGGGTGGGGGTGGAACTCCGCCCCTCCCCGATCTCTCGCGGCTGAATAATTGGTTTTTGGGTAACGCTGCCGCCTTACGGCCACCGCCAACCCCAATTTCCTTTTTTCCCCGAGTTGCATGCGGAACTGACACGCACTAAAAAATAAATAAATAAAAAATATATAAAAAAAAAAAAAAAAAAGCGTGCTTAGTTCCCCGCCCTTCCTCCCCTCGGCGATGCGGCTGTCTGTGGGTACGCTGGGGCTCCCCCGGTCGACCGGCGGTTGCTCTCAGATGCCCCTCCAAAGCCTATGGGTTCTCGTCGTCTATGGCGGCGCGATTCTGTAGAGCGGCGGGACAGGCAGCCTCCGCCCTGCATATGATGAGCACCTACAAAGCTAGCTGCTCAGGAATGTGCACGAGGAGGTGACGGACCAAGCGAGCTGCGAGCCTGTCGCCTACCTTGTCCTTAAACGGGTCACGGAGGCGGTCGCTCGCTCCCTTGGTCAGATGATGCCCACCGCTGTGGTCCAGGAGCATCATAATGTTCGGCGGTGCGGTCCAGGACTTTGCCCAGCACTTCTCGACCGCCTAGGAGCAGACGAAGGCGGTTTCTCTGCCCCGACGGCCAGCTGCTGCCTCCAACCAGCCGTCGGCTCGGACGCCTCCGCCAGCTCGCCGCCGAGGACGCCCCCCTGCGGCTCCCTTCCCTCCCACGCGGCCCCAGCAGCAGCCTTCAGCCGGTTCGCGTCGCGGAGGAGGCCACAGGTAAGCGTCCCAAGAAAAGAGCCCCCCCTCAGGCCGCGTGCCCCGCTAGATGCCAGGCGAAGCGATGTTCCTGAGGCGGGCCGCTCAGTGATAGTGTCATGGTTTTTCTCAGGAGGCGGTGGCAGGGCCCCTCCTTCCCCGGTGGAGGGCCGGTGGAGAATCTTTTGTTCTAGCTAGCTCCCTGAGCTGGTTGAGGAAAAGCTGACACTGTCATTGAGCACACAGACTGGAATGAGCGCGCACGACGTCCAGTGCGTCGCCCCGTTCATTCCTCTCTGTCTCGGAGGGCGCGGAAGGGTGCGTGTGTCGTCCCCGGGCTACGCCAATCCCTTCCCCCTCTGTCGCCAGACCCCCGGCAGAACAGACCCCCGTGGAACGCTCTGCCTTCCCTGGTCTCTTCTGTCGGGGAGCGGGTTTCGACGGTGCATCCGGACGGGGTAACTCCTGCACGCATGTCGGTCGACCCGCCTCGCTGCCCCTCCGGGGGGACGTCTGTGGTTCGCATGACCCCGTTGGCTCACTTCCTGGAAGCCTGGCTAGCGCTTCCCGGGGTTCCCGCTGGGTCATCAGAACGATCGGATTCGGCTACGCGATTCAGTTCGCACGGTCTCTTCCCCGCTTCAGGGGAGTTCGCTCCACGATGGTTGGTGGCAATGCCCCAGTCTTGAGAGCGGAGATTGCGACCCTGCTGGCGAAGGGTGCAATCGAGACGGTCCCTCCAGCCGAGGTGAGGTCCGGGCTTTACAGCCCCTACTTCATTGTCCCCAAGAAAGACCGGTGGGTTACGACCGATCCTGGACCTGCGCATTTTGAACCGTTCTCTCCATCGACTACCGTTCAAAATGCTCACGGCCAAACGCATTTTCGAATGTGTTCGGTATCAGGATTGGTTTGCAGCGATCGACCTGAAGGACGCGTACTTCCATGTCTCCATTCTCCCTCGACACAGACCGTTTCTTCGGTTTGCCTTCGAGGGCCAGGCATACCAGTACGCCGTTCTCCCATTCGGGTTAGCTCTGTCCCCTCGCGTCTTCACGAAGATCGTCGAGGCAGCCCTTGTTCCCCTTCGCGAACACGGGGTTCGCATCCTGAACTATCTCGACGACTGGCTGTTACTAGCACACTCTCGAGCTCAGGTTTGCGAACACAGAGACCTGGTGCTACGGCACCTAGCCCGTCTGGGCCTTCGGGTCAACCGGGAAAGGAGCAAACTTTGCCCCGTGCAGAGGATCTCTTTTCTCGGCATGGAGATAGACTCGGTCGCCATGTCCGCGCAGCTCACGTACGAGCGCGCGCACTCACTGCTGGCTTGTCTTCGACAGTTCGAGGGCAAGAGTGCGGTTCCACTGAAACTATTTCAGAGGCTCCTGGGGCATATGGCATCCGCGGCCGCGGCAACGCCGCTCGGTTTGCTTCATATGAGACCGCTTCAGCTGTGGCTTCGCGATCGAGTCCCGAGGTGGGCATGGCATCGCGGCTCGCTCCGAGTTCCAGTGACTCCGACGTGCCGCCGATCCTTCTTCCCGTGGTCGAACCTCAGCTTTTTACGGACAGGGTCCCTATTCAGCGAGTTTCCAGGCATCTCGTTGTCTCCACGGATGCGTCTACCACGGGTTGGGGTGCCATGTGCAATGGGCATGCAGCCGCCGGTTCCTGGACAGGAGCCCAGCGCCTCATGCACATCAATTGCCTCGAGCTGTTGGCAGTACGGCTCGCCCGGCACCGCTTCCGAGCGTGCTCTAGGGCCAGCATGTGCTTGTCCGCTCAGACAACACTACGGCAGTAGCGTACATCAACCACCAGGGGGGGTCTACGCTCGCGCCGGTTGTCGCAGCTCGCCCGCCACCTCTTGATATGGAGTCAGAAGCACCTGAGGTCCCTTCGTGCAGTTACATTCCTGGAGACCGGAACCGGGCAGCCGCGAGCTGTCCCGGGCCCGTCCCATCTCCGGCGAATGGCGACTCCATCCCCAGTCGGTCCAGCTGATTTGGGACCAGTTCGGGGAGGCACAGTTAGACCTGTTCGCCTCTCGGGACTCGTCCCACTGCGCCCAGTTATTCTCTGACCCGCGGCTCTCTCGGCTCGGATGCGCTGGCGCACAGCTGGCCACGGGGCCCACGCAAGTGTGCGTTCCCCCAGTGAGCCTCCTTGCACGGGTGTTGTGCAAGATCAAGGAGGACGAGGAGCAGGTCTTGCTGGTAGCCCCCTACTGGCCCACCAAGACGTGGTTCTCCGAACTCTTGCTCCTCGCGACAGCACCTCCTTGGCCTATTCCTCTGAGACCGGACCTACTCTCTCAGAGACGGGGCACTCTGTGGCACCCTCGTCCCGATCTTGGAGGCTGCACGTGTGGCTCCAGGACGGGACGAGGCAGGTTTGAGTTCGCTGCCACCTGCGGTGGCGGCAACCATCACTTCCGCAAGAGCGTCGTCCACGTGACACCTTTATGCGTTGAAGTGAAACCTCTTCGTCAATTGGTGTTCTTCTCGCTGAGAAGACCCCCGGAGATGTTCGATCGGAGTCATGCTTCCTTCCTGCAAGAGGGGTTGGAGCGCAGGCTGTCGCCCTCCACCCTTTGGATTATGTCGCGGCCATTGCCGCGTCTCATGATGCAGTGAAAGGTAAGTCTATGGGAAGCATGACCTGGTCATCAGGTTCCTGAGGGGAGTGAGGGGGCTAAATCCGCCTCCCTCCCCTCCTGCCCTCTGGGGACCTCTCAGTAGACCTGGGTGCTCTGCAGAGGCCTCCCCTGGAGCCTTTGCAGTCGGTAGAGTTTTTGCCCTGTCCTATGTGACAGCACTCCTGATTGCATTGGTATCCATCAGGAGAGTAAGGGACCTGCACGCACTCTCTGTTGACGAAGTGTGCCTGGAGTTCGGGCCGGCTTACTCTCACGTATTCCTGAGACCCCGGCCTGGATATATGCCCAAGGTTCCTACCACTCCCCTCCGGGACCTGGTGGTGAACCTGCAAGCGCTGCCCCTGGAGGAGGCAGACCCAGCCTTGGCACTGCTCTGTCCGGTACGTGCTCTCCGCACCTATGTCGACAGAACGCAGTGTTTCAGGACCTCAGACCAGCTCTTTGTCTGTCATGGGGGGAGCCAGAAGGGAAGGGCTCTCTCAAAGCAACGGCTGTCCCACTGGTTAGTGGATGCCATTGCTTTGTCTTACCAGCAGCAAGGCCTTCCGTGCCCCCTTGGTGTGACGGCCCATTCCACTCGGAGTGTAGCCTCCTCTTGGGCTTTAGCGCACGGCGCCTCGCTAACAGACATCTGCAGAGCTGCAGGCTGGGCGACACCCAACACCTTCGCCAGATTCTATAATCTGCGAATTGAGCCGGTATCCTCTCACGTACTCGTTTCGGCCAGTTCTGGATCCGCTCAGGTGTCTTCGCTTGCTCGCCACTCCACTCCCCGGACTGGATAAGTGCGATATTTCCTCAGTTCTTCCATTGAAGTCTTGAGTCCTCCAGCACCGACGATGCGGGCACCACTGCGTGGCTCTGGATGCTAGCTAGGTGCCTCCATGCGCACGGTTCCCCATGGTAACCGTCTCATGTGTATTATCCACTGTAAGCCTCTCTGAGCATGTGTCTTCCCTTGGCAAGCCATCTGCCACCCCTGGAGTTTAAATCAGTAGCCACCTGCGGTTGGTACTCCAGTGTTCCATATGCGTTCCTATGTGGCCATATGTGTATTCTTAAGTCCTCCCTTCGGTAGGCAGCTGGTAGCATGTCCCCTTCGGGATATGTTTCCCAGTGTACCTTGGTAATCCTGTGTCAAAGTCGGATCCCCAAAAAAAAAAAAAAAAAAAAAAAAAAGAGGTAAGGCTCGGGGGTTCAGTCTTTCGCAGGGCACTGGAAGACAGCTTGAAGATGGCGTGATGGCACAGACCCCCAATCTCCGTCACTTCTGACGTAACTCGAAGTGACTACGATAGGGAACGTCTCGGTTACGTATGTAACCCTCGTTCCCTGAGTAGGGAACGGAGACGTTACGTCTCCCTGCCACTTCTGCTGTATCGCTGGGTAGAGGCCGAGTTCAGTCTTGGCTCCTCAGCGAAGACATACTGCGGTTGCGTTCACTTCCTCCTTTTATACTCACGGAGTAGGGCGGAGTACGCTATGCAAATTTCCGCAGCCCCAAGGCATTGCATGCCATTGGCTCGTGTTTTAATACTCGAAGAGGATTGGCTTTCTATGCGAAACCCCCAATCTCCGTCACTTCTGACGTAACGTCTCCGTTCCCTACTCAGGGAACGAGGGTTACATACGTAACCGAGACGTTTTTCTTGGATCAAAGAAATGAAGGCTTGGTGGGCGGAAGAGACTTCTTTTAAAAATATTAAACAATCTTAGTGTGTGTGTGTGTGTGTGTAATTTTTTCAAAAATCAATAAAAAACAATTAAATGCAACAAATTAGTCCATTATTAAATGCCTATAAATATATATAAAAAATAGTCTATTAAATAATATCTATTAATTTAAACAAAACAGAAGTTAATTAATGACTTTCCTCCAGAGGTTATGAACGAATCTCTTCAAAAACATTTTAGCAGTAACTACTGGAAAACAGTAAAGATCTACAATCTTTATTTGAAGCTAAACTTTTGTTTAAAGCGTATTTACTTATTTTGATAATAATTTTGAAGGTTTAATTTACTGAATTGTCGCTGTCATTTAAGAATAATATTGTGCTAGAATCAAGATTGCCATTATTTAATGATAAATCGTGCACACGGATCTGTAGGCAATGTGCTTTCGAATTTAATATTTGTATGTTAACGTTACCAAAAGTAGGCTAACCCGCGCCCAAGGCCCCCTTTCCCGCGATCCATGTAGGCCTATAGACAATAGAGATAGAGAACATGGGAATTAAGTATGCAAAGTACATTTGTTTTATCCAAAAACAACTCGCTAATAAAGTAGGCCTATAATCTATCCGTGGGAGAGAGAGCGCAATCCGAATTGGTCACACCGAACGTGTCAAACACGTCGCGTCTAGTTAGACGCTTGAATCTTCCGCAGCCCGCTCAAGTTAAAAATGTTCTACTGAGAAAGACGTTCGCGGCAAACGAGTCACCCAATTCGCGACGCCAGGCGCGAATGATGCTTCTTCGCGTCTTTGCATTGACTATGAATGTACTATCGCAATTAAATTCGCGTTCGGTGTGAACACACCATTAATGCATATACGAGCCAACATCATGGTCATATATTTTGAAAAAACACAATATATAGCTACTCGCGTGCAAAACACTTATTTCATTCGTTAACATGTAGACTACAAATGTTTGCATTTGTAAGAAACGTTTCTAATTGTTGATGCAAAATTTGTTGCAATTCTGAAATTCAGTTAAAAGTAAATTTTTTGACCAAAAATGCAATAAATGATCATGTGTAGGCCTAAGTACAAAAAATAAGCTTACCGCTTCTCAACGTCTTCACATGTGTTTCATAATTTTTTGTCTGGATAGGCATCACGGGAAATTGCAGCCTATATCACCTGGCTCATACAGTTACTTAAAATGATACAATCGATTTACTTAATTTTTATGCAATTATTGTAGTAGTTGACATGCATTATGTTTTTTTTATTATTTTATTTATGCATACATTTAAGTGAACCTAGTAACTTATATTTTTTTTGTTAGGCTATATGTTAAGTAAACGTTGAAAAGTTAGGAATACTTAATTTTTTATGTTTGATCCAATTACTTTTATAAGTATTGGTTTTTGGCTGCTTCAAGATCATACATGCTTTCGAATCAGTACTGTGATGTCATACACCAATCGTCTGTACTCTGTACAGTGCTGCTTCAAGATCATACTGTATGCTTTCGAATCAGTACTGTGATGTCATACACCAATCGTCTGTACTCTGGACAGTGCTGCTTCAAGATCATACTGTATGCTTTCGAATCAGTACTGTGATGTCATACACCAATCGTCTGTACTCTGTACAGTGCTGCTTCAAGATCATACTGTATGCTTTCGAATCAGGACTGTGATGTCATAAACCAATCGTCTGTAAGGGAGACCGGGGGCAATTGTAAGGTATTTTACATTTTCCTTAATAACTCACAAACTACTTGAGATAGACTAGTCATCTTTTGATACAAGAAACATATATATGTGCACTAATTAATAATACAATTTATATATTTTCACTTATAAGTACAAGACTAAAATATTTAATTAAATGCAGTGTGGGGGCAATTGTAACACTGAGAAATAACTCCTATTAACCCACTTTATCTCAAATAAAAGCATACCTCAAAGTAATCACGTTACTGCTGTTAATTTTAAGAGTTTATATAATATTCCCACTTTGTCAAGCACATATAAAACACACATTATTTTATATAAAAAATGTTAATTGATGATTTGTTAATACTGGAACAAACATTTATTTTAATACACCCTTTTAAAATGAAGTTTTACAATAGAATTTAGTGAAATATGTTCATTTTTTTTAACAGAAAAGTATGTCAACACACACAAACAAGCTTATTACAATGGACCTTGTGGCTCGGGGGCAACTGTAACACAGTGTTACAGTGTTGTTCATGTTCGTTTTTAATCAATAACCTAGGGATAAAATGTATACAAGTTTAAATTGACAGACATCTAAACTTTAGACAGCAGAAGAAAAATACTGTACATCCAAAAAATAACTTTCACACCACAAAATCAGTTTGTCGTTAATAACTTCTGCTAAAGTTGAAAATGTCACGCTTCTTTTCCACAGATAGAGAGAGAATCCTATTGGGCATGTACAGATTAAGTGTCATCACTCTAGCTTGTTTCTGATTGGAGGAATTGAGTGTGGTACAATTGCCCCCTGTTACAATTGCCCCCGGTCTCCCCAGTGCTTCGTCAAAGTGATCAAAGTATAGTGTATGCTTTCGAATCAGTACTGTGATGTCATACACCAATCGTCTGTACACTGCAGTATAGTGCTTCGTCAAGGTGATCAAAGTATACGCTTTCGAATCAGTACTGTGATGTCATACACCCAGGGATGTAATGGAGGCTAAATGCACAAAAGCCGTTTAAGCACCTCCCAATATTCGGGAATTGCGTTTACCCACCTCCAAAGTGCGTTTATCCACCTTTCAATTGCGTTTATCCACCTCTAAATATCCTAGTTCCTAAGACATTTTAAATTAAGCTTATGTCGTTAATTTAGTTTCTTTAATTTAGTTAATTTAGTATAGGTTGTTAAACCTAAGACGAACTTTTTCACTCATTAAGACGGTCGCCTGCCACCACCTACTGGCGGTTAAGTGTTAAATGTTTAAAAGTAGCATCATTCTTTCTTATATGTAAATTAAAATCAATTTCATAACATTATTTCATGCAATGGTAATTTTTCAGTGTAAATGATTTAATTTGATCAACCCCTAGGGTAACAGCCCTATGGTGTCTTATTATTAGAAATAATTGAATTTATTGATCAAATTTAGGAATTTAAAATGAAATATGAAGCATATACATTTAATAATATTGGGGGAGGGGGTGCCCTTTAAAGGTGCAGAAATTACAATATGGTGATTTAAATATCAAAGCTGATATATCAGTGATGAGAATATTTTTTAAGAATAAGTCAAATTTAAAAAAAAATCCGAACAAGCAACTTTTTTACTCGGACAAGTGAAAGGCAGATTTACTTAGCGTATGAAAAAGCTTAATGTCGAGCCCTCCCTATATAGCAATGTCATCAGGAGACACACATACACCGGTAGGCAGTGGCCCACCTTACCTGGTGACCACGTCTTGGTCCACCAGAATTTATAGTTTACCCACCTCTTTTTTTACAACTACACCTCTGCATACACCAATCGTCTGTACTCTGTACAGTGCTGTCGATCACTGTCTGCTGTATGCTTTCGAATCAGTACTGTGATGTCATACACCAATCGTCTGTACTCTGTATAGTGCTGCTTCTATTTGATCACTGTATATGCTTTCGAATCAGTACTGTGATGTCATACATACACCCAGGGATGTAGTGGAGGCTAAATGCACGTAAATGCCGTTTACCCACCTCCCAATATTCGGGAATTGCGTTTGCACATCCAAAGTGCGTTTATCCACCTTTCAATTGCGTTTATTCACCTCTAAATATCCAGTAGTTCCTAAGACATTTTAAATTAAGCTTATGTCGTTTTAGTTTCATATTGTCCACACTCTAAAAAATGATGAGTTGGATTTACTTAAAATATATATGCACCATTTTTGTATCAAAAAATGTGCACATATCTTTTAAGTAAATCCAACACAGTGCAGGCCATGTGAGATCAAAACAAATCTTAGTTCTGTTAACTTAAAATTTAAGCTCATTGATATATATAAAATAAGACAATTAAATCAGTTGAACCAACCATTTTAACTTAGTTTAGATCTTCAGCTTACATTTCTTAAAATAAATAACATGCAAATCACACACAATAAAGCATTTCACTTTATTATTTATTTAAATTGCATCTTAAAATATATTCAAATAGAAAATAGTTGTTAAAATAATAATAATAATATAGTCACAATATTACAGTTTTTCTTGGATCAAAGAAATGAAGGCTTGGTGGGCGGAAGAGACTTCTTTTAAAAATATTAAACAATCTTAGTGTGTGTGTGTGTGTGTGTGTGTGTGTGTGTCTATATATATATATATATATATATATATATATATATACACATATATATTAATTTTTTCAAAAATCAATAAAAAACAATTAAATGCAACAAACTAGTCCATTATTAAATGCCTATAAATATATAAAAAAATAGTCTATTAAATAATATCTATTAATTTAAACAAAACAGAAGTTAATTAATGACTTTCCTCCAGAGGTTATGAACGAATCTCTTCAAAAACATTTTAGCAGTAACTACTGGAAAACAGTAAAGATCTACAATCTTTATTTGAAGCTAAACTTTTGTTTAAAGGGTATTTACTTATTTTGATAATAATTTTGAAGGTTTAATTTACTGAATTGTCGCTGTCATTTAAGAATAATATTGTGCTAGAATCAAGATTGCCATTATTTAATGATAAATCGTGCACACGGATCTGTAGGCAATGTGCTTTCGAAATTAATATTTGTATGTTAACGTTACCAAAAGTAGGCTAACCCGCGCCCAAGGCCCCCTTTCCCGCGATCCATGTAGGCCTATAGACAATAGAGATAGAGAACATGGGAATTAAGTATGCAAAGTACATTTGTTTTATCCAAAAACAACTCGCTAATAAAGTAGGCCTATAATAGATCCGTGGGAGAGAGAGAGCGCAATCCGAATTGGTCACTGCACCGAACGTGTCAAACACGTCGCGTCTAGTTAGACGCTTGAATCTTCCGCAGCCCGCTCAAGTTAAAAATGTTCTACTGAGAAAGACGTTCGCGGCAAACGAGTCACCCAATTCGCGACGCCCGGCGCGAATGATGCGTCTTCGCGTCTTTGCATTGACTATGAATGTACTCTGCTATCGCAATTAAATTCGCGTTCGGTGTGAACACACCATTAATGCATATACGAGCCAACATCATGGTCATATATTTTGAAAAAACACAATATATAGCTACTCGCGTGCAAAACACTTATTTCATTCGTTAACATGTAGACTACAAATGTTTGCATTTGTAAGAAACGTTTCTAATTGTTGATGCAAAATTTGTAGCAATTCTGAAATTCAGTTAAAAGTAAATTTTTTGACCAAAAATGCAATAAATGATCATGTGTAGGCCTAAGTACAAAAAATAAGCTTACCGCTTCTCAACGTCTTCACATGTGTTTCATAATTTTTTGTCTGGATAGGCATCACGGGAAATTGCAGCCTATATCACCTGGCTCATACAGTTACTTAAAATGATACAATCGATTTACTTAATTTTTATGCAATTATTGTAGTAGTTGACATGCATTATGTTTTTTTATTATTTTATTTATGCATACATTTAAGTGAACCTAGTAACTTATATTTTTTTTTGTTAGGCTATATGTTAAGTAAACGTTGAAAAGTTAGGAATACTTAATTTTTTATGTTTGATCCAATTACTTTTATAAGTATTGGTTTTTGGCTGCTTCAAGATCATACATGCTTTCGAATCAGTACTGTGATGTCATACACCAATCGTCTGTACTCTGTACAGTGCTGCTTCAAGATCATACTGTATGCTTTCGAATCAGTACTGTGATGTCATACACCAATCGTCTGTACTCTGGACAGTGCTGCTTCAAGATCATACTGTATGCTTTCGAATCAGTACTGTGATGTCATACACCAATCGTCTGTACTCTGTACAGTGCTGCTTCAAGATCATACTGTATGCTTTCGAATCAGGACTGTGATGTCATAAACCAATCGTCTGTAAGGGAGACCGGGGGCAATTGTAAGGTATTTTACATTTTCCTTAATAACTCACAAACTACTTGAGATAGACTAGTCATCTTTTGATACAAGAAACATATATATGTGCACTAATTAATAATACAATTTATATATTTTCACTTATAAGTACAAGACTAAAATATTTAATTAAATGCAGTGTGGGGGCAATTGTAACACTGAGAAATAACTCCTATTAACCCACTTTATCTCAAATAAAAGCATACGTCAAAGTAATCACGTTACTGCTGTTAATTTTAAGAGTTTATATAATATTCCCACTTTGTCAAGCACATATAAAACACACATTATTTTATATAAAAAATGTTAATTGATGATTTGTTAATACTGGAACAAACATTTATTTTAATACACCCTTTTAAAATGAAGTTTTACAATAGAATTTAGTGAAATATGTTCATTTTTTTTTAACAGAAAAGTATGTCAACACACACAAACAAGCTTATTACAATGGACCTTGTGGCTCGGGGGCAACTGTAACACAGTGTTACAGTGTTGTTCATGTTCGTTTTTAATCAATAACCTAGGGATAAAATGTATACAAGTTTAAATTGACAGACATCTAAACTTTAGACAGCAGAAGAAAAATACTGTACATCCAAAAAATAACTTTCACACCACAAAATCAGTTTGTCGTTAATAACTTCTGCTAAAGTTGAAAATGTCACGCTTCTTTTCCACAGATAGAGAGAGAATCCTATTGGGCATGTACAGATTAAGTGTCATCACTCTAGCTTGTTTCTGATTGGAGGAATTGAGTGTGGTACAATTGCCCCCTGTTACAATTGCCCCCGGTCTCCCCAGTGCTTCGTCAAAGTGATCAAAGTATAGTGTATGCTTTCGAATCAGTACTGTGATGTCATACACCAATCGTCTGTACACTGCAGTATAGTGCTTCGTCAAGGTGATCAAAGTATACGCTTTCGAATCAGTACTGTGATGTCATACACCCAGGGATGTAATGGAGGCTAAATGCACAA
The DNA here is from genome assembly GCF_988280905.1 of Pimephales promelas. Classification (NCBI taxonomy): domain Eukaryota; kingdom Metazoa; phylum Chordata; class Actinopteri; order Cypriniformes; family Leuciscidae; genus Pimephales; species Pimephales promelas. Next base: position 19,303,927 of record NC_142791.1, read on the forward strand.
AAGCCGTTTACGCACCTCCCAATATTCGGGAATTGCGTTTACCCACCTCCAAAGTGCGTTTATCCACCTTTCAATTGCGTTTATCCACCTCTAAATATCCTAGTTCCTAAGACATTTTAAATTAAGCTTATGTCGTTAATTTAGTTTCTTTAATTTAGTTAATTTAGTATAGGTTGTTAAACCTAAGACGAACTTTTTCACTCATTAAGACGGTCGCCTGCCACCACCTACTGGCGGTTTAGTGTTAAATGTTTAAAAGTAGCATCATTCTTTCTTATATGTAAATTAAAATCAATTTCATAACATTATTTCATGCAATGGTAATTTTTCAGTGTAAATGATTTAATTTGATCAACCCCTAGGGTAACAGCCCTATGGTGTCTTATTATTAGAAATAATTGAATTTATTGATCAAATTTAGGAATTTAAAATGAAATATGAAGCATATACATTTAATAATATTGGGGGAGGGGGTGCCCTTTAAAGGTGCAGAAATTACAATATGGTGATTTAAATATCAAAGCTGATATATCAGTGATGAGAATATTTTTTAAGAATAAGTCAAATTTAAAAAAAAATCCGAACAAGCAACTTTTTTACTCGGACAAGTGAAAGGCAGATTTACTTAGCGTATGAAAAGGCTTAATGTCGAGCCCTCCCTATATAGCAATGTCATCAGGAGACACACATACACCGGTAGGCAGTGGCCCACCTTACCTGGTGACCACGTCTTGGTCCACCAGAATTTATAGTTTACCCACCTCTTTTTTTACAACTACACCTCTGCATACACCAATCGTCTGTACTCTGTACAGTGCTGTCGATCACTGTCTGCTGTATGCTTTCGAATCAGTACTGTGATGTCATACACCAATCGTCTGTACTCTGTATAGTGCTGCTTCTATTTGATCACTGTATATGCTTTCGAATCAGTACTGTGATGTCATACATACACCCAGGGATGTAGTGGAGGCTAAATGCACGTAAATGCCGTTTACCCACCTCCCAATATTCGGGAATTGCGTTTGCACATCCAAAGTGCGTTTATCCACCTTTCAATTGCGTTTATCCACCTCTAAATATCCAGTAGTTCCTCAGACATTTTAAATTAAGCTTATGTCGTTTTAGTTTCATATTGTCCACGCTCTAAAAAATGATGAGTTGGATTTACTTAAAATATATATGCACCATTTTTGTATCAAAAAATGTGCACATATCTTTTAAGTAAATCCAACACAGTCCAGGCCATGTGAGATCAAAACAAATCTTAGTTCTGTTAACTTAAAATTTAAGCTCATTGATATATATAAAATAAGACAATTAAATCAGTTGAACCAACCATTTTAACTTAGTTTAGATCTTCAGCTTACATGTCTTAAAATAAATAACATGCAAATCACACACAATAAAGCATTTCACTTTATTATTTATTTAAATTGCATCTTAAAATATATTCAAATAGAAAATAGTTGTTAAAATAATAATAATAATATAGTCACAATATTACAGTTTTTCTTGGATCAAAGAAATGAAGGCTTGGTGGGCGGAAGAGACTTCTTTTAAAAATATTAAACAATCTTAGTGTGTGTGTGTGTGTGTGTGTGTAATTTTTTCAAAAATCAATAAAAAACAATTAAATGCAACAAATTAGTCCATTATTAAATGCCTATAAATATATATAAAAAATAGTCTATTAAATAATATCTATTAATTTAAACAAAACAGAAGTTAATTAATGACTTTCCTCCAGAGGTTATGAACGAATCTCTTCAAAAACATTTTAGCAGTAACTACTGGAAAACAGTAAAGATCTACAATCTTTATTTGAAGCTAAACTTTTGTTTAAAGCGTATTTACTTATTTTGATAATAATTTTGAAGGTTTAATTTACTGAATTGTCGCTGTCATTTAAGAATAATATTGTGCTAGAATCAAGATTGCCATTATTTAATGATAAATCGTGCACACGGATCTGTAGGCAATGTGCTTTCGAATTTAATATTTGTATGTTAACGTTACCAAAAGTAGGCTAACCCGCGCCCAAGGCCCCCTTTCCCGCGATCCATGTAGGCCTATAGACAATAGAGATAGAGAACATGGGAATTAAGTATGCAAAGTACATTTGTTTTATCCAAAAACAACTCGCTAATAAAGTAGGCCTATAATCTATCCGTGGGAGAGAGAGCGCAATCCGAATTGGTCACACCGAACGTGTCAAACACGTCGCGTCTAGTTAGACGCTTGAATCTTCCGCAGCCCGCTCAAGTTAAAAATGTTCTACTGAGAAAGACGTTCGCGGCAAACGAGTCACCCAATTCGCGACGCCAGGCGCGAATGATGCGTCTTCGCGTCTTTGCATTGACTATGAATGTACTATCGCAATTAAATTCGCGTTCGGTGTGAACACACCATTAATGCATATACGAGCCAACATCATGGTCATATATTTTGAAAAAACACAATATATAGCTACTCGCGTGCAAAACACTTATTTCATTCGTTAACATGTAGACTACAAATGTTTGCATTTGTAAGAAACGTTTCTAATTGTTGATGCAAAATTTGTTGCAATTCTGAAATTCAGTTAAAAGTAAATTTTTTGACCAAAAATGCAATAAATGATCATGTGTAGGCCTAAGTACAAAAAATAAGCTTACCGCTTCTCAACGTCTTCACATGTGTTTCATAATTTTTTGTCTGGATAGGCATCACGGGAAATTGCAGCCTATATCACCTGGCTCATACAGTTACTTAAAATGATACAATCGATTTACTTAATTTTTATGCAATTATTGTAGTAGTTGACATGCATTATGTTTTTTTTATTATTTTATTTATGCATACATTTAAGTGAACCTAGTAACTTATATTTTTTTTGTTAGGCTATATGTTAAGTAAACGTTGAAAAGTTAGGAATACTTAATTTTTTATGTTTGATCCAATTACTTTTATAAGTATTGGTTTTTGGCTGCTTCAAGATCATACATGCTTTCGAATCAGTACTGTGATGTCATACACCTATCGTCTGTACTCTGTACAGTGCTGCTTCAAGATCATACTGTATGCTTTCGAATCAGTACTGTGATGTCATACACCAATCGTATGTACTCTGTACAGTGCTGCTTCAAGATCATACTGTATGCTTTCGAATCAGGACTGTGATGTCATAAACCAATCGTCTGTAAGGGAGACCGGGGGCAATTGTAAGGTATTTTACATTTTCCTTAATAACTCACAAACTACTTGAGATAGACTAGTCATCTTTTGATACAAGAAACATATATATGTGCACTAATTAATAATACAATTTATATATTTTCACTTATAAGTACAAGACTAAAATATTTAATTAAATGCAGTGTGGGGGCAATTGTAACACTGAGAAATAACTCCTATTAACCCACTTTATCTCAAATAAAAGCATACCTCAAAGTAATCACGTTACTGCTGTTAATTTTAAGAGTTTATATAATATTCCCACTTTGTCAAGCACATATAAAACACACATTATTTTATATAAAAAATGTTAATTGATGATTTGTTAATACTGGAACAAACATTTATTTTAATACACCCTTTTAAAATGAAGTTTTACAATAGAATTTAGTGAAATATGTTCATTTTTTTTAACAGAAAAGTATGTCAACACACACAAACAAGCTTATTACAATGGACCTTGTGGCTCGGGGGCAACTGTAACACAGTGTTACAGTGTTGTTCATGTTCGTTTTTAATCAATAACCTAGGGATAAAATGTATACAAGTTTAAATTGACAGACATCTAAACTTTAGACAGCAGAAGAAAAATACTGTACATCCAAAAAATAACTTTCACACCACAAAATCAGTTTGTCGTTAATAACTTCTGCTAAAGTTGAAAATGTCACGCTTCTTTTCCACAGATAGAGAGAGAATCCTATTGGGCATGTACAGATTAAGTGTCATCACTCTAGCTTGTTTCTGATTGGAGGAATTGAGTGTGGTACAATTGCCCCCTGTTACAATTGCCCCCGGTCTCCCCAGTGCTTCGTCAAAGTGATCAAAGTATAGTGTATGCTTTCGAATCAGTACTGTGATGTCATACACCAATCGTCTGTACACTGCAGTATAGTGCTTCGTCAAGGTGATCAAAGTATACGCTTTCGAATCAGTACTGTGATGTCATACACCCAGGGATGTAATGGAGGCTAAATGCACAAAAGCCGTTTAAGCACCTCCCAATATTCGGGAATTGCGTTTACCCACCTCCAAAGTGCGTTTATCCACCTTTCAATTGCGTTTATCCACCTCTAAATATCCTAGTTCCTAAGACATTTTAAATTAAGCTTATGTCGTTAATTTAGTTTCTTTAATTTAGTTAATTTAGTATAGGTTGTTAAACCTAAGACGAACTTTTTCACTCATTAAGACGGTCGCCTGCCACCACCTACTGGCGGTTTAGTGTTAAATGTTTAAAAGTAGCATCATTCTTTCTTATATGTAAATTAAAATCAATTTCATAACATTATTTCATGCAATGGTAATTTTTCAGTGTAAATGATTTAATTTGATCAACCCCTAGGGTAACAGCCCTATGGTGTCTTATTATTAGAAATAATTGAATTTATTGATCAAATTTAGGAATTTAAAATGAAATATGAAGCATATACATTTAATAATATTGGGGGAGGGGGTGCCCTTTAAAGGTGCAGAAATTACAATATGGTGATTTAAATATCAAAGCTGATATATCAGTGATGAGAATATTTTTTAAGAATAAGTCAAATTTAAAAAAAAATCCGAACAAGCAACTTTTTTACTCGGACAAGTGAAAGGCAGATTTACTTAGCGTATGAAAAAGCTTAATGTCGAGCCCTCCCTATATAGCAATGTCATCAGGAGACACACATACACCGGTAGGCAGTGGCCCACCTTACCTGGTGACCACGTCTTGGTCCACCAGAATTTATAGTTTACCCACCTCTTTTTTTACAACTACACCTCTGCATACACCAATCGTCTGTACTCTGTACAGTGCTGTCGATCACTGTCTGCTGTATGCTTTCGAATCAGTACTGTGATGTCATACACCAATCGTCTGTACTCTGTATAGTGCTGCTTCTATTTGATCACTGTATATGCTTTCGAATCAGTACTGTGATGTCATACATACACCCAGGGATGTAGTGGAGGCTAAATGCACGTAAATGCCGTTTACCCACCTCCCAATATTCGGGAATTGCGTTTGCACATCCAAAGTGCGTTTATCCACCTTTCAATTGCGTTTATCCACCTCTAAATATCCAGTAGTTCCTAAGACATTTTAAATTAAGCTTATGTCGTTTTAGTTTCATATTGTCCACACTCTAAAAAATGATGAGTTGGATTTACTTAAAATATATATGCACCATTTTTGTATCAAAAAATGTGCACATATCTTTTAAGTAAATCCAACACAGTGCAGGCCATGTGAGATCAAAACAAATCTTAGTTCTGTTAACTTAAAATTTAAGCTCATTGATATATATAAAATAAGACAATTAAATCAGTTGAACCAACCATTTTAACTTAGTTTAGATCTTCAGCTTACATGTCTTAAAATAAATAACATGCAAATCACACACAATAAAGCATTTCACTTTATTATTTATTTAAATTGCATCTTAAAATATATTCAAATAGAAAATAGTTGTTAAAATAATAATAATAATATAGTCACAATATTACAGTTTTTCTTGGATCAAAGAAATGAAGGCTTGGTGGGCGGAAGAGACTTCTTTTAAAAATATTAAACAATCTTAGTGTGTGTGTGTGTGTGTGTGTGTGTGTGTGTGTGTGTGTGTGTGTGTGTGTCTATATATATATATATATATATATATATATATATATACATATATATTAATTTTTTCAAAAATCAATAAAAAACAATTAAATGCAACAAACTAGTCCATTATTAAATGCCTATAAATATATAAAAAAATAGTCTATTAAATAATATCTATTAATTTAAACAAAACAGAAGTTAATTAATGACTTTCCTCCAGAGGTTATGAACGAATCTCTTCAAAAACATTTTAGCAGTAACTACTGGAAAACAGTAAAGATCTACAATCTTTATTTGAAGCTAAACTTTTGTTTAAAGGGTATTTACTTATTTTGATAATAATTTTGAAGGTTTAATTTACTGAATTGTCGCTGTCATTTAAGAATAATATTGTGCTAGAATCAAGATTGCCATTATTTAATGATAAATCGTGCACACGGATCTGTAGGCAATGTGCTTTCGAAATTAATATTTGTATGTTAACGTTACCAAAAGTAGGCTAACCCGCGCCCAAGGCCCCCTTTCCCGCGATCCATGTAGGCCTATAGACAATAGAGATAGAGAACATGGGAATTAAGTATGCAAAGTACATTTGTTTTATCCAAAAACAACTCGCTAATAAAGTAGGCCTATAATCTATCCGTGGGAGAGAGAGAGCGCAATCCGAATTGGTCACACCGAACGTGTCAAACACGTCGCGTCTAGTTAGACGCTTGAATCTTCCGCAGCCCGCTCAAGTTAAAAATGTTCTACTGAGAAAGACGTTCGCGGCAAACGAGTCACCCAATTCGCGACGCCCGGCGCGAATGATGCGTCTTCGCGTCTTTGCATTGACTATGAATGTACTCTGCTATCGCAATTAAATTCGCGTTCGGTGTGAACACACCATTAATGCATATACGAGCCAACATCATGGTCATATATTTTGAAAAAACACAATATATAGCTACTCGCGTGCAAAACACTTATTTCATTCGTTAACATGTAGACTACAAATGTTTGCATTTGTAAGAAACGTTTCTAATTGTTGATGCAAAATTTGTAGCAATTCTGAAATTCAGTTAAAAGTAAATTTTTTGACCAAAAATGCAATAAATGATCATGTGTAGGCCTAAGTACAAAAAATAAGCTTACCGCTTCTCAACGTCTTCACATGTGTTTCATAATTTTTTGTCTGGATAGGCATCACGGGAAATTGCAGCCTATATCACCTGGCTCATACAGTTACTTAAAATGATACAATCGATTTACTTAATTTTTATGCAATTATTGTAGTAGTTGACATGCATTATGTTTTTTTATTATTTTATTTATGCATACATTTAAGTGAACCTAGTAACTTATATTTTTTTTGTTAGGCTATATGTTAAGTAAACGTTGAAAAGTTAGGAATACTTAATTTTTTATGTTTGATCCAATTACTTTTATAAGTATTGGTTTTTGGCTGCTTCAAGATCATACATGCTTTCGAATCAGTACTGTGATGTCATACACCAATCGTCTGTACTCTGTACAGTGCTGCTTCAAGATCATACTGTATGCTTTCGAATCAGGACTGTGATGTCATAAACCAATCGTCTGTAAGGGAGACCGGGGGCAATTGTAAGGTATTTTACATTTTCCTTAATAACTCACAAACTACTTGAGATAGACTAGTCATCTTTTGATACAAGAAACATATATATGTGCACTAATTAATAATACAATTTATATATTTTCACTTATAAGTACAAGACTAAAATATTTAATTAAATGCAGTGTGGGGGCAATTGTAACACTGAGAAATAACTCCTATTAACCCACTTTATCTCAAATAAAAGCATACGTCAAAGTAATCACGTTACTGCTGTTAATTTTAAGAGTTTATATAATATTCCCACTTTGTCAAGCACATATAAAACACACATTATTTTATATAAAAAATGTTAATTGATGATTTGTTAATACTGGAACAAACATTTATTTTAATACACCCTTTTAAAATGAAGTTTTACAATAGAATTTAGTGAAATATGTTCATTTTTTTTAACAGAAAAGTATGTCAACACACACAAACAAGCTTATTACAATGGACCTTGTGGCTCGGGGGCAACTGTAACACAGTGTTACAGTGTTGTTCATGTTCGTTTTTAATCAATAACCTAGGGATAAAATGTATACAAGTTTAAATTGACAGACATCTAAACTTTAGACAGCAGAAGAAAAATACTGTACATCCAAAAAATAACTTTCACACCACAAAATCAGTTTGTCGTTAATAACTTCTGCTAAAGTTGAAAATGTCACGCTTCTTTTCCACAGATAGAGAGAGAATCCTATTGGGCATGTACAGATTAAGTGTCATCACTCTAGCTTGTTTCTGATTGGAGGAATTGAGTGTGGTACAATTGCCCCCTGTTACAATTGCCCCCGGTCTCCCCAGTGCTTCGTCAAAGTGATCAAAGTATAGTGTATGCTTTCGAATCAGTACTGTGATGTCATACACCAATCGTCTGTACACTGCAGTATAGTGCTTCGTCAAGGTGATCAAAGTATACGCTTTCGAATCAGTACTGTGATGTCATACACCCAGGGATGTAATGGAGGCTAAATGCACAAAAGCCGTTTACGCACCTCCCAATATTCGGGAATTGCGTTTACCCACCTCCAAAGTGCGTTTATCCACCTTTCAATTGCGTTTATCCACCTCTAAATATCCTAGTTCCTAAGACATTTTAAATTAAGCTTATGTCGTTAATTTAGTTTCTTTAATTTAGTTAATTTAGTATAGGTTGTTAAACCTAAGACGAACTTTTTCACTCATTAAGACGGTCGCCTGCCACCACCTACTGGCGGTTTAGTGTTAAATGTTTAAAAGTAGCATCATTCTTTCTTATATGTAAATTAAAATCAATTTCATAACATTATTTCATGCAATGGTAATTTTTCAGTGTAAATGATTTAATTTGATCAACCCCTAGGGTAACAGCCCTATGGTGTCTTATTATTAGAAATAATTGAATTTATTGATCAAATTTAGGAATTTAAAATGAAATATGAAGCATATACATTTAATAATATTGGGGGAGGGGGTGCCCTTTAAAGGTGCAGAAATTACAATATGGTGATTTAAATATCAAAGCTGATATATCAGTGATGAGAATATTTTTTAAGAATAAGTCAAATTTAAAAAAAAATCCGAACAAGCAACTTTTTTACTCGGACAAGTGAAAGGCAGATTTACTTAGCGTATGAAAAGGCTTAATGTCGAGCCCTCCCTATATAGCAATGTCATCAGGAGACACACATACACCGGTAGGCAGTGGCCCACCTTACCTGGTGACCACGTCTTGGTCCACCAGAATTTATAGTTTACCCACCTCTTTTTTTACAACTACACCTCTGCATACACCAATCGTCTGTACTCTGTACAGTGCTGTCGATCACTGTCTGCTGTATGCTTTCGAATCAGTACTGTGATGTCATACACCAATCGTCTGTACTCTGTATAGTGCTGCTTCTATTTGATCACTGTATATGCTTTCGAATCAGTACTGTGATGTCATACATACACCCAGGGATGTAGTGGAGGCTAAATGCACGTAAATGCCGTTTACCCACCTCCCAATATTCGGGAATTGCGTTTGCACATCCAAAGTGCGTTTATCCACCTTTCAATTGCGTTTATCCACCTCTAAATATCCAGTAGTTCCTAAGACATTTTAAATTAAGCTTATGTCGTTTTAGTTTCATATTGTCCACACTCTAAAAAATGATGAGTTGGATTTACTTAAAATATATATGCACCATTTTTGTATCAAAAAATGTGCACATATCTTTTAAGTAAATCCAACACAGTGCAGGCCATGTGAGATCAAAACAAATCTTAGTTCTGTTAACTTAAAATTTAAGCTCATTGATATATATAAAATAAGACAATTAAATCAGTTGAACCAACCATTTTAACTTAGTTTAGATCTTCAGCTTACATGTCTTAAAATAAATAACATGCAAATCACACACAATAAAGCATTTCACTTTATTATTTATTTAAATTGCATCTTAAAATATATTCAAATAGAAAATAGTTGTTAAAATAATAATAATAATATAGTCACAATATTACAGTTTTTCTTGGATCAAAGAAATGAAGGCTTGGTGGGCGGAAGAGACTTCTTTTAAAAATATTAAACAATCTTAGTGTGTGTGTGTGTGTGTGTGTAATTTTTTCAAAAATCAATAAAAAACAATTAAATGCAACAAATTAGTCCATTATTAAATGCCTATAAATATATATAAAAAATAGTCTATTAAATAATATCTATTAATTTAAACAAAACAGAAGTTAATTAATGACTTTCCTCCAGAGGTTATGAACGAATCTCTTCAAAAACATTTTAGCAGTAACTACTGGAAAACAGTAAAGATCTACAATCTTTATTTGAAGCTAAACTTTTGTTTAAAGCGTATTTACTTATTTTGATAATAATTTTGAAGGTTTAATTTACTGAATTGTCGCTGTCATTTAAGAATAATATTGTGCTAGAATCAAGATTGCCATTATTTAATGATAAATCGTGCACACGGATCTGTAGGCAATGTGCTTTCGAATTTAATATTTGTATGTTAACGTTACCAAAAGTAGGCTAACCCGCGCCCAAGGCCCCCTTTCCCGCGATCCATGTAGGCCTATAGACAATAGAGATAGAGAACATGGGAATTAAGTATGCAAAGTACATTTGTTTTATCCAAAAACAACTCGCTAATAAAGTAGGCCTATAATCTATCCGTGGGAGAGAGAGCGCAATCCGAATTGGTCACACCGAACGTGTCAAACACGTCGCGTCTAGTTAGACGCTTGAATCTTCCGCAGCCCGCTCAAGTTAAAAATGTTCTACTGAGAAAGACGTTCGCGGCAAACGAGTCACCCAATTCGCGACGCCAGGCGCGAATGATGCGTCTTCGCGTCTTTGCATTGACTATGAATGTACTATCGCAATTAAATTCGCGTTCGGTGTGAACACACCATTAATGCATATACGAGCCAACATCATGGTCATATATTTTGAAAAAACACAATATATAGCTACTCGCGTGCAAAACACTTATTTCATTCGTTAACATGTAGACTACAAATGTTTGCATTTGTAAGAAACGTTTCTAATTGTTGATGCAAAATTTGTTGCAATTCTGAAATTCAGTTAAAAGTAAATTTTTTGACCAAAAATGCAATAAATGATCATGTGTAGGCCTAAGTACAAAAAATAAGCTTACCGCTTCTCAACGTCTTCACATGTGTTTCATAATTTTTTGTCTGGATAGGCATCACGGGAAATTGCAGCCTATATCACCTGGCTCATACAGTTACTTAAAATGATACAATCGATTTACTTAATTTTTATGCAATTATTGTAGTAGTTGACATGCATTATGTTTTTTTTATTATTTTATTTATGCATACATTTAAGTGAACCTAGTAACTTATATTTTTTTTGTTAGGCTATATGTTAAGTAAACGTTGAAAAGTTAGGAATACTTAATTTTTTATGTTTGATCCAATTACTTTTATAAGTATTGGTTTTTGGCTGCTTCAAGATCATACATGCTTTCGAATCAGTACTAAGATGTCATACACCTATCGTCTGTACTCTGTACAGTGCTGCTTCAAGATCATACTGTATGCTTTCGAATCAGTACTGTGATGTCATACACCAATCGTATGTACTCTGTACAGTGCTGCTTCAAGATCATACTGTATGCTTTCGAATCAGGACTGTGATGTCATAAACCAATCGTCTGTAAGGGAGACCGGGGGCAATTGTAAGGTATTTTACATTTTCCTTAATAACTCACAAACTACTTGAGATAGACTAGTCATCTTTTGATACAAGAAACATATATATGTGCACTAATTAATAATACAATTTATATATTTTCACTTATAAGTACAAGACTAAAATATTTAATTAAATGCAGTGTGGGGGCAATTGTAACACTGAGAAATAACTCCTATTAACCCACTTTATCTCAAATAAAAGCATACCTCAAAGTAATCACGTTACTGCTGTTAATTTTAAGAGTTTATATAATATTCCCACTTTGTCAAGCACATATAAAACACACATTATTTTATATAAAAAATGTTAATTGATGATTTGTTAATACTGGAACAAACATTTATTTTAATACACCCTTTTAAAATGAAGTTTTACAATAGAATTTAGTGAAATATGTTCATTTTTTTTAACAGAAAAGTATGTCAACACACACAAACAAGCTTATTACAATGGACCTTGTGGCTCGGGGGCAACTGTAACACAGTGTTACAGTGTTGTTCATGTTCGTTTTTAATCAATAACCTAGGGATAAAATGTATACAAGTTTAAATTGACAGACATCTAAACTTTAGACAGCAGAAGAAAAATACTGTACATCCAAAAAATAACTTTCACACCACAAAATCAGTTTGTCGTTAATAACTTCTGCTAAAGTTGAAAATGTCACGCTTCTTTTCCACAGATAGAGAGAGAATCCTATTGGGCATGTACAGATTAAGTGTCATCACTCTAGCTTGTTTCTGATTGGAGGAATTGAGTGTGGTACAATTGCCCCCTGTTACAATTGCCCCCGGTCTCCCCAGTGCTTCGTCAAAGTGATCAAAGTATAGTGTATGCTTTCGAATCAGTACTGTGATGTCATACACCAATCGTCTGTACACTGCAGTATAGTGCTTCGTCAAGGTGATCAAAGTATACGCTTTCGAATCAGTACTGTGATGTCATACACCCACACAGTAAAATCTCCAGTGTTGAAATCCTGGTGTTAAGGACTTTTAGAGTAAAGTGTTAATTTTCTGGTGTTGAATTTCAAGGGATTAACACTGCTAGTGTAAACCACACTCTCTGGCTGGTGAAAATATGTGGAGTTATACACCAGATCTGCTTTGAGAACACCGAGAGTGTTACTAGTCACATCCGGGACATTTACGCGCTGGGCGGGACGAAACGAGTTGAAACTTTCTTCACAGGCGCCATTTTCTTTGACTCGAGTCGCAAGACATGCGAGGAGGAAACACGCATTTATTATGCGTTAAATCGCATTTATATATTCATTTTATAACACCATATTGTTTTATAACAATATGTATGTGCTGTGGACGAGCAAACCGCTCTCAGAAGGGGTATTTTCTATGACGCGCGATGCGGAGCAGACCAGGATGGGTTTGCTTTTTAACAGGGAAACAACGAAAGTAAGTGTTTTCTAATTCACATAGCCAATATATTTTATAACACATTGATTCAAAGCGATATTTAAATGTTCTGCGCGATTAAACGGTCGAAATTCTTTTCAAAGACGACATCATCTTTGAAACACGGAGCTGACGAGGAGGAGGCTTGTAGCTAACGTTAACAGGGAAACACCTAAAGTAAGTGTTTTTAACATAATTTACCACATGAATTTCATGGCATTATATTGTTTTGTAACGATATTTATGTGATGTGCGCGCCTAAACCTCTCACAGTCTAGGTCCTGCATCTTCTTTGACTCGTGACCTGCTCGTGACGCATTTCAAAAAGCAGTGCAGAGTGCAGACACGGAGTTTGCTTTTAACAATAAAAACACCGATTAAGTAAGTGTTTAACTCATTTACTATACGTGTTTTATAATATTATATTGTTTATGACGATATGTGTGATGTGCAAATATCATAAAGGATTTATCCTAAAACTATCTTTTACTCTCGTCTGCCAGCAGACCTAACGTTAACGTATAAAACAGAAGAACAACTCCACAAACTGCGGACCAACAATGCACGTGGAATTTGCACTTTATTTCCTTATTTGGAGGACCAATCTTTTTAGAATGGGTAAGCAAATTGCAATTATTTCAAATTAAATATTGATGCAAAATGTATTTATCAGATTAACTTTTGGTTGATATTTGGAGATGCTTTAATGTTTAAATGTATTGATTTTTACAATTTGTGTTTGCTAGGAGCATTTCTATGATGCACTATGATTTATATGAAGTGACTAAGGGTACCAGGCTTGGTGTTTAAAGACTGTACAGACTAGAACCTGGTGATGGAAAGAGAACAGATAAGTTAACATATGAGAGAGTCATGGGCACAAACAAAAAATAATCATAGCTTGGTTGTTATTTGGTATAGCTAGATTTTCTTTGTTTCATAACACTCATTTTGAATTTGTCCAGTCAAATTAATTTACAAAAGTAAATCTAGTGTATATATATATATATATATACTTAAAATAAGATTTCGAACCAATGGTTTTCATGATTTGACAAGGAGATGTTTTCTTGCTGTTTAATTTTAGACTCAACTGATTGGAAAATCTCTGCCCATCACCTGCCCCCAACATACAAAGCCACAAGACGGGAACACCGATCCTTCCGGAATCCGACGGCTGACAATTTAGTGAGATTTCTTAAGGTGCGTGTCTTTATTTTTTCTTAAAGTGTTAGTTCACCCACAAATGGAAATTCTGTTATTAATTACTCACCCTCATGTCTTTCCAAACAAGTGAGACTTTTTCATGTTCACAACACAAACAAACATATTTTTAATGAAATCGGAGAGCTTCCTGTCCCTCCATTGACAATCTACACAACTACCACTTTCAAGCCCCAGACAAAAGTACATCATTAAAGTACTCCATGCAACTCCAGTGGTTTAACATAAATGTTTATTAAACTATGCAAGTGCTGTGTTTGCAGCAAAAACACATTTACAGCTTAATTTATTAAATATTTATTTCCAACATGCGTTCATGACAAAGTTACAACTCGTGCTTGTTGTTGATGTGCATGTATGTGCATTGAAGATTAATATTTTGTAAATAAAGTTGAGTTAAAATTGTCAAAAAGGTTGAGGTTAAACCACTAGAGTCACATGGATTACTTTTGATTTCCTTTATACCTTTCCGTGGTTTTTGAAGTGGTCGTTGAATAGGCTTTAGATGAATGGACAGAATTCTCTTAGATTTCATTAAAAATATCTTTATTAAAGGGACTGTTCACCCAAAAATGTCAATTCTGTCAGTAATTACTCACCCTCATGTTGTTCCAACCTCACAAGACTCATTCATCTTCGGAACACAAATTAAGATATTTTTGATTAAATCTGTGAGCTGGATCACTCCTCCATAGGCTTCTAAGGGATCAAAACTTGCTGGCCCAGAAAGTCATTAAAGATATTGTTGATTACAGAAGCGCAATCCTAAATCCAATCCAAACGAGAATGCTTTGTGTGCGCAAAAAAACTAACAGAAATTACGACTTTATTCAACTATGCATTTCCTTCTCTGTGGGCCTCGAGATGGGCTTCTCGTAGTGTAACAGCGCAGCGCCTCGGTGTTGTACGTCACACACAGGCTCACTATTGGCTGACGCTGGTCGTGTGTGTGTGTGTGACGTACAACACAGTAGCGCTGCACTGTTACACTGTTAACTTGCTCAGGCCCACACAGAAGAAAATGAATAGTTGATTGTAATATTTTTAATTTTTAGTTTGTTTTGCGCACAAAAAGTATTCTCGTCACTTGATAAACTTAAGGTTGAGCCACTGTAGTCACTCTGACTATTTTAACAATGTCTTTAATAACTTTTATTGGCTGCCAAGTTTCAATCCCTTAAAAGGCTTTGCAGGAGTGATCCAGCTCTCAGATTTAATCAACAATATCATTCATTTGTCTCCCGAAGATGAAGGAAAGTCTTACCGAGTTGGAACAACACGAGGGTTGAGTAATTAGTGCTAGAATTTTCATTTTTGGGTGAACTATCCCTTTAAGTGTTCCCAAGATGAGCAAAACTCTTACTGGTTTGGAACAACAAGGGTGAATAATTAATGACAGAATTAAATTTTTTGGATGAATTAAATCTTCAATTTTCTTGGAAATCAATAAATGCAAGTCTTAATCTAACCAAAATGGTTTCTTGTTTGAGTCGATGATTGAACTTTTTTCACCATAAACCTGCTGTATTTATGAAACACAAATGGTATTAATTGTAATTGATCTGGTTTTGTGTTGTCTAGGTACCCAGTCCTACAGGATTTTTCGAGAAAGTTGGATCTACACAGCTTTTGCTGCTCTGTGAAACAACTATGCACTGAACTTTACTGTTAGTGACTGGAGACACACACGTGATCCACTCATATCCTGCTACTGTTCTTCATCTGCTGAATGTTTTTGACTCAAGCACTGCTGTACTGTTGCAAAGTCAAAGGTACTGAATCAACTTCACTGACACAGGACTCACATTCACTGATATGTTCAGGACACCATTTGATCACATCATATAATTCTGATTACAGTGCATTCATCGTTTATTTTAAAAGTTAACCTATGATGTAAACGTGTTTGTTCGGTAATAAAAAAAATAGTTTGCTTGAAACAACTGTTTACATTTGCCTTTATTTTCAACTTTACAATGAACTGAATTCTACTATGATCCCATACTTTCTGGATTGTTTTGAAATAAAGTTTTGAAAGAGTAATAAAGAGTTATGTGTTTTTCAAAGTGAAATTATTCTTTTCAGATTTAAAGAACTGAAGAAAATAAACTGACAAATCATTTAAGTACAGTAGGTAATGCATAACCCTAATAAGAAAAACTGGTAACTTCTTTGGTGTTTTTATTTGTAAAAATGTGTTCTATTAACACCAGGATGGTGTAATTTGACTACTATAAGGTTGAAGAAGTAAACACTGGCAGTGTTGTTGTTATCTGCATTGGTGTTAAAATTCCACTCTCTTAGTGTTTGAATTGTAACACTGTGTCGGTGTTGAGAGAGGCAACACTTTTGAAAGTGTTGAAGTAACACTTTGTGGGTGGTTCCCAAATATACACTTTTAAAGTGTTGAAATTAACTCTTTTGGTGTTGATTTCCGGATTTCAAATTTACTGTGCAGGGATGTAATGGAGGCTAAATGCACAAAAGCCGTTTAAGCACCTCCCAATATTCGGGAATTGCGTTTACCCACCTCCAAAGTGCGTTTATCCACCTTTCAATTGCGTTTATCCACCTCTAAATATCCTAGTTCCTAAGACATTTTAAATTAAGCTTATGTCGTTAATTTAGTTTCTTTAATTTAGTTAATTTAGTATAGGTTGTTAAACCTAAGACGAACTTTTTCACTCATTAAGACGGTCGCCTGCCACCACCTACTGGCGGTTTAGTGTTAAATGTTTAAAAGTAGCATCATTCTTTCTTATATGTAAATTAAAATCAATTTCATAACATTATTTCATGCAATGGTAATTTTTCAGTGTAAATGATTTAATTTGATCAACCCCTAGGGTAACAGCCCTATGGTGTCTTATTATTAGAAATAATTGAATTTATTGATCAAATTTAGGAATTTAAAATGAAATATGAAGCATATACATTTAATAATATTGGGGGAGGGGGTGCCCTTTAAAGGTGCAGAAATTACAATATGGTGATTTAAATATCAAAGCTGATATATCAGTGATGAGAATATTTTTTAAGAATAAGTCAAATTTAAAAAAAAATCCGAACAAGCAACTTTTTTACTCGGACAAGTGAAAGGCAGATTTACTTAGCGTATGAAAAGGCTTAATGTCGAGCCCTCCCTATATAGCAATGTCATCAGGAGACACACATACACCGGTAGGCAGTGGCCCACCTTACCTGGTGACCACGTCTTGGTCCACCAGAATTTATAGTTTACCCACCTCTTTTTTTACAACTACACCTCTGCATACACCAATCGTCTGTACTCTGTACAGTGCTGTCGATCACTGTCTGCTGTATGCTTTCGAATCAGTACTGTGATGTCATACACCAATCGTCTGTACTCTGTATAGTGCTGCTTCTATTTGATCACTGTATATGCTTTCGAATCAGTACTGTGATGTCATACATACACCCAGGGATGTAGTGGAGGCTAAATGCACGTAAATGCCGTTTACCCACCTCCCAATATTCGGGAATTGCGTTTGCACATCCAAAGTGCGTTTATCCACCTTTCAATTGCGTTTATCCACCTCTAAATATCCAGTAGTTCCTAAGACATTTTAAATTAAGCTTATGTCGTTTTAGTTTCATATTGTCCACACTCTAAAAAATGATGAGTTGGATTTACTTAAAATATATATGCACCATTTTTGTATCAAAAAATGTGCACATATCTTTTAAGTAAATCCAACACAGTGCAGGCCATGTGAGATCAAAACAAATCTTAGTTCTGTTAACTTAAAATTTAAGCTCATTGATATATATAAAATAAGACAATTAAATCAGTTGAACCAACCATTTTAACTTAGTTTAGATCTTCAGCTTACATGTCTTAAAATAAATAACATGCAAATCACACACAATAAAGCATTTCACTTTATTATTTATTTAAATTGCATCTTAAAATATATTCAAATAGAAAATAGTTGTTAAAATAATAATAATAATATAGTCACAATATTACAGTTTTTCTTGGATCAAAGAAATGAAGGCTTGGTGGGCGGAAGAGACTTCTTTTAAAAATATTAAACAATCTTAGTGTGTGTGTGTGTGTGTGTGTGTGTGTGTGTGTGTGTGTCTATATATATATATATATATATATATATATATATACATATATATTAATTTTTTCAAAAATCAATAAAAAACAATTAAATGCAACAAACTAGTCCATTATTAAATGCCTATAAATATATAAAAAAATAGTCTATTAAATAATATCTATTAATTTAAACAAAACAGAAGTTAATTAATGACTTTCCTCCAGAGGTTATGAACGAATCTCTTCAAAAACATTTTAGCAGTAACTACTGGAAAACAGTAAAGATCTACAATCTTTATTTGAAGCTAAACTTTTGTTTAAAGGGTATTTACTTATTTTGATAATAATTTTGAAGGTTTAATTTACTGAATTGTCGCTGTCATTTAAGAATAATATTGTGCTAGAATCAAGATTGCCATTATTTAATGATAAATCGTGCACACGGATCTGTAGGCAATGTGCTTTCGAAATTAATATTTGTATGTTAACGTTACCAAAAGTAGGCTAACCCGCGCCCAAGGCCCCCTTTCCCGCGATCCATGTAGGCCTATAGACAATAGAGATAGAGAACATGGGAATTAAGTATGCAAAGTACATTTGTTTTATCCAAAAACAACTCGCTAATAAAGTAGGCCTATAATCTATCCGTGGGAGAGAGAGAGCGCAATCCGAATTGGTCACTGCACCGAACGTGTCAAACACGTCGCGTCTAGTTAGACGCTTGAATCTTCCGCAGCCCGCTCAAGTTAAAAATGTTCTACTGAGAAAGACGTTCGCGGCAAACGAGTCACCCAATTCGCGACGCCCGGCGCGAATGATGCGTCTTCGCGTCTTTGCATTGACTATGAATGTACTCTGCTATCGCAATTAAATTCGCGTTCGGTGTGAACACACCATTAATGCATATACGAGCCAACATCATGGTCATATATTTTGAAAAAACACAATATATAGCTACTCGCGTGCAAAACACTTATTTCATTCGTTAACATGTAGACTACAAATGTTTGCATTTGTAAGAAACGTTTCTAATTGTTGATGCAAAATTTGTAGCAATTCTGAAATTCAGTTAAAAGTAAATTTTTTGACCAAAAATGCAATAAATGATCATGTGTAGGCCTAAGTACAAAAAATAAGCTTACCGCTTCTCAACGTCTTCACATGTGTTTCATAATTTTTTGTCTGGATAGGCATCACGGGAAATTGCAGCCTATATCACCTGGCTCATACAGTTACTTAAAATGATACAATCGATTTACTTAATTTTTATGCAATTATTGTAGTAGTTGACATGCATTATGTTTTTTTATTATTTTATTTATGCATACATTTAAGTGAACCTAGTAACTTATATTTTTTTTGTTAGGCTATATGTTAAGTAAACGTTGAAAAGTTAGGAATACTTAATTTTTTATGTTTGATCCAATTACTTTTATAAGTATTGGTTTTTGGCTGCTTCAAGATCATACATGCTTTCGAATCAGTACTGTGATGTCATACACCAATCGTCTGTACTCTGTACAGTGCTGCTTCAAGATCATACTGTATGCTTTCGAATCAGTACTGTGATGTCACACACCAATCGTATGTACTCTGTACAGTGCTGCTTCAAGATCATACTGTATGCTTTCGAATCAGGACTGTGATGTCATAAACCAATCGTCTGTAAGGGAGACCGGGGGCAATTGTAAGGTATTTTACATTTTCCTTAATAACTCACAAACTACTTGAGATAGACTAGTCATCTTTTGATACAAGAAACATATATATGTGCACTAATTAATAATACAATTTATATATTTTCACTTATAAGTACAAGACTAAAATATTTAATTAAATGCAGTGTGGGGGCAATTGTAACACTGAGAAATAACTCCTATTAACCCACTTTATCTCAAATAAAAGCATACGTCAAAGTAATCACGTTACTGCTGTTAATTTTAAGAGTTTATATAATATTCCCACTTTGTCAAGCACATATAAAACACACATTATTTTATATAAAAAATGTTAATTGATGATTTGTTAATACTGGAACAAACATTTATTTTAATACACCCTTTTAAAATGAAGTTTTACAATAGAATTTAGTGAAATATGTTCATTTTTTTTTACAGAAAAGTATGTCAACACACACAAACAAGCTTATTACAATGGACCTTGTGGCTCGGGGGCAACTGTAACACAGTGTTACAGTGTTGTTCATGTTCGTTTTTAATCAATAACCTAGGGATAAAATGTATACAAGTTTAAATTGACAGACATCTAAACTTTAGACAGCAGAAGAAAAATACTGTACATCCAAAAAATAACTTTCACACCACAAAATCAGTTTGTCGTTAATAACTTCTGCTAAAGTTGAAAATGTCACGCTTCTTTTCCACAGATAGAGAGAGAATCCTATTGGGCATGTACAGATTAAGTGTCATCACTCTAGCTTGTTTCTGATTGGAGGAATTGAGTGTGGTACAATTGCCCCCTGTTACAATTGCCCCCGGTCTCCCCAGTGCTTCGTCAAAGTGATCAAAGTATAGTGTATGCTTTCGAATCAGTACTGTGATGTCATACACCAATCGTCTGTACACTGCAGTATAGTGCTTCGTCAAGGTGATCAAAGTATACGCTTTCGAATCAGTACTGTGATGTCATACACCCAGGGATGTAATGGAGGCTAAATGCACAAAAGCCGTTTAAGCACCTCCCAATATTCGGGAATTGCGTTTACCCACCTCCAAAGTGCGTTTATCCACCTTTCAATTGCGTTTATCCACCTCTAAATATCCTAGTTCCTAAGACATTTTAAATTAAGCTTATGTCGTTAATTTAGTTTCTTTAATTTAGTTAATTTAGTATAGGTTGTTAAACCTAAGACGAACTTTTTCACTCATTAAGACGGTCGCCTGCCACCACCTACTGGCGGTTTAGTGTTAAATGTTTAAAAGTAGCATCATTCTTTCTTATATGTAAATTAAAATCAATTTCATAACATTATTTCATGCAATGGTAATTTTTCAGTGTAAATGATTTAATTTGATCAACCCCTAGGGTAACAGCCCTATGGTGTCTTATTATTAGAAATAATTGAATTTATTGATCAAATTTAGGAATTTAAAATGAAATATGAAGCATATACATTTAATAATATTGGGGGAGGGGGTGCCCTTTAAAGGTGCAGAAATTACAATATGGTGATTTAAATATCAAAGCTGATATATCAGTGATGAGAATATTTTTTAAGAATAAGTCAAATTTAAAAAAAAATCCGAACAAGCAACTTTTTTACTCGGACAAGTGAAAGGCAGATTTACTTAGCGTATGAAAAGGCTTAATGTCGAGCCCTCCCTATATAGCAATGTCATCAGGAGACACACATACACCGGTAGGCAGTGGCCCACCTTACCTGGTGACCACGTCTTGGTCCACCAGAATTTATAGTTTACCCACCTCTTTTTTTACAACTACACCTCTGCATACACCAATCGTCTGTACTCTGTACAGTGCTGTCGATCACTGTCTGCTGTATGCTTTCGAATCAGTACTGTGATGTCATACACCAATCGTCTGTACTCTGTATAGTGCTGCTTCTATTTGATCACTGTATATGCTTTCGAATCAGTACTGTGATGTCATACATACACCCAGGGATGTAGTGGAGGCTAAATGCACGTAAATGCCGTTTACCCACCTCCCAATATTCGGGAATTGCGTTTGCACATCCAAAGTGCGTTTATCCACCTTTCAATTGCGTTTATCCACCTCTAAATATCCAGTAGTTCCTAAGACATTTTAAATTAAGCTTATGTCGTTTTAGTTTCATATTGTCCACACTCTAAAAAATGATGAGTTGGATTTACTTAAAATATATATGCACCATTTTTGTATCAAAAAATGTGCACATATCTTTTAAGTAAATCCAACACAGTGCAGGCCATGTGAGATCAAAACAAATCTTAGTTCTGTTAACTTAAAATTTAAGCTCATTGATATATATAAAATAAGACAATTAAATCAGTTGAACCAACCATTTTAACTTAGTTTAGATCTTCAGCTTACATGTCTTAAAATAAATAACATGCAAATCACACACAATAAAGCATTTCACTTTATTATTTATTTAAATTGCATCTTAAAATATATTCAAATAGAAAATAGTTGTTAAAATAATAATAATAATATAGTCACAATATTACAGTTTTTCTTGGATCAAAGAAATGAAGGCTTGGTGGGCGGAAGAGACTTCTTTTAAAAATATTAAACAATCTTAGTGTGTGTGTGTGTGTGTGTGTGTGTAATTTTTTCAAAAATCAATAAAAAACAATTAAATGCAACAAATTAGTCCATTATTAAATGCCTATAAATATATATAAAAAATAGTCTATTAAATAATATCTATTAATTTAAACAAAACAGAAGTTAATTAATGACTTTCCTCCAGAGGTTATGAACGAATCTCTTCAAAAACATTTTAGCAGTAACTACTGGAAAACAGTAAAGATCTACAATCTTTATTTGAAGCTAAACTTTTGTTTAAAGCGTATTTACTTATTTTGATAATAATTTTGAAGGTTTAATTTACTGAATTGTCGCTGTCATTTAAGAATAATATTGTGCTAGAATCAAGATTGCCATTATTTAATGATAAATCGTGCACACGGATCTGTAGGCAATGTGCTTTCGAATTTAATATTTGTATGTTAACGTTACCAAAAGTAGGCTAACCCGCGCCCAAGGCCCCCTTTCCCGCGATCCATGTAGGCCTATAGACAATAGAGATAGAGAACATGGGAATTAAGTATGCAAAGTACATTTGTTTTATCCAAAAACAACTCGCTAATAAAGTAGGCCTATAATCTATCCGTGGGAGAGAGAGCGCAATCCGAATTGGTCACACCGAACGTGTCAAACACGTCGCGTCTAGTTAGACGCTTGAATCTTCCGCAGCCCGCTCAAGTTAAAAATGTTCTACTGAGAAAGACGTTCGCGGCAAACGAGTCACCCAATTCGCGACGCCAGGCGCGAATGATGCGTCTTCGCGTCTTTGCATTGACTATGAATGTACTATCGCAATTAAATTCGCGTTCGGTGTGAACACACCATTAATGCATATACGAGCCAACATCATGGTCATATATTTTGAAAAAACACAATATATAGCTACTCGCGTGCAAAACACTTATTTCATTCGTTAACATGTAGACTACAAATGTTTGCATTTGTAAGAAACGTTTCTAATTGTTGATGCAAAATTTGTTGCAATTCTGAAATTCAGTTAAAAGTAAATTTTTTGACCAAAAATGCAATAAATGATCATGTGTAGGCCTAAGTACAAAAAATAAGCTTACCGCTTCTCAACGTCTTCACATGTGTTTCATAATTTTTTGTCTGGATAGGCATCACGGGAAATTGCAGCCTATATCACCTGGCTCATACAGTTACTTAAAATGATACAATCGATTTACTTAATTTTTATGCAATTATTGTAGTAGTTGACATGCATTATGTTTTTTTTATTATTTTATTTATGCATACATTTAAGTGAACCTAGTAACTTATATTTTTTTTGTTAGGCTATATGTTAAGTAAACGTTGAAAAGTTAGGAATACTTAATTTTTTATGTTTGATCCAATTACTTTTATAAGTATTGGTTTTTGGCTGCTTCAAGATCATACATGCTTTCGAATCAGTACTGTGATGTCATACACCTATCGTCTGTACTCTGTACAGTGCTGCTTCAAGATCATACTGTATGCTTTCGAATCAGTACTGTGATGTCATACACCAATCGTATGTACTCTGTACAGTGCTCCTTCAAGATCATACTGTATGCTTTCGAATCAGGACTGTGATGTCATAAACCAATCGTCTGTAAGGGAGACCGGGGGCAATTGTAAGGTATTTTACATTTTCCTTAATAACTCACAAACTACTTGAGATAGACTAGTCATCTTTTGATACAAGAAACATATATATGTGCACTAATTAATAATACAATTTATATATTTTCACTTATAAGTACAAGACTAAAATATTTAATTAAATGCAGTGTGGGGGCAATTGTAACACTGAGAAATAACTCCTATTAACCCACTTTATCTCAAATAAAAGCATACCTCAAAGTAATCACGTTACTGCTGTTAATTTTAAGAGTTTATATAATATTCCCACTTTGTCAAGCACATATAAAACACACATTATTTTATATAAAAAATGTTAATTGATGATTTGTTAATACTGGAACAAACATTTATTTTAATACACCCTTTTAAAATGAAGTTTTACAATAGAATTTAGTGAAATATGTTCATTTTTTTTAACAGAAAAGTATGTCAACACACACAAACAAGCTTATTACAATGGACCTTGTGGCTCGGGGGCAACTGTAACACAGTGTTACAGTGTTGTTCATGTTCGTTTTTAATCAATAACCTAGGGATAAAATGTATACAAGTTTAAATTGACAGACATCTAAACTTTAGACAGCAGAAGAAAAATACTGTACATCCAAAAAATAACTTTCACACCACAAAATCAGTTTGTCGTTAATAACTTCTGCTAAAGTTGAAAATGTCACGCTTCTTTTCCACAGATAGAGAGAGAATCCTATTGGGCATGTACAGATTAAGTGTCATCACTCTAGCTTGTTTCTGATTGGAGGAATTGAGTGTGGTACAATTGCCCCCTGTTACAATTGCCCCCGGTCTCCCCAGTGCTTCGTCAAAGTGATCAAAGTATAGTGTATGCTTTCGAATCAGTACTGTGATGTCATACACCAATCGTCTGTACACTGCAGTATAGTGCTTCGTCAAGGTGATCAAAGTATACGCTTTCGAATCAGTACTGTGATGTCATACACCCAGGGATGTAATGGAGGCTAAATGCACAAAAGCCGTTTAAGCACCTCCCAATATTCGGGAATTGCGTTTACCCACCTCCAAAGTGCGTTTATCCACCTTTCAATTGCGTTTATCCACCTCTAAATATCCTAGTTCCTAAGACATTTTAAATTAAGCTTATGTCGTTAATTTAGTTTCTTTAATTTAGTTAATTTAGTATAGGTTGTTAAACCTAAGACGAACTTTTTCACTCATTAAGACGGTCGCCTGCCACCACCTACTGGCGGTTTAGTGTTAAATGTTTAAAAGTAGCATCATTCTTTCTTATATGTAAATTAAAATCAATTTCATAACATTATTTCATGCAATGGTAATTTTTCAGTGTAAATGATTTAATTTGATCAACCCCTAGGGTAACAGCCCTATGGTGTCTTATTATTAGAAATAATTGAATTTATTGATCAAATTTAGGAATTTAAAATGAAATATGAAGCATATACATTTAATAATATTGGGGGAGGGGGTGCCCTTTAAAGGTGCAGAAATTACAATATGGTGATTTAAATATCAAAGCTGATATATCAGTGATGAGAATATTTTTTAAGAATAAGTCAAATTTAAAAAAAAATCCGAACAAGCAACTTTTTTACTCGGACAAGTGAAAGGCAGATTTACTTAGCGTATGAAAAAGCTTAATGTCGAGCCCTCCCTATATAGCAATGTCATCAGGAGACACACATACACCGGTAGGCAGTGGCCCACCTTACCTGGTGACCACGTCTTGGTCCACCAGAATTTATAGTTTACCCACCTCTTTTTTTACAACTACACCTCTGCATACACCAATCGTCTGTACTCTGTACAGTGCTGTCGATCACTGTCTGCTGTATGCTTTCGAATCAGTACTGTGATGTCATACACCAATCGTCTGTACTCTGTATAGTGCTGCTTCTATTTGATCACTGCATATGCTTTCGAATCAGTACTGTGATGTCATACATACACCCAGGGATGTAGTGGAGGCTAAATGCACGTAAATGCCGTTTACCCACCTCCCAATATTCGGGAATTGCGTTTGCACATCCAAAGTGCGTTTATCCACCTTTCAATTGCGTTTATTCACCTCTAAATATCCAGTAGTTCCTAAGACATTTTAAATTAAGCTTATGTCGTTTTAGTTTCATATTGTCCACACTCTAAAAAATGATGAGTTGGATTTACTTAAAATATATATGCACCATTTTTGTATCAAAAAATGTGCACATATCTTTTAAGTAAATCCAACACAGTGCAGGCCATGTGAGATCAAAACAAATCTTAGTTCTGTTAACTTAAAATTTAAGCTCATTGATATATATAAAATAAGACAATTAAATCAGTTGAACCAACCATTTTAACTTAGTTTAGATCTTCAGCTTACATTTCTTAAAATAAATAACATGCAAATCACACACAATAAAGCATTTCACTTTATTATTTATTTAAATTGCATCTTAAAATATATTCAAATAGAAAATAGTTGTTAAAATAATAATAATAATATAGTCACAATATTACAGTTTTTCTTGGATCAAAGAAATGAAGGCTTGGTGGGCGGAAGAGACTTCTTTTAAAAATATTAAACAATCTTAGTGTGTGTGTGTGTGTGTGTGTGTGTGTGTGTGTGTCTATATATATATATATATATATATATATATACATATATATTAATTTTTTCAAAAATCAATAAAAAACAATTAAATGCAACAAACTAGTCCATTATTAAATGCCTATAAATATATAAAAAAATAGTCTATTAAATAATATCTATTAATTTAAACAAAACAGAAGTTAATTAATGACTTTCCTCCAGAGGTTATGAACGAATCTCTTCAAAAACATTTTAGCAGTAACTACTGGAAAACAGTAAAGATCTACAATCTTTATTTGAAGCTAAACTTTTGTTTAAAGGGTATTTACTTATTTTGATAATAATTTTGAAGGTTTAATTTACTGAATTGTCGCTGTCATTTAAGAATAATATTGTGCTAGAATCAAGATTGCCATTATTTAATGATAAATCGTGCACACGGATCTGTAGGCAATGTGCTTTCGAAATTAATATTTGTATGTTAACGTTACCAAAAGTAGGCTAACCCGCGCCCAAGGCCCCCTTTCCCGCGATCCATGTAGGCCTATAGACAATAGAGATAGAGAACATGGGAATTAAGTATGCAAAGTACATTTGTTTTATCCAAAAACAACTCGCTAATAAAGTAGGCCTATAATCTATCCGTGGGAGAGAGAGAGCGCAATCCGAATTGGTCACTGCACCGAACGTGTCAAACACGTCGCGTCTAGTTAGACGCTTGAATCTTCCGCAGCCCGCTCAAGTTAAAAATGTTCTACTGAGAAAGACGTTCGCGGCAAACGAGTCACCCAATTCGCGACGCCCGGCGCGAATGATGCGTCTTCGCGTCTTTGCATTGACTATGAATGTACTCTGCTATCGCAATTAAATTCGCGTTCGGTGTGAACACACCATTAATGCATATACGAGCCAACATCATGGTCATATATTTTGAAAAAACACAATATATAGCTACTCGCGTGCAAAACACTTATTTCATTCGTTAACATGTAGACTACAAATGTTTGCATTTGTAAGAAACGTTTCTAATTGTTGATGCAAAATTTGTAGCAATTCTGAAATTCAGTTAAAAGTAAATTTTTTGACCAAAAATGCAATAAATGATCATGTGTAGGCCTAAGTACAAAAAATAAGCTTACCGCTTCTCAACGTCTTCACATGTGTTTCATAATTTTTTGTCTGGATAGGCATCACGGGAAATTGCAGCCTATATCACCTGGCTCATACAGTTACTTAAAATGATACAATCGATTTACTTAATTTTTATGCAATTATTGTAGTAGTTGACATGCATTATGTTTTTTTATTATTTTATTTATGCATACATTTAAGTGAACCTAGTAACTTATATTTTTTTTGTTAGGCTATATGTTAAGTAAACGTTGAAAAGTTAGGAATACTTAATTTTTTATGTTTGATCCAATTACTTTTATAAGTATTGGTTTTTGGCTGCTTCAAGATCATACGTCATGCTTTCGAATCAGTACTGTGATGTCATACACCAATCGTCTGTACTCTGTACAGTGCTGCTTCAAGATCATACTGTATGCTTTCGAATCAGTACTGTGATGTCATACACCAATCGTCTGTACTCTGGACAGTGCTGCTTCAAGATCATACTGTATGCTTTCGAATCAGTACTGTGATGTCATACACCAATCGTCTGTACTCTGTACAGTGCTGCTTCAAGATCATACTGTATGCTTTCGAATCAGGACTGTGATGTCATAAACCAATCGTCTGTAAGGGAGACCGGGGGCAATTGTAAGGTATTTTACATTTTCCTTAATAACTCACAAACTACTTGAGATAGACTAGTCATCTTTTGATACAAGAAACATATATATGTGCACTAATTAATAATACAATTTATATATTTTCACTTATAAGTACAAGACTAAAATATTTAATTAAATGCAGTGTGGGGGCAATTGTAACACTGAGAAATAACTCCTATTAACCCACTTTATCTCAAATAAAAGCATACGTCAAAGTAATCACGTTACTGCTGTTAATTTTAAGAGTTTATATAATATTCCCACTTTGTCAAGCACATATAAAACACACATTATTTTATATAAAAAATGTTAATTGATGATTTGTTAATACTGGAACAAACATTTATTTTAATACACCCTTTTAAAATGAAGTTTTACAATAGAATTTAGTGAAATATGTTCATTTTTTTTTAACAGAAAAGTATGTCAACACACACAAACAAGCTTATTACAATGGACCTTGTGGCTCGGGGGCAACTGTAACACAGTGTTACAGTGTTGTTCATGTTCGTTTTTAATCAATAACCTAGGGATAGAATGTATACAAGTTTAAATTGACAGACATCTAAACTTTAGACAGCAGAAGAAAAATACTGTACATCCAAAAAATAACTTTCACACCACAAAATCAGTTTGTCGTTAATAACTTCTGCTAAAGTTGAAAATGTCACGCTTCTTTTCCACAGATAGAGAGAGAATCCTATTGGGCATGTACAGATTAAGTGTCATCACTCTAGCTTGTTTCTGATTGGAGGAATTGAGTGTGGTACAATTGCCCCCTGTTACAATTGCCCCCGGTCTCCCCAGTGCTTCGTCAAAGTGATCAAAGTATAGTGTATGCTTTCGAATCAGTACTGTGATGTCATACACCAATCGTCTGTACACTGCAGTATAGTGCTTCGTCAAGGTGATCAAAGTATACGCTTTCGAATCAGTACTGTGATGTCATACACCCAGGGATGTAATGGAGGCTAAATGCACAAAAGCCGTTTACGCACCTCCCAATATTCGGGAATTGCGTTTACCCACCTCCAAAGTGCGTTTATCCACCTTTCAATTGCGTTTATCCACCTCTAAATATCCTAGTTCCTAAGACATTTTAAATTAAGCTTATGTCGTTAATTTAGTTTCTTTAATTTAGTTAATTTAGTATAGGTTGTTAAACCTAAGACGAACTTTTTCACTCATTAAGACGGTCGCCTGCCACCACCTACTGGCGGTTTAGTGTTAAATGTTTAAAAGTAGCATCATTCTTTCTTATATGTAAATTAAAATCAATTTCATAACATTATTTCATGCAATGGTAATTTTTCAGTGTAAATGATTTAATTTGATCAACCCCTAGGGTAACAGCCCTATGGTGTCTTATTATTAGAAATAATTGAATTTATTGATCAAATTTAGGAATTTAAAATGAAATATGAAGCATATACATTTAATAATATTGGGGGAGGGGGTGCCCTTTAAAGGTGCAGAAATTACAATATGGTGATTTAAATATCAAAGCTGATATATCAGTGATGAGAATATTTTTTAAGAATAAGTCAAATTTAAAAAAAAATCCGAACAAGCAACTTTTTTACTCGGACAAGTGAAAGGCAGATTTACTTAGCGTATGAAAAGGCTTAATGTCGAGCCCTCCCTATATAGCAATGTCATCAGGAGACACACATACACCGGTAGGCAGTGGCCCACCTTACCTGGTGACCACGTCTTGGTCCACCAGAATTTATAGTTTACCCACCTCTTTTTTTACAACTACACCTCTGCATACACCAATCGTCTGTACTCTGTACAGTGCTGTCGATCACTGTCTGCTGTATGCTTTCGAATCAGTACTGTGATGTCATACACCAATCGTCTGTACTCTGTATAGTGCTGCTTCTATTTGATCACTGTATATGCTTTCGAATCAGTACTGTGATGTCATACATACACCCAGGGATGTAGTGGAGGCTAAATGCACGTAAATGCCGTTTACCCACCTCCCAATATTCGGGAATTGCGTTTGCACATCCAAAGTGCGTTTATCCACCTTTCAATTGCGTTTATCCACCTCTAAATATCCAGTAGTTCCTCAGACATTTTAAATTAAGCTTATGTCGTTTTAGTTTCATATTGTCCACGCTCTAAAAAATGATGAGTTGGATTTACTTAAAATATATATGCACCATTTTTGTATCAAAAAATGTGCACATATCTTTTAAGTAAATCCAACACAGTGCAGGCCATGTGAGATCAAAACAAATCTTAGTTCTGTTAACTTAAAATTTAAGCTCATTGATATATATAAAATAAGACAATTAAATCAGTTGAACCAACCATTTTAACTTAGTTTAGATCTTCAGCTTACATGTCTTAAAATAAATAACATGCAAATCACACACAATAAAGCATTTCACTTTATTATTTATTTAAATTGCATCTTAAAATATATTCAAATAGAAAATAGTTGTTAAAATAATAATAATAATATAGTCACAATATTACAGTTTTTCTTGGATCAAAGAAATGAAGGCTTGGTGGGCGGAAGAGACTTCTTTTAAAAATATTAAACAATCTTAGTGTGTGTGTGTGTGTGTGTGTGTGTAATTTTTTCAAAAATCAATAAAAAACAATTAAATGCAACAAATTAGTCCATTATTAAATGCCTATAAATATATATAAAAAATAGTCTATTAAATAATATCTATTAATTTAAACAAAACAGAAGTTAATTAATGACTTTCCTCCAGAGGTTATGAACGAATCTCTTCAAAAACATTTTAGCAGTAACTACTGGAAAACAGTAAAGATCTACAATCTTTATTTGAAGCTAAACTTTTGTTTAAAGCGTATTTACTTATTTTGATAATAATTTTGAAGGTTTAATTTACTGAATTGTCGCTGTCATTTAAGAATAATATTGTGCTAGAATCAAGATTGCCATTATTTAATGATAAATCGTGCACACGGATCTGTAGGCAATGTGCTTTCGAATTTAATATTTGTATGTTAACGTTACCAAAAGTAGGCTAACCCGCGCCCAAGGCCCCCTTTCCCGCGATCCATGTAGGCCTATAGACAATAGAGATAGAGAACATGGGAATTAAGTATGCAAAGTACATTTGTTTTATCCAAAAACAACTCGCTAATAAAGTAGGCCTATAATCTATCCGTGGGAGAGAGAGCGCAATCCGAATTGGTCACACCGAACGTGTCAAACACGTCGCGTCTAGTTAGACGCTTGAATCTTCCGCAGCCCGCTCAAGTTAAAAATGTTCTACTGAGAAAGACGTTCGCGGCAAACGAGTCACCCAATTCGCGACGCCAGGCGCGAATGATGCGTCTTCGCGTCTTTGCATTGACTATGAATGTACTATCGCAATTAAATTCGCGTTCGGTGTGAACACACCATTAATGCATATACGAGCCAACATCATGGTCATATATTTTGAAAAAACACAATATATAGCTACTCGCGTGCAAAACACTTATTTCATTCGTTAACATGTAGACTACAAATGTTTGCATTTGTAAGAAACGTTTCTAATTGTTGATGCAAAATTTGTAGCAATTCTGAAATTCAGTTAAAAGTAAATTTTTTGACCAAAAATGCAATAAATGATCATGTGTAGGCCTAAGTACAAAAAATAAGCTTACCGCTTCTCAACGTCTTCACATGTGTTTCATAATTTTTTGTCTGGATAGGCATCACGGGAAATTGCAGCCTATATCACCTGGCTCATACAGTTACTTAAAATGATACAATCGATTTA